>NC_080104.1:3487736-3812736 GCF_950005125.1 Chionomys nivalis
TCCCCGGAGCTCCGCCTCTGCCTCCAACCCCCACCAGCTGCTTAATTAATTATACCTAAATGGTAATCAATGAACGAGGTGACATTGTTTGGAGTGCCTCCCAGGTTTCGCACAAGAACTGGTGGCCTATCTTATACCCAGATCTCTTATTTTTATTTTTTTATTTTATTTAATTAATTAATTTATTTATTTTGGTTTTTTGAGACAGGGTTTCTCTGTGGTTTTGGAGCCTGTCCTGGAACTAGCTCTTGTACACCAGGCTGGTCTCGAACTCACAGAGATCACTGCAAACTAAGCCTGGGAGCCGGAGGACTAGCTCTCCTACTCCTCCAGCAGGGAGGCCTTTGCACTGCCCTAAAAGACGAATGTTGTTTTTATACTGATCATACTGGGATAGTCAGAGATAGCATGGCTAAGGTCAGAGAGGGATTAGAGCGTAGAAGAAAGCAGAGAGAGCAAGAGGAAGGGTGGCTCAAAAACCGATTCTCCACCTCCCCCTGGGTCGCTACCCTCTTACCTTCCCTTTTGGGACCCCTTCTAGGATTTTTATTTTTGATGACTTTTGGACCGTGGGCCCTTAATAGGCTCACTAAATTTTTCCCCACCAATTAAACATGGGAGGATTGGGCCTCTGTTTCCCCACACACCCACTGGTTAATGCCCACTCATCTACCAGATGACTTTTAACTCACCTCATTCTAATACTTAAAAAGGGCAGACACACAGGAAGCAAAGACCTGTGTTTTGAGATCAGCATTTTGTTTACAGCCATCTTAAGCTCACACATTAAGAAAAATATTTACCTCTATCCCCCTGCAGGGTCTAGGAAGTCAACCTGGCATCTTATCTCCTAGCAGAGACATGCAGGCACCAGGCTCTGGAATCAATTAGCATTTTCCTTTATCAGTCAACAATCACAAACCCTCAGTATTTACTTATCAGCTAGGGATGTCTCTGGACCTTCCTGACACCTTTCCCTCCCCTCTGACACCTTTCCCTTCCCCCCCTTTGCCCATTTGCTATATAACAGCTTCTGAGGAAATAATAAATGGGATGGCTTGACCAGAAATCCTGTCTTGCCGTCATTTCTCATGTCTCTTGTCCCTTCATTCCTCTCCCCTAGGTTTATCAGGGACCCCAGTTCGCATCCTGCTGGTCAGGATATGTATTGATATATATATTTACCATATTGCAATGTATACTTGTACATTGTTTACATTTGGAGGTCATTGTCCTTATTTATTCCACAGTTGCTTATTGTCTTAGTCTTTAAGTTAGATAGGTATTGAGAATTATATAGATCACTAGTCATCTATGTTTGTCATTTATAATTAGACTAATCAGGTTCTTTAGATACATAGAGATTATATTCAGTATAGATGGATAATCTTTGATGGAGGAAGGTCATTGGCTAATTAATAAAGAAAATGCTTGGCCCTGATAGGTTAGAGCATAGGTGGGTGGAGTAAACAGAACAGAATGCTAGGAGGAAGAGGAAGTGAGGTAAGATGCCTCAGACAGACGCCATTTCCTCTCCTCTCTGGGGCAGACGCGATGCCGCTGCTCTCGAGAGCAGATGCGATGGAGCAAGCCACCAGGTCAGACATGCTGAATTCTTCCCGGTAAGACTGGTGCTACACAGATTACTAAAGATGGGTTAGTCAAGAGAGTTAGCCAAGAAGAGGCTAGATATAATGGGCCAGGCAGTGTTTAAAAGAATACTGTTTCCGTGTAATTATTTTGGGTAAAGCTAGCCAGTGGCCGGGAGCAGGGTGGCAGGAAGCAGCCTGCAGCTCCTTCAACAAATCTTCAATCTCTTCAAAGAGCTGTAGAAAATGGCCTTTAATCTAACTCAGAGTTTCATGGTAGTGAGACACAATTGCTCCTGGCAACACCAATCTATTCCCGAGAGAATGTTGAGCACCAAAGACACTCCACCTAAACTCTTTCTTTTTGGCAGAACTGGCCATTGGGCAAAGAAATGCCCATGCTTCAACCACTGACAGAGATACAGAGTATCTGTAAATGGATAAAACAGGACTGTCATATCCTGCCAAGACAGGGTAAGAAGTTTTGAAAAGTTTTTTGCCTTTGAAAATAGTATGTCAGTTACGTTAAGGCCTTAGCCAAAGTTGGTTGCTTCAAGGCTGCAAATGTGACTTTGGGTGATTGCCCAGGTAGCTAGTTGTCTCTGTGATTTGTTGCATGTTTTGGAAGTTGTTCGATTGCACTTCCTAATTACTCAGGTAACATTATTTCCCTTTTCAGCAGCGGCAGCTCTCCTTGTGCTCTCTTGCTTCTGGCTCCGCTTCCGGCTACTAGACTCCTTTTCTGATCACGCAGAGGGCTGTTGTCTGGGACAGTGATCTGTAAGTTTTTTTTTTTTCCTTTAAATAAATAACCATTCTATTAATCATAATTCCAAACTGGTGTGGGATTGTTTGTGACTTACGCCTTCACAGGGGAACAAAGCAATGTCTTTCCCACCCACAGAAGTTCCAATGACATTGGAAACAAAAAGTTCACCCTGGAGAACCAATAAGTTTATTGAGTTCATTTACTGAACATGGTTAAGGAGATATAGAAGTTTAGATACTGTGATGGTTTGAATAGAGGTAGCCTGATGTGGAATTTCTGTCTGTATCCTATGGATATGTTTTACTGCCATTGGTTAATAAATAAGCTATTTATTTGGTCTGTGGCATGGCAGAATATGGTTAGGTGGGAAAATTAAACTGAATGCAGGGAGAAAGAAGGCAGAGTCCAGCAGAAGCCATGTAGCACCTCAAGAATCAAGATGTGAGGACACAAACCACGAGCCTCATCATAAAATACAAAATAATAAAAATGGGTTAATATAAGATATAAGAACTAGCTAGAGTATACACCTGAGCCATTGGCCAAACAGTGTTGTAATTAATATAGTTTTTGTGATTATTCAGGTCTGGGTGACTGGGAAAGCAAAGGCAGTCTCCATTCACAGGAGCCCCATAGTCCCATAGGGAGTAGAACTATTAGGAGGAGTGGCTTTGTTGGAGTAGCTGTGGCCTTATTGGAGGAAGAGTGTCTCAGTCATTTTCTTCTGCCTTCTGATCTGAATGTAGACCTCTCAACTTTTTCTCTAGCACCATGATGTCTGCCTGCAAATCACCATGCTTCCCACTATAACTACAATGGAACAACCCCTCTTAAACTGCATGCGAGACCCAGTGAAATGTTCTCCTTTGTAAGAGTTGCCATAGTCATAGTTTCTTTTCATAATAATAGAAACTCTAAGACAGATACTCAAAAGCAGCCACACAGGAATGTCTTCACAGAACTGCAGTGGTTCGCACATTATTGCATATGTGGAGTTCACCTTCTTTCTTCTTTTCCAAAGCCCATGTACTCTTTATTGCATTACATTTCTCAGTGTGCATAGAAGATAAGCCTGATAGCACTCCAGGTAAATTCATATTTTAAAAAACAGCTTTCTCATAGGTCCATATGCAGAATCCACCTCCTCACAAGTCTTTTCCAGGCTATACACTCTAGCTTCTCCCAAAAACCACTAGTTCACATGTCTTTAGGGCTGAATTGCATATAGTTGTCAGGGAAGGAGGCTGTATACTCAGAAGGAGGGGAATATCGACAGTCATCAAACATTGCTACTGTAACTATGCTTTTGGTTTTTAATAGGTGTATGTAGTCAATACAAAGAAACAGCAAACACCATAATTTCTAACAGCCTGGTTAGCATACTACTCATCTTTGGGGTATTTTACAGTCAGCCCTCCTGTAGCTAAATTCTGCTTTGTGTGACTTTCTGTCTCCTAGGCATTGGTAAATCCTTTATACCACCAATTTTGTTCTTCTACAGCACAGCTTAGTAATGGAGTGTTACCCAGTACGTGAGAAGCCATTTGTAACCTCCACAAAGATGACTCCAAATGGATCTTACACTTAATTGTCAAATGGGAAGTGCACAACTTTTAAAAGATACTTGAGAAACTAGACCTCTCCGAGTTTGGCAACCTGCGTAGGTCTTTGGAGGTTTCTCTAAGGCCCTGATGTATAGAGCGAAAATAGAGGTAGCTCCTTCCTAAAAACCATAACTATGCTTGGGACAACAGGTAAAGGTCTGGGGACAGGGCCATTGGGAAGGGGTTTCTTCAGATCCTTAGAACCCAACTCTTTCCACACACGTCTTTCACACCACTGTTAACTTTGTTTATAATGTTCTTGAACTACCCTGTGTTCCTCTTGTACAACAATGTCTGATTAGCCTTCTTCTGAAATTGTACACTTCCTTTTACAATTGAATCAGTCCAGCGGTTTACATGAACAAAGGCCTTGCTAAATCATTTGGCACAGATTTCCAGCCAATCTGGGACAGATCTGTGTTTTGGTAGGAAGCCAGTGCTGTGAACCACGGTCCTGTCACTCAGATCTCACTAGCCAATCAGAACCTCGAGTGGACCCGCCTGTCAGATAGGGTTCTTCCGGGGCCAGGCTTCTGCTCCGTGCCTCTGCTGAGGAAGTCGGATGTCGTCCTCGTTCTGCTGTGGAGAGACCGTGGAGTCACCTGGCAGCCGCGCCATGGTAAACAAGAGACTGCGGAACCCAGACGGGAAGGAGTGGCCGGCCATGGTGAGCGAGGGGCTGCGGTGCCCAGACTGAGCCTGGGGAAACGGTGTGGTGGGGCCTCCCCAGCCTGAGTTTAATCGGCGGGCAGACACGGAGTTTCGCGTGTTACTGCACGTCCTTTCTGTCCCTGCCTGGTAATCCTTGCAACTCCCTGGGCTAGGGCGGCAGCCTCTGAATAACTTCACTCCGTGGGCTGCGTCTGACAGATCACTGGGAGTGTGGTTGCACTTAGACATATCCTTGTTTTGGACGTCACTGTGAAATGCCGGCACCTGTGGTCCTTGAGTTGTCACTATCGAGGGCAGATTTGCCAAATTCGGAGAGCCCTAGTCGCCCTAGTATCTTCCAGATGTTCCCACTTTTAGCATTTACGTTTAGGATCTGGCTGGAGTTGATTCTGTAGAGCTTGTAAAACGGTATCTCCTGTTGAGGATAGCTCTCCGATGCTAAACCGTGATGTAGAAGCGTAGAACTGGTGATAATAGAATTGATGGTATAAGGATATACCAATAGGATACTTTAAGTCACACAAAGTAGAATTTAGGTAGGGCATGGTTGCCCACCAAAGGCTCCAAAGATGAGTAGTTTGCTAACCACGTGCCTGCTAGAGATTAGTCTGATAAAATGCAAGTGTCTGTTTACCAGGATTAACTGGCCATTAAACTATATTCCCATAACAAAGGAGACAACCCTAATTTACAGCCAGCCAAAAGCCCACCTCCCATCAAAGAATGGCCTCTAAGGTGCTGCTCAAGGGGCCCTTACAGAGTCACAAACATCATTAGGTCCTGATGTGCCATAAAGGTATATTAATTCTAGAACAGCTGCATCTCCAGTTTCAGAAATGTGGTTTTGAGCCAAGATAGCCTATGTAGACTGAGGTGGACTTGAACCCTGCCTGTAGTCCATTGCTATCCTCCTGACTAACCACCCTAAATTCTTGGATTACAGCTCTGCAGCACCACAGTTCTAAAATTACCAGTTTGTGTTACACAAACTGTGTAGGGGGAAATAAGATTAGGCAATAGCTAGATCAATGACTGAAGTGCACTGCACATGTTCCCATCATAAAGGACTTGATGGGACGTGGTGAGTGACTTACTCTGTAATTAACCAGCGTGTATGAATTCCTTCCATGTAAATGAAGACAGACAGAATTAATGAGTTTGTAGTTTAGCTTGAGCTACTAAGTATTCAGTTTCCAGCTGGGGAACTCTTCCATGCATATATATGCAATCCTGATTGACTCAGTTAAGTCAGCTCAGAGGTTTAAAGCACAGACCATTGGCTGTAAATCTTTGTCAGCTTAAAGCACACTCAGCAACTAAGACTTTACAGGGGACAATGTCTTATTAATGGTATTCTCTGTACCAGGGAAGCACTTACTTTGTTTCAGAGTCAGTATAGCTGTGTGCTCTTCCAATTATTTTTAATCATTTAAAAAAGTCAATTATTGGTATTATTTTTTAAGTTTCATTTTCTTTAAATACATTACTGCTCTAATCTCTATTTGTTTCTATTTTCCAATGTTTCCCAGTCATTGAGAATTTCATTCCATCTTTTCTTAAGTGCTCTTTATTTATTTAATCAGTTTAGAGTGGGGGATCAAATGACCCTATCACAAAAGTGGCCTCAGACCATCAGAAAAGACAGATATTTATATTACAGTTCATAACAGCAGCAAAATTAGTTATGAAGTAGCCATGAAAATAATTTTACAGTTGGTGGCTCACCACCACAACAGGAACTATTTTACAGAGTCACAGCCTTAGGAAGGTTGACAATTACGAGTTTAGAGGAATGTCACCTGTAGTTCAGGCTTGCCTCTCCCTATGTAACTGAGAATTGCTTTGAACACCTAATCCTGCCTCTGCTGCCCAGGGCTGGGAAGACAGTCCTGCAGCTCATTTCAGGCTGGGTCTTGACTAGTCAGTGAAAAGGAAAATTAGACCAGTGAATTAGTGTACTCCAACTTCTTTAGATTTTTATTGTGAATTTACAAATGAAGCAGGACCTGTGTAAGAATTGAGTTAACTGACCAACTGTAAAGCAGGTATTGTCACAGCACAGAAAGGGATTGGCAAGAAGGTGAAAACTTTCCTGCTTTGACAGTAATTGACATTAGCGATGAGTAGTAAGGTGATAAGTATTAGGTGATCAAAAACTGTCCTGACTGGCCATATCTTGGGTTCACAGACCAGGCAGTTAAGAATCCAGATAAAGAACTGAACTTTAATGAAACCAAATTACTGTAGTTACACTAGTTCTTCCAAAATAGAAGAACTGAATAAAATTGTGTGGCTCTGCCCAACATGAATGTGTTTTCCAAGTTTAAGATGTGCAGCCTGGGAGAAAAGACAAGAGTAGTACTTGGTGTGCTCTAATGCCTATTTACTGTCTTTGGAGCACATGTTTCAACTTTTTAATATAACATTTGGGAATTCTGATTACATCATTTTCACTGTCTCTTTCCTGTGTCTAAGTCCTCCCTTAGGCCCTTCATTGTTTTCTAATCCTTGACCTCCTTTTGCTTTCACTACAGTAACTGTTTGAATGTGACCTGTGTTTGACTACACTAGACATTGATTGTGTAATGGAGTGTGCACAATGGACCCTGTGCCTTGTAAGAGCAACAGAACGTGCTCTGGGAAAATGGAAGAGTCTACTAAACTACAATTTCCCAGACTAGGGCCCTGTCTGACCCTAGGGTGGAAGGACAGAACTGGGAATGCCTCGGCTGTTTGAGTCATTTAATATCAGCTTACCCAACAGGGTAACTGCTAATTTGGGGGGGCCCAACTAGGTAGTTCTAGCTTATGAGGGACCCTGAGAAGGTTTAGCAGTAAGGAGTACCTATGAGAAGTAGCTTATAGGTTCTTTCTAGAATTCTCCTCTGGTTCTGCTATAGGAAGCTGTAAAGACCACAAGCTATGCCGTGGTGAGTGTACAGGCCACTGTCCCCAGTCCAGGGTGAACAGGTTGAATGAACTATCAGAGCTGCTGGAACTGGGATGGACCATGAACCATACTGGTTCTGTTGGTCTCTGTGTTGACCTGGGCAGTGTCCCTTGGCCTCTGTGACTCACTGAGTGTGGATTCCCTAGGGAGGGAAAGGCTCCACCACCCTGGTATGGGAGGCTAGGATGCTTGTAATATCACTGTCAAATAAGTGTACACACACAGGCATTACTTTTGGTGTATAGTGAAAAGACAGATTGGAAAGCTGAAGGCCGGGTTTCTAGAAATTCTGAATGTTGCATTCCATGTGCAGGTTTGTCTTATAAATGTTACAGAGAGTTTAGAAAATGGTAGAAAGGAGATAATGGGCATCATTCTTCAGCAATACATGTTTAGAATGCTGTTAACTGTCTGCTACTGTCAGCCACCATGGTGTGGATTAGTGAAGTCCAGTTCAAGGGGATAACAGGAATTTCTGGGCAGCAGAGGTATCTCAGGTTTGCATGGTGTTGGGCAGATGCCACATCTTGTGCCATAATCCATACAGCAGACATTAAATTATTCTTCTACATTGCATTTTGATTGAACTTCACTAGGGCTCAGTTTGCCTGAAACCACAAAGGAACATGAGGGACTATAGAGCCATAGTAAGTTCTAGAGGAGATCACCTTTGTTTGCAAAGTGAATTCTAGAGCATGGAGCCTTTCTGGAAGAACTATCAGTAGCTAGAGAGTCAGAAGCATAACATTTTGAGTTAATTTTGTGGGAGTTGTAAAGTTTGTATTTATTAAATTTCTGTACACATGAAATCATGGTTAGCTAGGTAGCATTGGTTAAAATCACAGTTTTTCTGGCTGAGTCTCCTTTGGTATTTAGATTAAAAGTTGACTATATTTACCTGATTTTGTTTTCAACTTTTTCTATCTATTTTCTTTCACAAATATTGTATGCATTCTTGATTATTGTGGTAAATATAGAAGTCACATTATGTCAGTATGTGTACTATTTTTTTTGATAATCCCATATAGCATTCTGGAAGTTTTTCAGCTTTGCATGTGACTCTGAAATTACCTTTTCTGTTATAACTTTTAGGTCATTGTCTTTGGATTGTATTCAGTTTGTGGTGCAAATTGACCATATATAACATCTTAACATTGATGCATTGTGTTTCCAAGGATGATTTATTTACTATATTTATTTCACTTTTGTTGTTAATCTGTATGAAGCTTGGTAGTGGTTCAGCACATGTTCTTCTTCGGGATGACCTGAGTTCCTATCTTAACACCCAAGTCATGAGGCTCATAACAGCATACTACTCAAAGTCCAGGGGATCTGGTGTTTCTGGTTTTAAATGTATGTTTCTTTAAAAATATGTTATCTTGCCTCTGGTTTAGCAAAGTTTTCCTATCTTCACTCTGATGCAGACTTACATCTAAATATCTAATCATCAATCAGGAAAGTGATTCTAACTTTTATGAACATAGTTAGTATAACAAAAGTTGTGTCTTATTATGTTGCCAGCCATCACAAGAGTTCACACTCTAAACTGGTGTGTTCCTAAGCCTAGCTAAAGTTCAGACTCTAACAAAAGTCTCTGATTCAGGCACATGATACTGGGGGGAGATGCTTTAGTCACTGGGCCAATCTAGATGATGTCTCTCCAGATGTGCAGAGCAGAGCATTGCTCTTGATATCTGCTTACTTTGGACATCATAGGGATCTTGGGCTATATCTAGTTATTTGGAGTGAGTGATACCACTTGATTCTGGTTGTTAGGTACAGCCTTGGGTGTTGTAGGGTTCCTGATTAAACTACTTTTATATATCTAAAAGGCTTAAAAAAAAAAAAACTATGCTCATTCTTCTCCCTGGTCCTTGAGGCATACATAGTGCTGATGGGGACCACACATAAGAATCATCAGCTCTTTCACAGCAGTTTGCAAATTCGGGCCACAGCAGGAAAAGGAAAAAGCATACACTTCATATTCCAACTACTAATAAATGCAAGAAAATGAATTTCAGGGTCTAAAACATACAGCTATTAAGCAAAATGGTCAAAACTATGTAGGTCACAGGATATTGTTGTGATTCCTCTAGCATATATGTATTTTCCCAAATTTATATTTGTCCAGGTTTGGTATGCACCAAGTTGAAAACACATTTAGAAATTAAATGTAATCATTTTCATAGGAAAATGTTGTAAAAGAGAGTATAGCAGGGTTGGAGCTCTAGGACTCTGAGCTAAGGCAACCATAGTATAGCTTCATCCTAACTTGATCAGTGTCAAGTAAGAGCATGGGGGTCATGACTGTGGGCCAGGTAGTGTTTCTTTTATTAATGAAAAGAGCAACTAGGAGTCCAGTAAGCTTCATAATTAGATTCCAATGTTGTTTCTCAGGGGTTATTTTGTATGTTAATAAGAAAAAAACAAACCATGAATGTAAAGCAATTGGAAGTTTATTGAGTCTCCAGAGGCGTCCACCTCTGGTCTATGACCAATGTATATAGATCCCCCTCTTTTGGGAAAAATGGCAATGGCATTATGGGGCAGAACTAAGAATATGGTATACAATAAATGTAGCCTGAGGTGTCATTATGGGGATGAAACATTTCCTGAAGAAGTTTCTTTAATCATGGCTTACACAGATGTGTCTGATGGAATCATACACCTGGTTTGTTCCTTCTGTGGTGATAGTAGTCTCTGGAGTTTATTGTCATAGTTCCTTCTAAAAGGAAGTTTATTAAACAAGGCTAAAATAATCACAAGGAATTTATATGCCCAAAAAGCACTTTGGGAACCAGTGTAAATTCAGGCTGGAATTTTAACAGACTAGGAACTAGTGTTCCATATTCTGGAAGGAGCCAATATGTGATGTTCCTGGCATGTATATCCATAGGAATTGGGAAGTCTATTGTTTTCTTATTGTGGAGTGTATGCATGATATTATAGCTACCAAAATTCTTTCTCATTGAATGGTTCCAGTGTACCATTGATAATTAGTGGAATCCATTGTTCTTATGGTTTCATAATTTTCCTTAAAAATACATCAGTAAATGTAGTTGTCAAGTTGTAAATCTTCTGAGGATGGTGTATGAAAAATACCAGTGGATCAGTTAGGTTACTCCATTGTCTCTCCCACCACTTAAATTTGTTTTTTGGCAGTGTACTAAACCTTGTATAGTGCTGGTCCAGTTGAACCTGGAGCCATTGATGGATGACATGGCAGTTTGAAGAGAGTTTGTCCCGTATGCAAGAGGTGACATTAGTCAGTACATTAGTCCTGTTTGCATAAGTTCGTACACATCCCAAAGAGTCTTTTATGGGGGTTGAGACCTTTTACATTAAAAATTGGTGGTGGTATATAGGCTATATCTGTGCAAAACATGGCTGACTATGTGTGCTAAGGCATAATCTGAGTTCCAGAAAACACCATGCAGGTACAAAGTGTCTGGGTGTCTACATAGGTTCTCCTCAGGTGGTGGATACAAAGGGTTATGGCAGTGGGTAGGTCAAGATCGGTGGAAATCTCTAATTGTTGTGTCCGCAATGTGGTAACTTCCAGCTTTTCCTCCTTTCCTCTCAGGTGGTTATTCCGCATGTCCATCTTACCTTAGTAGGGTAGGTAGGCCAGAAACACTGTGGTCATGTTTGGCCTATTCAGTTGTGTTTATAGTCCAAAAAGTGAATTTGAACATTTGCATCCATATGGTAGTGATATTGTATTCCAAGAGAGAAAATGCTTCCATGGTGTTTTCCTAACCGTGTCTCATGGGTTTGTTGTTGATGTCTCCTCAGTCGAGTAACCTGGCTCCTCATTCTGGTCTGAATCTGGATAATTGTATACATTATTATTTAAAACCCCTGTAGTTTCATTGTACTGGTAGACAAACACAGGATTTGTCTGCCGTATTTATGAGGGCAAAAGTACTGAGAGGAATGTTTGCAGCCATGTCTGACATCTCGAATCTCATTCTCTCCTGGTTCTTCATTGTAAGGTGGAAGGATGATTTAAAAGATATTTCTTTCAAACTGGACAATGGTGGCGCACGCCTTTAATCCCAGCACTCGGGAGGCAGAGGCAGGAGGATCTCTGTGAGTTTGAGGCCAGTCTGGTCTACTAGAGCTAGCTCCACAACTAGTGCCACAACTTCTGTCTCCTTTAAATATTTCTGTCCCTGGAAACACATTTACAGGGAATTATTCTATATATTCAGGAAATATCTGGTTCTGTCCCTGAGTTAATAGCTTCTTCTAAGGGAGAAGCTCTGTTCAATCTTTGTCTACCATATAACTCACAGCATGCAATTGCAATAGCCTTTTTAAGGGGTATCTTTGTTTTGTTTTGTTTTTTTTTTTGACACATGAAGCTGTTTAATTAGGTCGTCAGCAATTTAGAAAACCAGTTTGTGAGGATACATCTCGTTCGTCAGAGAGAACTGAGAGCGCAGGTAGCCCTGCAGCTAAGGAACAGCTTTCATCTTTGGCAGAATCTGCGAGTCCACCGCTTTCTGATCAGCCTTGCGCTGCTCTGTAATCTCATATTTCTCCTTCTCTGTGTCAAAGATCTTGCCCTCCTGATGCCTGGGCTTATGCAGCTGCTTTTTCTTGAAGTAAGCATCAGTCAGGTGTTTGGGGATTTTAACTGTGCTGATATCAACTTTTGTAGAGGTGGCGATGACAAACTTCTGATGCATTCTTCTCAAAGGAACTCTGTTGAGGGCAAGAGGTCCTGTCACAAGCAGTAAACCACTGCCCAGTTGCTTCAGGAAAACCACTCTCTTGCCCCTGTGGCGCCCGGTAAGGATGATGAGGACAGTCCCAGGAGTGATGCTGGCACGCAGGCATCTCACGTGCTGACTGAAGGGCTTTTTGCCATGGCTCAGCAGCTTCCGAGGGACATCTTCGGTAGGATAATTCCTGGGCATTTTTCGAAGCTTAACCACCCGGGTACCACCATTCTTGTCACCACCAACTGGTTTTGTGACAGTGGCAAGGACCTTTTCCTTTTTCTTCTTCTTTTCAATCTTGGTTTTTGCAGCTGAGTATTTCCTTTTGTACATGGCCTTTCTGGAATACATAGCAGATTGGGAGTACCTGCCAATTCCACTAACAAGGACTGGATTTTGGCTGCAATGGGGCTTCCCCTTCTTGAGCTTTTTAGCCTTAGGGTTACCCTTTTTGGCTGCACCGGGGCATCAGTGCAGCCTTCTTGGCTGCAGGTTTCTTCTCTTTTGTATCAGGTTTCTTGGCTTTTTCAACCGCCATCTTGCAAGATGGGAAAGTCAAGGGGTATCTTTGAATTGTAATAACTTGGTTTTAAGATGTCCATTCCATCTTTCTGTATTAACAGCTGCAGTTGGGTTATATGCTAAATGGAAGACACACAGTATATCAATAGTCTGGGACCACCTGTGAACTTTAGAATGTGTAAATTGTGTTTTTTGATGTGACTCAATAATCACTGGGCAGTGATTATTTCTGGCTTCCCAATACTGGTCTATGACTTTCTATAGCTAATCCAAGGACTATGCAGGCAGATAGGCCCTGTGAGTATTCAAAGCTCCAATGAAATCTATTTGTAGTTTATAATGAAATTGTTCAGAATGTCATATTGTACCTGGTATTTGATGTCTGGATCTAGTTTGAAGTGCTGGGCAAAGGCGGCAGTCTTCAGTGGCTCCCACGATATCTTAAGGTTCCTTTTATCAAATCGTGTGTGTCCCAGTGTGTATGTAATCTTAGGATTTTATTTTTACTAATTATGCTAATATGCTCAGGTTTTTTAATTTTTCAGTCTGGGTTCATTTTAAGTTATTCTTATAAGGTTGTCATAATTTAATTTGGTTCTCCATTTACCTTCTTTTTTTAGTGTTATTGGTAAACTCTCAAGTTTACCAACTGTGTAATATATCTTCCTTGATAATTTATTCTGAATTTGTTCCCTTAAAAGTTTTAATATTTCAGTCTTAATTTAGCATGATGTCAATTTGTCTGCTATTTCATTATTTTTAGGTGTCATTGTCTGTCTTGCCTGTGTGCATGTTTACATCGGTTACATAAATTTTGATGTCTTTGCTATGTTTTGTCATTTCCTTCCATGCCTCCCTTGAACAAATGTCTTTTGTCATCTATCTGCCAGTTAGTGGTTTTCCCATTTGATGACCATATGGCTATACCATTGCATACACATCATGAATCGAAGAAGATACAGATTTTCCTTTTGCCCTCCTTAATTGTTTGTCTTATAGTAGTGCTTCTATTGCTGTGACCCTTCAGTTCCCAAAGTCCAATGGGTGCCTCTTTTAGGTGAGGGGACTATAGGTGACGGAGCTATTTCCTCAGTGCAGGAAGACACAGATCCCCTTGCTACCAGGTTATGAGGGATCCAGGTTATGAGGGAATTCAGATAGGTACCATTTTCTCTGTGATTGATACCTTTCCTTCTGTGGCTAAGCCCGAAAAGGACTCTTGCCTTCAGGTAGAGCCAATATTATCGCTGAGCAAGTACCTAAATGCCTTTTGTTCTCAAAGACTCAGTAACTCCACTAAGAACCCTCTTACATCAGTGAAAAGGCCACAAGTTCCTCTTGCCAGACTGACCTGGGAAAAGGATGTCCTTGGAGATCAGACTCTCTACTACAGTTTAAGATCAATTTTTATTCCTCAAGGGGCATGATGTAGTGTAAGCACGGAGCTGTCCCCTGATTGTGTTCCTTTGTGTCTTAGTCTTACTATATGGACCTGTTCCCCCCATATGCTCCCAAATGGAAGGGTCTGATTTCTTACCCTTTTTCCATTATACTATACCATTCTGATTTCTCCGTACTTATTAACTAAACTTTTGCTTTAATGGCCTTGGGCTCTGGATCATCCTTGGGGTCAGGTGTGTCCAGTCAGTAAATCTCTAAGTTTTCTGTTCTTGGTGTAATCAGGAAGATACAATAGGGATTCCTCTGTGCAGTCATCACTCTATATGATTGCAAAGTGGTGGGAAGTTATCCCAAAAAATTATTTTGTTTGAAGAGACTGCTATTATATACATTTTCATCCTTCAAAGCCCACACAAAATTTCCCAGAAGAAAAAGCATAAGGGAACTCCCAAAACACATACTGTGGATGATTAAAAAGGAAAACAATAGGGTATTGGAGAATTGTGGTGTACAAAGTTTGTCAAACAGTAGTGGTCACCATGAGGTCCACATCACCTATTCTACCTTAATGGTCACTCAAGAAAGCATCTATAGCCGGGCGGTGGTGGCGCACGCCTTTAATCCCAGCACTTGGGAGGCAGAGGCAGGCGGATCTCTGTGAGTTCGAGACCAGCCTGGTCTACAAGAGCTAGTTCCAGGACAGGCTCCAAAACCACAGAGAAACCCTGTCTCGAAAAACAAAAACAAAAAACCCCCCCAAAAAAAGAAAGCATCTATAAATGATTTCATTGATTTATAGTGAAACAGTGACTTTCTTTGCTGTTGAAATTATTCCTCACCAAATTCTGTTGCTTAATCTTATTTAACAAGTGTTGGACATGCATCACGTGCCAAGAACTGTGTGATCCTCTTGGAGGTCAAGCTACATTGTGATCTTTGCTTGGAAACTTTCCTTACAATTTTAGATTGAATATGGGTCTACTGGTGGTTTAGTTGCTTACAATTTTTCTTAATTTTTATTTTCATAAGTGAACTCATAACTACTTGTTGGCTATTTCATGTATGTCCTTATTGATTAGTTTCATTTGCTGGCAGTTTGACAGTTATTTTTCTCACTTAGTTATTTGGTAAATTATAACTCTATTTGTAATTTACTTACACAATGCATGTCTTCTCCTGGATCGGAACAGATACCAGAACTCCATTCTCTCATAGTCCTTTACAAAATGAATGAAATATACCATAAAATAATCTTTTTCTTTTTGTTATTCATATTTTGATTCTTACTCTAGAACTGTCTGGAATGGATATTGATATTATAGACCAGGCTGGCCCAAACCCACATAAAACCACATTATTCTCATAAATTCCTCTTTATTCTAGAGTTCAGAGTACATCTCTGAAGTTCATTTTACACGTGTATGTAATGTGTACTTCTTCTTTAAGACAAATTCTTGCTATGTGATCGCCCACTGCCTCAGCCTCCTGAGTTATGGAATTAGAGGAATGATTCATAGTTTCTGGATCTGTTTTTATTTTCATTGTGTTCAAAAATAAAGAAAAGAAAGTCTTGAGAGTATCTTAACAATTTTAAGAAACTTAAGAATGGTACAAACAGCACAGGAGAAAAGGCTGTGGTATCTTTTTAGGGATTCCATGAAACTATTCATAGAACTTCAGTCCTTCAGGAATTGGTGTGTACAAGTTTATTTGTAGTACATGACAGACGCAATTTCTTATGTTGGCCAACTTTATTTCTGCCTTCAGATTATACTTAAGGTGGAAACCTTCCTAGAACCTAGAATAGGAGGCCTTTCATCCTCAATGCCACCTCCTATAGTGATTCTGCAACACCCTCGAGTGGTGTTTTCCTTTTTGCCACATAGTTATTTTCCATATAGGAACCAGAGTGGTCTAATTATTGTGGCAGGAAAAACCTTTTGGTCATTTATTACCGATTTGGGCATTATTCTAGCTATTGTGCCCATTCTCATCCTTCGTGTCCTAGTAATCCTCTGATGACTGACAAGCCCTATTAGTTCTCTTCAACACGATTTCAAAATGTCTAGTTTAAAAAAATAAAGGGAGAGATAGCACAGACTGCAAGGTGACCGCTGCTGCTTGACAAAGTTCCCGCATTTTAACATTGCAGACCACACTTCTCCAGCACCTTTTTACTTTCATTTTTAGTGATCAATTTTAATGCCTTTCTTTTGGAAAATTTTGTGTGGGCTTTGATAAAGGATAAAAATGGGTATAAAGGCATCCTCTCTAAACAAAATAATTCTTTGGGAAAATAAAAATCCAGGGAACCAGGAATTCTGTTTTTTCCTCCTAATTATACCAAGAACAGGATTGTTGGAGATTTCCTAGACACACCTCATCCCAAGGATGAAATGCCTACAATTCAGATCCACAGCCTGAGGCCTTTTAAGTCAAGAGTGCAGTTAATAAATACAGAGCAATCAGAATGGTATGGTATAAAGGGAAAAGACATCAGGACCTTCCCTTTTGGGATCATTATCAGGGGAACAGGCTTTTATAGTTAAAGACTAAGAAACTGTAGTAAGTTTCTGCTCACCAGTAGAAGTCCTTTTCCCAAGGTCAGACATTTGGATAAAGGGTCTCCAGTCCCCCCAGGGACTTGAGGATAGTTCTGTTTTCTAAAAGGAGACAATGTTATCTCCAGCAAGAGGAATTTATAACCCTTCCTCCTTTTACTTTTTATAGACCAGTGTCAATTGTCAAGGTCAGTACTAGGTCCCTCAACCTCTAATCTCGAGCCACACCCCTGTTCACATCCCCCTTGTCTCAAAGTTTAAAGAAAGGATAAGTCTGTTGTCTCTTTCCCCACACACATACCTCCCCCAACTTCACCTATCTTCTTTGGGACTGAACCATCCCTCCACTTTCCACTTCTACCCTGTCAAAGCAGGTCAGGAACCAGAGTGTTCTAGTTAAAGGGTTGCTCAGTTCCTGACGCTCTGAGATTTTAGAGTTTTTTCAGGGACTTGACATTCTTAGGCCTGTTCTTACTATTCTGAATGGAATTTTGTTAATGTTGTTTTGATATCTAGCCCAAGGTAGTCACTGATTCATGGTAGTTTTCCTCCCAGCTTCTGTGTGCTGGGTTACATGCCATGTACCTCCTCTTAATAGTTAAAAGTTAATGTCAGGTCTGAAGAGCTAGAGTTAGAAAGTGGTTCAGCCAGTGAGAGCTATACAACAGGCTACAGAGACTGAAGGTGTTTCTTCACAGCCTTTGTGCCCTTCACACACTGGGGATATTGATACGAGAATTTAAAAACAAATATTCAACGAGCCTGGAGTAACAGGACACAAATTTGGCTGCGTCTCAGAAACGCAAGAAGACTTTACTACAGCTGTTGTGCCACTGTCAACTGTTGACCCCCAACTAAACAAGACTACCGCAGAGCCAGTATCCATGCGACTTAAAGGGGTTTATTGAAACAAGTCCGGACTTGGGCAGCAACTCAGCCCTGGACAGAATGAGAGCAGTATTGAGGCTAGGATTTGTTATCATTAATAATGCTGGTGACCCATGACTGACCCCGTGAGGGGCAGCGGCAGTGGCCCGAGGCCTTAGCAGGGAGAGACAGATAGGCTATGCAGAGAGAGCTGGAGTATAGGGTTTATTTAGCGGGTTATGGAAGAAAAAGGGAAGGGGGAAGAAAAGAGAGAGAAACAGAAGCTACCTCTACAGAAGAAGTGGGGGAGATGGGGGGTGGGGAGGGACAGGGAGACAGAAAGGGGAGGTTGGGAATGGGCAGGGCTTGTCTCTTAAAGGGACTGGGCACCAAGGTGATAGGCCAGGTCAGCAAATTACAGGATTTATAAAGGGGAAAACCACAAGTGGGTCACAGCCTTGTCGAAAGGTCTCGGGGTAGCTGACATATAACCTGTGTGGTTATGATGAGGGGAAGTACAGAATTGAAGAGTAAAGTAGTTAAAAATAAATCAGTACATCAGGCGTGGTGGAGACATGTGGTTAGTGGTTGTCATCAGTCATGTGGTTGGTGACTGTCATCAGTCATGTGGTTGGTTAGTGACTGTCATCAGTCATGTGGTTAGTGGCTGTCATCAGTCAGTCATACTCGCAGCACTTATATCCAGCCTAGAATTTGACTCGTTTTGGGAACTTGGGATCGTAAAGAGAGCATTAAGAAGGGTTGTTTTCGTTCATACTGGTATCACCCTGACAGGTCCTGTGGCGGGTGAGAGACAGACAGCTATGCCATGTAGAGAGAGCTTGGGTAGAGAGAGCTTGGGTATATTTAATGGGTAGAGGAATTATGGAGGAAAGAGGGGAAGAGAGAGAGAGAAAAGGGGAAACAGGGTAGGGCGGTAGTATAGTAGTTACCTCTTCTGAAGAGGGACTGACAGAGAGAGTGGGCTAGAGAGGAGATGGGAGATCCCTTGCCTCTGTGGCTGGAACGGGGAATGTTGGGAGTGGGTGGGACTTGTCTCTTAAAGGGACAGGGTACCCAGGTAACAGGCCAGGCCAACAGATTATAACAGAGGTAATCTTAGTTTAGTTCAATTTGACCATCACAAGATTAACAACATCTGAGTTACTCTGAATCATAACACTTAGGAGATGGAACCTAGAAAATGGAATTTTAAATAAAACTATTTTAATGTAGGTGTAAGGTCCAAATTGCAGGGACCCCCAAAAGACCACCAGGGAGACCAAATGCCATATCTAAAAGCAAAGAAGCTTTATGCAAGTTTGAACTTGGGCTTTCCATGTGTTCAGCACATCGACACAATCAGAGCCTCAAATTCAGTTGGGGTGGGGTTTTATCATAGCAGAAGTTGGGGTGAGGGATTTCCAAGGTTCAGGACCCCTGACTGACTGACATCTATCTGTAGCTTGGTGAAAGTGGATGGGTGTGTGCTGGGCTAAGGGACGCCACGAATCCTATCTACAGTGGTTGGAATGTTAGGTATGTTTTTCCCCAGGGCTGGTCAGTTCCTTTAGTGGTGCCTGGGTGGTCTCAGTTTGTGGTACGTATTGTGCCTGTCATGACTACAGTAGGTATTTGTAATTTGCAGCTCTAGAGAGTTTCACAGAAGAAGGAACTCTCAATCTGACATCACGTGGAATCTTCACACTGGAGTGATTATTTGCTAATACATGTATTGTGTATTTTTTAAAGTTTAAGGACTTTCTTATCACCTTCCTATACTAATGGATGATATTATAATTTGTATGCTACTTTAATTACCAACTTTGTCCTGTGGCAAAGGTATCTAACTAATGTCTGACACTAGAGAAGTATTTGCTTCTTACTTTGCTCATAAAATCTAAGATCTCTTCCTGATAATGTACATGTTAATGTTTGGTCATTACATACTTAGAGCAATTACAATACATATACATATATTAATATCAGTTTTTTATTTTTAACCAACATTTTATTGCTGCTCTGGAAGTTTTATCATAAGATATAGGCAAAATATAAAAGATAGTGCCGGGCGGTGGTGGCGCACACCTTTAATCCCAGCACTCGGGAGGCAGAGGCAGGCTGATCTCTGGGAGTTCGAGGCCAGCCTGGTCTACAAGAGCTAGTTTCAGGACAGGAACCAAAAAGCTATGGAGAAACCCTGTCTCGAAAATCAAATAAATAAATAAATAAATAAATAAATAAATAAATAAAATACAAAAGTAAAAGATAGTGATAATACAGTGTCTGATATTTACAGCAGAGTATATACCTAGTCCATCATTGTGAACCCAGACTCCCAGAATGAAGAGCAAAATACAATTCTGTATTTTAGTCCGCCTTGAGGATATTTAGGGGAATTTAATGGGTGGTAGCACATTTTGATAGTTTTTAAATGGTTACATCAGCATGCTTCATTTTCTTGCAATAGCTTTTTCAACATTTTACCTGAGGTAATGTCTATCCTTGATGTTGAGGTGTGTTTCTTATATGCAGCAAAATATGGACCTAGTCTGTGTCTTCTTATTGGAAAATTCACACTTTTTCTATTGAGCCATAGCAGTGACCAATGATTATTGATTCCTGTTATTGTTGTTATTGGTGTGTGTGTGTGTGTGTGTGTGTGTGTGTGTGTGTGTGTGTGTGTATGAGAGAGAGAGATTGATTCCCTTCTTTTGGCTTTTCTGGTATGAGATTACTTATTTTCTGTGTTTCTGTCCTGTCCCTTTAAGAGACAAGCTTAGGAAAACCCTTATATACCTAACTGGAGCATAATGAAAATCATCCCCCCCACACCACCCACCACCCCCCCCACCCCCACCCCCCTGCAGGTGGTAAATTAACAGGCCCAAGATGGAGTAAACAATGGCCCTATAGCTATCCACCAGGGAGGCAGAGTGAGTACAGGAACAAACAGGATGTTTAGCCGGAAATTGCAACAAGATGTCTAGCCAGAAACGGTCCTAAAGATGAACCTTGGGAGGAGGGGTAGACCTGTGGACCCTATACAATTTAGTTGTGAATTCTACTAGTTTCATTTTCTCAATATCTGAATGATATTGTGCAGTATAACTGTAGCAGTTTTCATTATTTATTCATTAGTTGGTGCAAATCCAGGATGCTTTTATTTCCTGGCTACTGTAAATGTAATCTCAGTCTAAGTGTAGCTGCCAAGCTCTTGCCATTCTGCCTCTTTTCTTGGGACTGAGGTCACCTGAGTCGTCTTAAACTAATTCTTAAAGGACATTTCCTGGGGGCAGGTGTGTGAGCAGGTTTTTTTTTAGGTGTGTCTGTGAAGGACTTGCCTAGAGGACCTTCTGGAGATTGTTTTACTTGTGCTTCTAAGGGGGTGGCGATTTCTTCACTATTTGCCTCTACAAGAGGTCTTGCCTAGTAGGCATTTGGCAAGCCTGGCTCAAGGAGACAGGAAGATAGTCCTGCATAGATCACAAGCTATGCTTACCAGCCCAGGTCTTGTCTTGCCTGTCTGCCAATATCTGTGGAGCTGAAGAAGGTGTTTCTGGAGCATCACCCTGCTTGATCAATTTTATCCTTGGGAGTCAGTCATGGAGAGCCTTGCTGAGTCTTGCTGAGAAACGGGTCAACAAGGGCTGATGATGAAATCCAGAAAGGTGAGGCCATGCTGCTGTCACTTCAGCACAGAAACAGCTTGCCATGGTCACACAGGTGAGCCTCTGGTGCCGGGAAACTGAGGCAGGTATCCACCTGCCCCTTTTAAGGACCTTCCCACCAACAGGTAGCCTTCTAATTCCTTAGCCTCTAAACCACTCTCTAGATCCTACTTTGAGCCCAAAGGACTTCCAAATTCTTCCTGGAACCCAGCTGCTTTATAAAGTTTTCCATGGGTCCCATACTGCCTTCTTAGCCATTAGAAATTGCTAGAGACTTTGATATTTTTGCGATAGCCTGATTAATCATATTGTTGAGCTCCTCAGTAAAACTAGAAATATAAGGCATGCAAACTCATATACTGTTGTTTTGAGGCATTCACTATTTTCTATTTTTAAGAAATGGTTGTGGTGGCTATTATAAGAATTGTGGGGGTTTGATGTTACGAGTTGTTCCTGTTTCTACAGACTATGGTTTTGATTTGTTGGTAAGAATCATGGTAATTGTAGTTAGAATGGCAAAAACCCACCAAACAACTGACAACAAATGCTGGAGGTGAGGAAGAAGGTAAATATTTATAGTTAGTAGAATATAAGCTATATTTTACTATGCTGATGGTCAGCACACAAGGTTCACACTCTGAATTCCTAACTATGGTCTTAAGCCTATCTCCCCAAGGCTGTTCCCCTGTTTGAAATATCTTAGCTGGACCAGGAGAGCCATCACTGGGAACCTTCATCTGGCGATGGATGGAGATAGAGACAGAGACCCACATTGGAGCACCGGAATGAGTTCCCAAGGTCCCAATGAGGAGCAGAAGGAGGGAGGACATGAGCAAGGAAGTCAGGACAGCGAGGGGTGCATCCACCCACTGAGACAGTGGGGCTGATCTATTGGGAGCTCACCAAGGCCTGCTGGACTGGGACTGAAAATGCATGGGATAAAACCGGACTCTCTGAACATGGCGGACAATGAGGCCTGATGAGAATCCAAGGACAATGCCACTGGGTTTTGATCCTACTTCATGTTCTGGCTTTGTGGGAGCCTAGCCTGTTTGGATGCTCACCTTCCTAGACCTGGATGGAGGGGGGAGGACCTTGGACTTTCCACAGGGCAGGGAACCCTGACTGCTCTTTTGACTGGAGAGGGAGGGAGAGAGGAGTGGGGGAAGGGGAGGGAAATGGGAGGCTGGGAGGAGGCAGAAATTTTTTTCTTTTTTCTTTTTTTTTTTTTTTTGGTTTTTCGAGACAGGGTTTCTCTGTAGCTTTGGAGCCTGTCCTGGAACTAGCTCTTGCAGACCAGGCTGGCCTCGAACTCCCAGAGATCCGCCTGCCTCTGCCTCCCGAGTGCTGGGATTAAAGGCGTGCGCCACCACCGCCCGGCTAGAATTTTTTTTTCAATAAAAAAAATAATAACAAAAAAAAAAGAAAAAAATGAAATAGCTGAAGTTCTCTAACAGAAGTCTCCTATTTGAGACTCATGATCATGCGGGAGACTCTCTAGCTGCAAGGCAGATCAAGGTGGTGTCTCTGGATGTGCATACCACAGCATTGCTCTTGGTCTCTGCTTATATACTGTCCAGTGGGCATCTTGGGGTTCTAGGACTGTGTTTGGTTATCATGAATTAGTGATGTCACTGGATTCTGGTTTTCAGGTGTAGCCTCAGGTGCATGTCTAAGGGGATTGTTTTTATTGTGCTCATTGTAGGAAGATATCTGATTCACATATGTTTGCCCATGATTAATAAATAATGCACTAGAATGCCTTGGAAATGATGATGGTAGGGCTTTCCTTTGGGCTACTGAAAAAAAATGGGAAAAATAATACAAATTATTAGAAACAAGTTATTAAAAATCGAGATCTCAAAACACTTACCTGTTATTAAAGAAGTGCTTCACTTACCTACCTGTCCAATTGGAGGACAAGGAGCAACCTTGTCATTATTCTCACACTGAGTTAAATATAAGCAGAGTATTTCATGTACTCTATCATGAGTTGGGCTCCACCAAATATTTCATGACCTAACAAGGTATGGTGTGGAAACAAACTTACTTTTACTTTTTTTTTTCAATAATATGGATTTACTATTTCTTTACTTAGCTCACAATACAGGAGAACATATTATACTTCCTTGTGAACATTGATACTTAGTACTTGATTCATTACCCTTTAGAAAGGAAACATGAGAAACAATGCTAATTTTACTTTGATACAATGAACAATAAATCCTGTTGTGCACAGGCTTTGTAGTTGTTCCTCGTGTGTTTTTACTAGAAAATGTAGTAATCCAATAGAGCCATCTTTATTTCATGTGACATACAATAGCTCCTATTTAACTCAATAATAATAATAATAATAATGCTACAAATGATAGCATAATTGTGTTTCAACAACCTCCATTTCTTTTTCTGGTTCCCAGTAAAATTAGAAAAATACTGGTTTTCCTAAAATTTCAATCCAATTCTTAATAAATTTCTAACTATTTTCAAAAAAAAAACTTTTCTTAAAAATTCATTGGATTACTATTAGTTAGAATATTTACTTTAATAGGCATTGTTTCAGCTTTCATAGTTGGAATCTTAACAATAAAACAAAATGTGCAAATGACTCAATTTACAAACTATTGAAATGTTTCTAAAATAAGAGTTCAAGAAAAGATTGATATTGACTTCATAAAATGATTAGGTGAAGGTGAAAGACCCCTGGAGTTGGGAGACTCTCACTCAAGTCTTAGGATAACATGACCCCTCCCAAGAACTCACAAGAGACCATCTTTGCTACAATCACATGAGGTTTATTGACAGGAACCAGCACCCTGGGGCTGAGACTCATATCCCACACAGTGGTAGAGAAGCTGGGAGAAGGGGTATTTAAGGGAAGAAACCACAACCCAAAGGGGGTAGGGAGGGCAACATTGGAAAATTCCAAAAATACCAGTGATAATCACAAGGGGTAACTCCCCGTTTCTCAAGATTGTTTCAAGATTACAATTTAACTTTATTGTCAGCTAGTTCCTGGAACAGAGTCACTGAACCGGCTAACCTAGATTTTTGGCTCTACTCTTCCTGCTAGATTTTTTGGCTCTATTCTTCCTGGTCCTTCAAAGGTAAACAACATAGGAGTGTAAACAGTAAATTTTTCTCACTTCTAGTTCCTCTTCAAATATAAATATAAAGAAAATTGCTTGGAATTTCCCTTTTGTTTAGAAAACTATCATACTTTGAATAATGAGCCAGTGGTATAGAATGAAAGATTTACTGAAATTGTTTTAAAAGATTCAATATACACTATTCATTAAAACATACATAGTGAATTCCAAGCCAACTGGAGCTCTCCAATGAGATCTTTTCTCAAACAACAAACCAAAATTATTTTTTATTAACAGAACAATTTATTTAATTTCTGAAAACCTTTCCTTTCTCTGTAACTTTTCCAGCAATATGCAGGCTTAATGGCTGTCCCTTGGACCCTATTAGCCTTCTACTATCCTATGTTGGAAGTGGTGCAGGGTTGAGGGCTGCTGGCCCAGTGAAGAGAGAGAATCACAACACAACTTCAGGATTAAGGGACCACCCTGACTTCAACATTATTGCTGCATTTCTCGGCTAGAATCAGAGGGCTGTCATTTTCAGTGTAGAAAAAAGTCCAAAGACACTCTACTATGCAAAATTACTTTCAATTCTTTCTCTCTTCCTCTCTCCATCCCTCTCTCCCTTCGTCCCTCTCCTCCTCCTTCCCTCCCTCCCTGTCCCTCCATCTCTTTCTCTCTCTCTCCCCTTTCCTCCCTCCCTCTCCCTCTCTTCTTCCTTCCCTCTCCCTCCTTCCCTTTCTCTCTCTCTCTGTCTCTCTCTCTCTGTCTCTCTCTCCCTCTCTCTCTGTGTATATGTGTATGTGAGTGTGTGTAAAAGAGAGAGAGAGACTATGCAGCATGACTTTCCTCAAATTAACAGTGGTCTTCTTGCTTGTGTCTACTATTACATGATTGCAACCTCATTTCTGCCCAATGGGGTTCTTCTAAAATTATTTAGTGAGACTGGAGAATGGTTAGACAAAGATACAGTTCTGCGGAAAGATGAAAACATCAGAGCCACAGCCTCCTGTTATGTGTAGTGTTGTCTTGTAACAAACCAGTTATTTATAGGGACTTCTGCTGAGATTAAGCTGGGTCTCTTCAGTGCATTTTGGAAAAGGATTTCAAGACTGATCAATACAAATCAGAGTTGAAATTTTATTTATTTTGAGACAGGGTCTCTATGTTGCTGTGGCTGTCCTGGAACTTGGGATGAAATCGATAATTTTAGATTACCAACTGTCAATTTCTTGGGGTCCACAGACCAGGTTAGTCAAGAATCTAAATAAAGGACTGACCTTCTCATGAAACCAAATTACTGTTGTTAAATTAGTTCAACCAAAGTAGAAGATCTGGATAAAATAGTGTGGTCCTGCCTAACAGGACTGTTATTTTCCTGATTTAAGATGTACAACCTAGCCGGGCGGTGGTAGCGCACACCTTTAATCCCAGCACTCGGGAGGCAGAGGCAGGCGGATCTCTGGGAGTTCGAGGCCAGCCTGGTCTACAAGAGCTAGTTCCAGGACAGGCACCAAAGCTACAAAGAAACCCTGTCTTGAAAAACAAAAAAAAAAAAAAAAAAGATGTACAACCTAAGAGAAAAGTTGTGAGTAATCCTTGTGCTCACATACAAATCCCTAATCTCTGGAGGACATGGCTATAAAACCTGTTTCGACTCTACAAAATAATTCTTTAATAATATAATTACATCATCTATATGGTCTCTTTCCTGCTTCCAAGCCCTACCATGACTCCTCATTGTTTTCTAATTTGTGTCCTGTTTTTCTTTAACAAAAGTTACATGGTAACAGTAGTTACTGTTTGCCTGTGACCCTTGTTTGACTGCAGGACTTCCCAGCAGTGAAGCAATGGGTTGGCTGCACTGGACATTGAGTGTGTAGTGGAATGTGCACACAAGGACGCCGCCTTAGGAGAAGAACAGGAAGTGCTTTGGGAGACTGGAAGAATTTCTACTAAAATAGAAACTTCTCACACTAGGGACCTGTCTGTCTGGGTGGAAGGCAGTAATATGATCTCTCCTCACCCAGTAGGGGAGCTGCTAATAACCTGAGGCTCAGCGGGGTGGCCCTAGATAATAATGGTCTCTGGGAAGGATGGCAATCAGGAGTACCAGTGCCAGAAGCTTGCAGATTCTTTCCAGGATTCTCTTTTGATTCTGCTTTAAGGAGTTGTGAGGGAGACTCATTCATGCCACGATGCACGAAAGCCAATGTGCTTAGGCCAAGAGAAGCAGTCTGCTGAGCTGTCAAAGCTGTTAGGACTGGGGTGGACCAGGTTGTGAATTTTTTAATTGTTATTATATTTATATTTATTTTTATTTGGTCCATGTGGTGGCCTGCACAGTGGCCCTTGGTCTCTGAGCCTCCCTGTGTGTGAATTTTCCTGGGGAGCAGGAGTTTCTTCAGGCCTGGCGATGGGAGACTGTGATGCTTGTTACGTCAGTTGTGTCCAGTGTGCCTAAGCAGACATTTCTTTTGTTGTTTGATTGGAAGAGAGATTGGGAAATTGAAGGTCTGATTCCTAGAAATTCTGAAGGTTCTCTTCATCTTTCAGGTTTATCTTCTAAATATTACAAATAGTTTAAAAACTGGTAGAAAGCAGTTGTTGGGAATCTTCCTTTAGTGATAATACCCAATTACAACTCTTTTAACTTTCCACTACCAACCAACCTCCTTGAGTGATAACTCAGGGAACCCTAAAGAAGATTGGGTAAGGACTGTAGGAGTCAGAGGGGGTAAAGGACAAATGTAAGTATTTTGCCTGTCTACATGGATATGTAACACATATGTGCCTGGTGAACCCAGTAGTCAGAACATGAACTCCAGAAACCCTGAACTTGGAGTTATGGATAGTTGTGAGCCCTCGTATAAGTATTGTAAATTGAACCCATCTCCTCTACAAGATCAGAAAATGTTGTTCACTCCTGAGCCACCTATCCTGCCCTGTTTTTTTTTCTTTTTTCCTTTTTTTATTATTTCCATTTACAATGCTTGCATTTTCATCTGTCCATCTCTAATGGTTTTAAACATTCATTCCCTTTTAGTAAAATCTTATTCATCTTACAATTCAAACTATGACAGTTCAGGTTTCTGGAAATGAGTGCAGAACTGAAATGAATGCATATCTCTTTGTAGGAACTTGAGTGAGATCCTCTTTTTGCAGGGAGTGAGAAAAGGTCCAAATATGTACCTTTGGCTGTCTTATATGTCATTACATAGAACAGACAGGCCTCTAACTAATGAGATTCACCTGCCCTTGCCTCCTGAGTGGTAGGATTAAAGGCATGAGACAGTATATACCAAAACGAGTAAACATCTCTTCGTAGCCAGCAATTGTTCATTCAGTTTCTCTGATGCATATCTAATCTTGTTTTTTTTTTTTTTTTTGCTTGTCTCTATATGTCTGTTAATAGTCATTTCTCTTGGAAGGGTAATCCTTTTCAAAGGGCAAAGAAATGACATATCTGAACCTCCTTTTCAGTTTCTTTCTAGGAAAAAAATTCTCTCTGTAATGGAATAAGTATGAAACACAATAATTATGCTATTGTCAAAGATGTATACATTGACATTGTGATCAGTATCACACTTTCTGTTGTACACATGTATGGGATATTTCAGAATGCAGTAACCTATGATGATGTGCACATCCACTTCTCTTGCGAAGAATGGGCTTTGCTGCAACCTTCCCAGAAAATTCTCTACAAAGATGTGATGCTGGAGACCTACAGTAACCTTACTGCTCTAGGTAAGACTGAATTTCCCTTCAACATTTAAAATAAGGAGACAACTATGTCTTGGTTATTTATGCTCTTCTATAACTGAAGAATGAGGTGAATAAATCAGGCATGGTACTTATGGTCACTGAATATAGTAACTTAAAGTTTGCATAATTTCCAGTAATATATCATGCATTTTCTGATTCTATATTTTAGGCTATAAATGGGAAGACCGTAATATTGAGGAACATTGTCAAAGATTTAGAAGATATGAAAGGTAATTTTCATGTGCAAGCTAAAACAGATGTCCTACAGAAGAATTTTAATGTGCCTTAGAAGTTTTAAAGAAAAGCAACTGTCTAAATAAGCACACCTTTAAGTGTATTGATGATTATTAAATTCTCACAACACTATGTACCTAAATGTCAAGTATCTAATCTGTTTACAAGGCATTCTTCTAAGAAATAAAACACTACTGGGCAGTAGTGGCACACACCTTTAATCCCAGCACTGGGAAGGCAGAGGCAGGTGGATCTCTGTGAGTTTGAGGCCAGCCTGGTCTATAAGAGCTACTTCCAGGACAGGTTCCAAAGCAACTCAAAGAAGGCTTGTCTGAAAAAAACAAACAAAAAAAAAAAAAAAAAAGAAAAAGAAAAAAATAAGAAGAAAGGAAAGAAACAATGCATTAACAAATATCACCATTTTAATTATAACTCCATAAGAGCTAGGCTATATATAGATGTGTCAATCATTTTAGTGATATAGCAAAACACATACCTGATCAAAAGTACATGTTAAAGTCATTTAATAAGCAAATAATCCCTAGTAAAGTTAGTGCTACTCATGTTCTTGTGGTGAGTTACCAAATTATTGTGAGTGTGGGAATTTATGAGAGTTAAGAAGGTTATTGTGGAGAAACTTTAATAGCATATCTCCATGAGGAACAAAAAATTTAGCTGTCATGGTGCAATATGGAAACTTTAATTTGCTCTGTCTTTATTGGTATATTATATGTCACTCTTGAAACAAGCCATGTATGCCTAAAGGGTAAGGAAAGAATAGCAATGTACTTCCCTCCTAGAACAATTAGAAGATATGCAATAGTCCCCACTTTGAGTAGACTTTATGAATGTGAAATAAGTTTACAATTATTTTTTTTCAAACTTCATCTGAAATATATTAACTCATACCACAGAAAATTCTGAATACAAAAAGTGGGAATTCTTCTGTTTGTCCTGGTTCAGTTTGCAAATGTAGTGTGACTCACAGTATAGGAGAACGTTATGAATGTAATCAGTGTGTAACTCTGAGTTCTTCCAGTTCTCTTCAATTACATGAAAAAGCTCACATAAAAATGCTATAAATGTGAGCCATGTACTAAGTACTCTTAATATCACAGGTATCTTGAAGCACACAAAGGAACCCATAATGAAGAGGAGCCCTATGAATGTAAACAACCTGGTAAAATCTTAAGGTCTGACTCTTCTTTACCATTATACCAAACTGTCAAATTAAGTCATACAGATAGAAAAACATGCATCAACGTAATGAATGTTGTAAAGCATTTACGTGTGTCAATTATCTTCACAGGCATAAAGGAAGTCATACTGAAGAGAAACCCTATGCATGTAGTCAATGTGGTAAAACCTTTTCACAGCGGAGTTACCTCCACATTCATAAAAGAGTCCATACTGGAGAAAAGCCCTATGCATGTAATGAATGTGGAAAAACGTTTTCACAACAGAGTCATCTCCACACTCATAAAAGAACCCATACTGGAGAGAAACCCTGTGAATGCAAACAGTGTGGTAAAACATTTGCAGATTACAGTCATCTTAAAAGACATGAAAGAATTCATACAGGAGTGAAACCCTATAAGTGTAATCAGTGTGGTAAAGCCTTTTCAAAACATGGTAGTCTCCAAATACATAGAAGAACTCACACTGGAGAGAAACCGTATCAATGTAATCAATGTGGGAAAGCTTTTGCAGATTATAGTTATCTTAAAATACATGAAAGAATCCATACTGGAGAGAAACCCTATGAATGTAAGCAATGTGGGAAAGCCTTTTCACAGCCTGCTCATCTCCAGATTCATAAAAGAACTCATACTGGAGAAAAACCCTATGAATGTAAACAATGTGGTAAAGCATTTTCAATTTGTAGTTCTCTTAAAATGCATGAAAGAACTCATACTGGAGAAAAGCCCTATGAATGTAATCAATGTGGGAAAGCATTTTCGTACCTCTGTAGTCTCCAAACACATAACAGAACTCATACCGGAGAGAAACCCTATGAATGTAATGAATGTGGGAAAGCCTTTGCAAAACATAGTGCTCTCCGAACACATAAAAGAACTCATACTGGAGAGAAACCTTATGAATGTAAGCAATGTGGGAAAACCTTTTCACAGCCTGCTCATCTCCAGATTCATCAAAGAACTCATACTAGGGGAAGACATCCACGGCCCATCTGATGCTACTTTGTTCAGGTGGGCACAAGCGACCCACAGGCCAACCTGGGTCCTCAGGACCTGGGGCGGCAGAAAGACATACAGGGCTCATCTGACCGCTTTCTGCTCAAGCAGACACAAGCCAGCCTGGTTCCTCAAATTGTGCCATGGCAGGAAGATATGTCCGTGCCCATGTGATACCACTTGACTCAGATAGGCACAAACCACCAGCATGCCAACTTGAGTCCTTAAGACCTTGACTGGACAGAAGACATCCAGGGCCCATCTCATGCCACTCAATGCAGGTTGCATCAAGCCACCCACAGACCATTCTGTGTCCTCATGACCTGGGGTGGCAGGAAGATATTCAAGGGCCCACCTGGCACCAGACAGTTGGCTCCAATATGTTGAACAAGTATATGGTAGAGAAAGAAGTGAATGGTCCATATGCTATGGAAACAAGAAAGAACAGAAGTAAAGGTGATAAGGTATAGGCTGATGTTGGAGGCTTTCTTACCACTCAGGGCCATTATGATATCCAGTCTTGGGCTACTGCCAAGGGTCATCTCTGGGTCCCAGGAGAGTACCACAGCAAGGGTCTGTTGCCAACAAATGGCACAAGAATGCCAAATATCTGCGGTGCCACTGGTGTCCATCTAGGTGTCTAAGAGCCATTCTGCCACCAGAGTCATGCTGATCTAGGTGGCCTGTGCTGCCATATGGGGCCATTGTGTGTTGCAGGCCCGAGCTGCTGCTGAGGGCCATGTATGGGTCCGTAGCCCTACAACAGCCAGGATCTGAGCTGACATCTGTTGTTCCTGTTGCAGCTGAAGGATGTGTGATTTCCTGCTGTCTGGTTTGCCACCTGCAACCATATTGGTACCCATGGGCCATGCTGCATCTGGACTATACAGTTATAAATGTTATATACTGATCTCTGGTGAAATCTGGTCCAGGGCTACAGCTGGGGGCCAAGTCTGGGTCTGTGGATCTGGTTGCCAGGAAGACCATGTGAATTCCTGGGGTCTGGGTTGCCACCTGGGGCCATGTTGTTTGAGAACTTCATTGCTGCCACAACCATTCTGGCCTGTGTGGCCTGTGCTGCCACTAGAAAACATGGTGACATATGGACCCAGCTTGCTGCCAAGGACTATATCTGACTTCATGGTCCTACTATAGCCTCAGTCTATGTTGAAGCCCATAACCCATGAAGCCATGAAGGTCCAGATCAGCCACCTGAGTTCATGTTGAAGCTGGGGCCACGCAGATCTGAGCAGCTCATGCTGTTACCCAATGCCAGGTGATATCTGGGCCAGAGCTGCAGCTAAGGACCTTGTCTGGGTTTACAGCCCTACTGCAGCAACAGTCTGTGTTGATGTCCGAGGTTCCTGTTACCATGGAAGACCATATGAATGCCAAAGATCTGTTATGTTAGGATCCCAGTGCCAAGTGCCAATCTGAGGGGCACTGCCACCTGGAACAATAGTGACATCCAGACCTGGCTGCTACTGCGGACTATATCTGGGTTTGTGGTTCTACCCCAGCTGGAGTCTGTGTTAAAGTCCCAGGCCTATGTTGCCACCAAACATTACTTGGAAACCTGGGGATAAATCCAAAATCTGTGACTCTGGTGTCTGGTCGCCATGCCGCGACCAGAGCCATGCTTGCTTGAGTGGCCTCTGCTTCTGCCCAGAACCAGGATGTCATTTAGGCTCAAGCCCCTGCTGGGGGCAATATCTATATCTGTGGTTCTGCTGCAGCAGGGCTCTGTGTTGTTTGTCCCATGTCATCTCAGAAGATGATAGAAACTGTGTCATGAAACCAGAGGGTCGTGCTGAGCCATCCCTACACTTGGCTTGCCCCAGGAATAGCTGGTCCTGTCTCTCATTGGACATTACAAGAGAATTACCCCTATACCTTCACTCTGGGGAGATGGCCCCACCCCTCAGCATTGGTGAGAGAGGAATTACCCTGATAACTTGGCCATAAGGGAGCTGGTTCCACCCACCCCTTGCCAAAGGGAGGAAGCCCCAGTTGCCTGGACTGACCAGTTCAACTACTACTCAGACACAGCTGGGCCTGGAGTTGGCCCACTCTAACATCTACCCTATTTAGGACCTACTGGAACTCACGAAGGGACTGGTCCTGTGGAGCAATACCTCAGGATCTCCATGACTTGGGATAACTGTAGGATATCCAAGAGGAGTTTTGGTGAAGATTCAATGATGATGCTATACCAGAACCCAGAGGCCTTGAACAAAACCAATGACCCATTGCAATGAATATTTGCAAGTTAACCTGATTGGACAAAAGGGTATGCTTTGAAACACCAAGGCTCCAAACACCACCAAGACCAATGAGGTGTTGGAAAGGTGAAAAAAATGAAAGAGCAAAGAGGTTTTTTTGTTTTGTTTTGTTGTTTTTTGCTTACCTGTTTTGTTTTGGTTTGATTGTTTAATTTTCTTTTGGTGGGAGGATTGTGCAGGGATAAGATGAAGCTACAACTGGACTGGAAGGCGAGCAGAATTGGGGGTGTATGATGAGAAATTCCCAAGGATTCAATAAAGAAATTGTTAAATTTAAAAAAAGATCTCATATTGGAGAAACCCTATAAATGTAAGCAATGTAATAAAAACCTTTGCATGTCACAATTATCCTCAAAGTCATGAAAGAATTCATAATGGAGAGTAACCCTATGTAAGTAAGCAGTGTTGTGATTACCCATTACCTTAGTCTTTGACCCTAAAAGAATTTATCCAAAATTAAATCTTACAGTGTGTTAATAGTTAAAGCCTTTGTATATCACAGTAGAATTTGAGGATTTTAAAGACCTCATACTGAAGGAGAATCCATGAATATAAGGAATTTGTTAAGGTCTTTAACCAACAAACTTACATTTTATTACAAAAAATTATTTTTCTGGAGAAAAATAAATTTTATTTGTCTTTCATGGACTGTGAATTTGAACAAAGGTAAACTTTGAGTATCACACTTTTCAATTACATGAAATAACTCATCCAAGTATAAGACTATGAATGTGTGGTGATGCCTTTTCTATTGCTATGATGAAACACAACATCTAAGGAAACTTATAAAATGTTAGTTTGGCACATGGTTCTAGTGGAATACAAGATTATCATGAGAGAGCCATGGCAACTTGTGCCAACCATGACAGCGAAAGCAGGAAGCTAAGAGCTCATATTTTTAACCTGAAGCATGGAGCAGAAAGTTCAACTGATGTGAGGATTTAAAAATCTCAAATTCTACCACCAGTGAAATATTTCCTCTACAGACTGGCATTCTCTAAACATTCCAAGTGATATCAACAACTGAGAAGTATTCTCTCATTTTAAAGCCTACATGCTTGCTTTCTGTCAGATGAACCAAGTAATAATAATAATAAAAAACCTCTTTATGTAAACATTTTGACACCTCAACATCTGGGTTACAGGAATTAATGTTTACATAGAAAAATAGTTATGAATGAAAATGTTTTTAACAATTTGTTCTAATTTTTATTATATGATGTTAGTGTGTCTTTGGGTACATCCATGTGCTTGATGGTTCCCAAGAAGATTAGTGTTAAGTATGGAGCATAGCCCCAGCCCCCCTGGCCTGGGAGTTGCATTGGTCTGGACTCCAAGTCCCAGCATATGCCACTCCCACTGGGTATTTAAGTGGGCTCCCAGAGGAGGAACACATGGTTCTGGGTTTGCATGTGCTCCCTGCTTTCCTGTCTCCCCGCCATGCGCTTGGCCACCCAAGAGCATCATACTTAAGAAAATGATGGGCATTTTAATTTGGTTTGATCTTATCCAATTAAACTTCTTTGTGCCAGTGAAGCCACCCCTCTTATTACTTTTTTCCTAACAGTTAGACCCTGTGATCTTTCTATATTTCTAGCAGGAAATATATAGGAAGTTGTCAAAAAAAAAAAAAAATCACCCGGTTCCTGGGCACAAACTTGTCTTAACTACTCGGTTGTCTCTAGCCCTACAAATATTTTACAACCTTTATATATAGTCTTGACATTAGGAAAGAGGGAAGAACTCATACATGAGACTAGCCCTATTCATGTAATCAGTATAATAATGACTTTAAGCATCACATTTATCTCTAATTTCAAGAAAAAAATGTATTATATTCTTTAAGCAAATACATTACCATATTCACTCAAGTCTGATGGTGGAGATCACAGTGTTGCTTGTATTTTGCATTTGTAATTGGTATTGAAGTGTTCTGTATATGAGGCAAGTCCATTTATAGAAGTTTATTTGGTAGTTCATATATTACTTCTCTGATTTCTGTATTTCTTCTGTTTTGCTTTCAGTTGGTGATAATTTTATTTTGCTGAAATGTATGGAATGGGGTGCCCATCATCTAAGTGACTCATTGTTTATTTAAATATCAGACAGTATGTGATCATACTTTTGAAATAACTGTGTCTGAAAATAACTGTGGTGGGTTTTTACTATTCTTTTTTTATGTTTTCACAAATTTCCTTTAGGTGTTGTTTGTGTTCCAGCTAGGCCTGGACGTCACTAAATAGTCAAGGCTGCATTTGAACTCGTGATTTTCTTGTGTCAGCCTCCTGAGTACAAATTCAAGGATAGAAGATACACTCCCAATGTCTACAGTTTTGTCAATACATTTTTAAAATCTTTATGTTAAAATGCTTAATGGAGGAGGATATAAGAACCATTGAATATATTATCTGTGCACCCTACGCAGCATTTTCATATAGCATTGTGATATAATAAGGTAGAATAATCAGCAATCAATTGTACATTGTATAACACAGTTTGGTGTACTATGGATATATATATAATTTGACATTCCTCCTTATTTATGATGCAGTTTTTATGTGGCATTCCATCTTGAAGTTTTGCCTTCTAAGGGAATTATCTAGAAATTCTAGATAATCTAAGGGCAATGAGATTTCTTTTTTAAAAAAAGATTACCATCGTGTATGTGTGTGTGTAATATGTTTATGGGTTTCCATGCCATGACAGATGTGTTTCAACTGGAAGAAAATTTCGCGGGGTTTTTTTTTTTTTTTTTTTGGCTCTTTCATATGGCAATTGCGGTGATTTGAAAGAAAATGGTCCCCTTAGGTAGTACAAGCTGAAAGCTACACAGAGAAACTCTGTCTTTTTTTAAAAAAAAATATTTATTTACTTATTATGTATACAATGTTCTGTCTGTGTGTATGCCTGCAGGCCAGAAGAGGGCACCAGACCTCATTACAGATGGTTGTGAGCCACCATGTGGTTGCTGGGAATTGAACTCAGGACCTTTGGAAGAGCAGGCAATGCTCTTAACTGCTGAGCTATCTCTCTAGCCCCTGAAACTCTGTCTTAAAAACAAAACAAAAAAAAGAGCTTTGGTAATACAAGTTAGAATAGAAAATAAACTAGGTACAACCTTTTGGACTTATCACAGTAGGATAGATATGAAGTATTTTCTCTGAACTTGTTAATTGCTAATGGACTATAAATTTTTGATGTATTTGTTGCCTGTATACAGTTGTGCTTATTGTTTTTCTTATATTGGTTATAACCCTTTTTATTTTAGACAAAAAGGGGAACTGTGTGATATCTTATTTGTACTCTACAAATAAAGCTTGCCTGAATCTCAGGGCAGAGCTAGCTACTAGTTAACTGTAGAGGTCTGGAGGTCTGTACAGAAAGACAGGAAGTGATATGACTGGATGGAGAGATGAGTATAATCACTCTCTTTTCAACTGAGGAGTTAGCAAGGTAAGAGTTGGCTGTGGCTTTTTCCTCTTCTTCTCAGATCTCTCAGCATTGGCCCCAATATCTAGCTCTGGGTTTCTATTATCAATACTAATTAGAACTTGTGCAACAGAAGTGTGTGCTGTGAGTTTATCTTTCTGAGTCTGGTAACAAGGAAAACTATCTAGACCTACTAGTAGCACGAGGAGAGTGAGTCATGTGGCCTAAACTTTGTACATGAGGAGAACTAAGAAGTTAGCTGAGGCCTTGATTTAAAAAAAAGGTGTTTATTGTTAAATCTACCTATTTACAAAGATTATATTGTAATAAAACTTTTTATGGACTTAAGATGTTTTATAGCCTTAAAAATACTAAATATATCCAAAAGTTATTTTTAGCATATTTATATTTAGTATATTTAGTATTTATATTTAGTATTTAATTATTTTAGCATTTATATGTAGTATTTAATATATATTGAGTATTTTGTAATTTAAATGTAAAATTTTAAAATTTCTTCTTAAAAAGATTTATGATCTCTCAAAAAACAAGGTACCCTTTCTTTACTTCAAGTCAGAAAAAACAGGGCACAACCATAATCCACATGAGGTAAAAAGCAAGCTCTAATAGTATAGATTATTTAATGTTTAATATCTAGGATTAACTTATAAACCTTGGTTTAAGAACAAGACAGGAATTATTACACAAAAGTCCATCTTAATATAAAATATATTGGAAACCTATTGTCCCCTTCGTAAGCACACTGCACGTGGCTACCTTTAATTATATGGTGGTGAAGTCACGTCCGTCTTCTCCAACCCTAGCAAGGATGGCAACAGACCACATGTTGCTATGTTACTAGGTTTTGTTTTTGTTTGTTTGTTTGTTTGTTTTTTCAAGACAGGGTTTCTCTGTAGCTTTGGTGCCTGTCCCGAAACTAGCTCTTGTAGACCAGGCTGGGCTCGAACTCCCAGAGATCCGCTTGCCTCTGCCTCCCGAGTGCTGGGATTAAAGGCGTGCGCCAACCACCGCCCGGCTATGTTACTAGTTTTAAGTTGACCTTTTGTCTATATTTAATAGATTTTCAACCAAATCCCATCCAATTAACTTATAAATCTTGAGGTGTAGAATGTTTATATAACCATGTCCTTTTTTGTTTTGGTTTTTGGCTGTTCAACTTTGCTCTCTGTGCCAGTAGAATCAGCCCGACACAGGGCACAGAGGAAACTTTTAAACATGTTTTAATCTAGAGGAGAGAGCCAGACCCCAACTTTAGAAACAGCTTTTTAATAAAATTGAACAGCAAGAAGCATCTTTAATGTTATCTACACCAAAAATCCAAATCCAATGACTAGAGAGTTCAGAGGCATATTCTGAGGTGCGTCTATAAGGTACCCCATAGTGACTGCAGTGACAAAGGCGCCAAAGGCAAAGATACCAACCCATTTTTTTCTTCATGCCATATTTAAATGGCATTTAGCTTTCTAATGACACAGTTTGCTCGAGAAATAGACAAAAACTTTGGTGGGAGAGACATTTTGTTATAAATTTTATAGATTTTGAATCTTGCCTAATGGGCAGTTTATAAATGTTGAGAGAAGAGTTAGAATAATTTTAAGGCATAGAGAAAAGATTTTTAGTGGGTCTTTTAGTCTTCTGCAAACAGGATTGTAGCTCCTAGGAGAGGAGAGCATGGCAGCGGATATGTGGCGCATGCGCAGGGGGCTGTAACGTCTGGGCAGAGTGTTTTCACCCAACAGGTGCAGTTGCCCCCGCCCCCAGTCATCTTCCCTGCTGGGTGTTCCCAGCTGTCCTGGAATCCTTTGCAGTGCACTGCCACGGTTAAAGTGTACCAGGTGGCAGGTTGCTGAACAGGATGCGGTTCCCTGCAGAACCCACCCCTGGCCATGTTCACATGCTCCCCGATCACCATCCTGTACCCAACACTAGAGTGCCTGCCACCCTTGGAGGGGAGGGGATAGCAGCAGGACACAGGGAGGGGGCTGATGCAGAGGTGGAGGGGTTGGGATTTATAAGTGGGAAGGATTCTCCAGGGCCACTGGCATAGCCAGATATGTTCAGCAGAGATGAATCCTTTGGGTGGACTGGTCAGAACCCACCCCTGGTTCTGCCCTCACGTGGAGTCACAGGATCTGTCTGGCGGTGGATGGGACGGGGTACTGCGGTAGAAACAAAGGCTTTACTCTGCAGCAGGCAGGTTGCCTGGAAGCAAATGTTGGGATATGGTCTCCTGCTTCGCTGCACTCTGTAGGCAGTGACAAGGTCATGGGCTCCACGAGCAGCCAGCTGATTGGGGCGGGGTGGGGGGGGGTGTTAGAAGTGGCAGTCTCATCCACTGCACGTCCTGCATGCATATACAGTGGTGAGACAGGCTGCGCCCTCTATGAGCAAACATTTATAGGAGAGAGTACCTGGTGAGAAGCAGAATTTTCCATTATAGAAAGGAGAGAGGAAGATAAAAGAAAAATTGCCTATCCTCTGAGGGACAGCCAGGCGAAAAATGCCACATTTTTGGGAGCCGCTGTGCTCACCATTTCCTGAGGATTCCAGAAGTCCGTGTTCATGGCGCTAGGATGAGGTTTCCCCTTATCTTTAGCCTTCAATCCACAGGGTCAAAGGAGCAAAAGTTGTGACAGAGATACTTGGACAGTCCGTGAACACAATGCCAATTAGCCCCCAGGAGCTAACTTCAGTGACACAACTCAACTTCATTTCAGAGTATTACACAGGCTTGCGCAGCCTAGGGACAAATCCTAAATAGAACTAAGTGGCACACTCCTACCATATAGCTGTAAGAATCGCCCTATCAAGATGGCTAGAACATTTGCCTAATTACTATGTGGGCAGCAAGGAAGGAGCATTTGCAGTCAACTGTGTCAAGTGTAATTCTTGAGATAAATCAGGCATCTGGGTATAGAGACAATAGTCCAGATGTCAAGGGCAGGTAGAGAGCAGGAAGCCACCAGGCCATTTTGACTGCTACCTCTGACCAATATCTCCCCCTGTTGAATTAACGTGAGTTGTAAAATACAGGCTAACTCCAAGACAAAACCAATTATAATTTTCTTTATTATAAGGGGCAAACTAACAAAACAGTAACGAGAAGTCCAAGCTCAGCTGTGTAGCAGGGGAACCACAGAGAGAGAGAGAGAGAGAGAGAGAGAGAGAGAGAGAGAGAGAGAGAGAGAGAGAGAGAGAGAGAGAGACCTTGGACAGCCCTGTGCTTTTCTCTGAGTACCCAAAAGGTCACACCCTAACCTGGTCTCACCTCTTAAAGTTCATTGGCTGACAGAGATTCCCCATCATCCCCCTCTTTTATATTATAAAGAAGAAATATCAACTAAGACAATAATAATGGACTAAACCTCCAAAAAAATGTAAGAATGGCCCAGTTAAATAGTTTCTTTTATAAGAATTTCTGTGTTCATAGTTCTGCACAGCAATAGAACATGGCCTAAGACACAAGTCAAAATTGTGTTCCTCTTTTAGTCTTTGTGTTTTGAGATTGCTTTACTATGGAAATGACTATTTAGACCAGTCTGACGTTGAGTTCATGGTGATTAGTCTGCCTCTATTTCTCAGGTACTAGGATTGTGGCATGAGCTAACATGCTAGACAATGTTTGTTTCTGAAAATGATGGATTATATGGAAACCAGTGGCTGAGAATAAAAAAAGACTTCAAGAGGTGTTGTCCCATTTTTCCAATGGTCCTTTTTCTCTGTTGTTTTATGTGTGTGTGTATTGATGTTGTACAACCTTTCATACACTGACAATGATCTTTCTGCTTCTGCATCCTGAGTGCTGTGATTTAAGGCATGCATCACCCAGCTAGAAAAATGAGAAATGTGTTTTATTCTGAGAGTTGTCTCTCTAAACACACACACACACACACACATACAACCATTGGTTTTAGTCGTTGGGCATTTTGCCTGTAAGTTTGTCTGTGTACTCAGTTCATGCCTGGTGGTGTGATGACGTAAGTGACAAAACAATCCCACAACAGTTCAGAATTGTGAATAATAGAAGGGCCCAAAGGCCAGTTTTGCCAAGAAGAAAACAAGCTCCAAGTGAGTGTCTTTGGTGCTCAACATTCTCTTGGGAATAGATTGGTGCTGTCAGAAGCAATCATGTCTCATGTCAACAGAACCCTAAGTTATTTAAATGCCATGTTCCACAAATCCTTGAAGTGGTTGAAGATTACCTATCTAGACAGAATACAATCTCTATGTATCTAAAGAACCTAATTGATCTGACTATATACAACAAACCTGAACAACTATTGACCTATAATAATTAATACCTGTATAACTTAAAGACTAAAACTTCATGTCAGAATATTAAATAATTGTAAACAAGAATGCAACAAATGAGGATGATGACCTCAAAATGTAAACAAACTATAAGTATCTTGATCAGAGGTAGGAGTTATAATGCAATATTAAAATATATCCTAAAAGTTGTATCAATATACAAAATGTCCTGAACAGAGATAAAAACATGCATATATACAATCTGACAGAATAACTTTGTATAGGTGTACAAATAATGTAAACAAAAATAACAAATATAATTTGAACTTGTATCAATATAAAAAACTATACCAATGTAAATTACCCATAAATAATAGCTCGTAAGTATTCATTCTATTACCCATTATTACCATCCCTCTCTTTTTTTTTTAACAAACATAGTTTTCACTATGTTCTAGTACAAGTGATAATCAACAACCCCTAAACAATGTTCTCAACCCTATGGACAAACTTTTTTGGGATAGGGGATATCATCTTATAAAATTTCTTCCCGCTGTCATGGGGTTGGTGGTCTCTTAATGGTATCCTGCAAAAGTAAAGTGATGATTAAGTTTCAAAATCATTGTCTAGTATAGTTGCAAACAATTTCTGAGCAGTCGATAGATTTTTTTTTAAGTTCTTATTTGGAGTTCTGGCCAGAATGTCATGAGAAGGTGCACCATTTCAGCAGCTGGTACCAAAAAGAGTGATCTTACAGTAGCGCTGTCAGCATCACAATGTCATCTGAACTAGCTGGAGTTATTTCTGGGGGGGCCCATCTTCTTCCTTGAAATTTCAAGAGATTATTGCAAGAAAAGAATCTGTAGGAAAATCTATTGTTCATTGTGGAAAACTTTAACATCATTCATATAAACATACATTCAGTGAAGAATATGATATAGACAAAATAGGCATGGAGAAAGTAAATTTTTTTTCTAAAGTCTTCCTTCTGTCTCTTACCAGATGGACTCCCAATATGAAGCAGAAACTCTGAAGGTTCCTTTTAACAACATGCTTGGATTTAGAGAAGTAGAGAGCCATTGTCCAACTCCAAAGCCAGCTGAATGTGTGTGTGTGTGTGTGTGTGTGTGTGTGTGTAAATGTAAGTCTAACCAGTACCTGGATTCATAATCCATATTCTGTTTTCTAGATGTTCCTTAGTGGATAGTTATATTTCCTTCTATCAGCATTCAAACATCCAGGGTCTCTTGAATTTTTGATGATGTTTTCTGCAAAGATAAGAGCAGAACCCTGCCCTAACAGTTACGAGTTTTGATTTCACTAAGGCTACCAACCCAGAGCAGTGAGTTCTTGACCAGAGGGCAGGCCTCAAGGTCCCCGCCAGGGAAAGCGGGCCCCTGCTGCTGGGGCTGCAGTCTCTGCTGTGATCTGCTGGACCTGCTCTGCCTGCGCCCTACTTCCATTAGTCCCTGGCTCATTGGGGCATCCAGGAGTTCCTGTGTAGGTGCCGAGAAGTTTCATCGGGACGGGTGAGTGTGTGCTATCCTGGGGCGGACTGTCCAGGTAGAGAGCACAAACACCCCTCCCCCAGCTCCTGCTGCAGGGCTTGCTCTCCTACACACCCGCCCCCACCCCCACCCCCAAACCTGCCTTGTCTGCAAGGTCCTTAGCTGTGGAACAGTTTCCTGCCATTTCACTAAGGCTACCAACCCAGAGCAGTGAGTCCCTGACCAGAGGGCAGGCCTCAAGGTCCCCGCCAGGGAAAGCGGGCCCCTGCTGCTGGGGCTGCAGTCTCTGCTGTGATCTGCTGGACCTGCTCTGCCTGCACCCTACTTCCCTTAGTCCCTGGCTCATTGGGGCATCCAGGAGTTCCTGTGTAGGTGCCGAGAAGTTTCATCGGGACGGGTGAGTGTGTGCTATCCTGGGGCGGACTGTCCAGGTAGAGAGCACAAACACCCCTCCCCCAGCTCCTGCTGCAGGGCTTGCTCTCCTACACACCCGCCCCCACCCCCACCCCCAAACCTGCCTTGTCTGCAAGGTCCTTAGCTGTGGAACAGTTTCCTGCCATTTCACTAAGGCTACCAACCCAGAGCAGTGAGTCCCTGACTAGAGGGCAGGCCTCAAGGTCCCCGCCAGGGAAAGCGGGCCCCTGCTGCTGGGGCTGCAGTCTCTGCTGTGATCTGCTGGACCTGCTCTGCCTGCGCCCTACTTCCATTAGTCCCTGGCTCATTGGGGCATCCAGGAGTTCCTGTGTAGGTGCCAAGAAGTTTCATCGGGACGGGTGAGTGTGTACTATCCTGGGGCGGACGGTCCTGGTAGAGAGCACAAACGCCCCTACACTAAGGCTACCCAACCAGAGCAGCGGGCAGGCCTCAGCAACCCCCGAAAGGGAGCGCAGGCACCTCCAGCTTGTACTGCAGTGTCGCCTGTGTTCTACTGGACCCCGCCCGACCCCTTGCATTCGGCCTTCTTTACGTGGGTCATTGGAATACCACGCATTCATGTTTTGGTGTTGAGGAGTTCACCTGGAAGGGAACGGTTCCTGCCCCTACACTGAGGAGATACACCTAGAGAGTTAGTCACAGCAAAGACTGGTCCAAGACATCAGGCCTCTCCTGGCTCCATTTGAAGGAAAAGATGGGCAGGCGCCAATGCAAGAATTCCCCCAACAACTTGAAAGGCAACGTGACATCACCAGGATCCAGGAATCCCGAAATGAGAAGTCTAAACCCTAATACAGAAGAATTAGAAGAATTCGACTCAAAAGTGAATTTTATGAAAATAATAGAGGACCTTAAACAGGAGGTGAAAAACTGCCACAACCAATTAGAGATTACAAACAAAAAGGTAGAGGAAATGAATAAATCTCTCAAAGATACCCAAGAAAACCAAGAGAAACAAGAAAAAGTAATCAAACAGGTAAGGGAAACGGTTCAAGACTTGAAGAACGAAGTGGAAGTAATAAAGAAAACACAAACCGAGGGAAGGATGGAGATGGAAAATTTGAATAAACGAACAGGAACTACAGAGACAAGTACCACCAACAGATTACAAGAGATAGAAGAAAGAATCTCAGACACTGAAGATACCATAGAGAAAATAAACACTCTCATCAAAGAAAACAGCATAACCAACAAATTCTCATCACAAAACATTCAGGAAATCTGGGACACAATAAAAAGACCAAACCTAAGAATAATAGGGATAGAAGAAGGAGAAGAAGCACAGCTCAATGGTCCAGAAAATATATTTAATAAAATTATAGAAGAAAACTTTCCCAACCTTAAGAAAGATATTCCTTTGAAGGTCCAAGAAGCATACAGAACACCAAATCGACTGGATCAAAAAAAAAACATCTCCTCGTCATATAATAATCAAAACACAAAACATACAGAATAAAGAAAGAATATTAAGAGCTGCAAAGGAAAAAGGTCAAGTTACCTATAAGGGTAAACCTATCAGACTTACACCTGACTTCTCTATGGAAACCATGAAAGCCAGAAGGTCCTGGATAGATATACTGCAGAAACTACGAGACCATGGATGCAAGCCCAGACTACTATACCCAGCCAAGCTTTCGTTCACTATAAATGGAGAAAACAAAGTTTTCCAGGATAAAAACAAATTTAAACAATACGTAGCCACAAATCCAGCCCTTCAGAAAGTAATTGAAGGAAAATCACAAACCAAGGAATCCAACAATGCCCACAATAACTCAGACATCTAAAGACCCTTCACCAGCACAACTTGAAGAAGGGAAACACACAAACTCTACTACCAAAGAAAAGAAAGAAAGAAAGGAAAAATGACCGGAGTTAACAACCACTGGTCATTAATATCACTTAATATCAATGGACTCAACTCACCTATAAAGAGGCACAGGCTAAGAGATTGGATACGAAAACAGGATCCAACATTCTGCTGCTTACAAGAAACACACCTCAACCACAAAGACAGACATCTACTCAGAGTAAAGGGCTGGGAAAAGGTTTATCAAGCAAACGGACCTAAGAAACAAGCAGGTGTGGCCATACTAATTTCTAAGAAAGTTGACTTCAAACTAAAATCAATCAAAAGAGATGGAGATGGACATTTTTTACTCATAACAGGAACAATTCTCCAGGATGAAATCTCAATCCTGAATATATATGCCCCTAATATAAAAGCACCCACTTATGTAAAAGAAACGTTACTAAAACTCAAGGCAGTCATCAAACCACACACACTAATAGTAGGAGATTTCAACACTCCTCTCTCACCAATGGACAGGTCAATCAAACAGAAACCTAACAGAGAAATAAGAGGATTAAGGGAGGTAATGAATCAAATGGACTTAACAGACATCTATAGAACATTCCACCCAAATAGGAAAGAATATACCTTCTTCTCTGCAGCTCATGGAACCTTCTCGAAAATAGACCACATACTCGCTAACAAAGCAAACTTACACAGTTACAAAAAAATATCGGTAACCACCTGTGTCTTATCAGATCACCATGGATTAAAGTTAGAATTCAACAACAATGCTATCCCCAGAAAACCTATGAACTCATGGAAACTGGACAGTCAACTACTGAACCTCACCTGGATCAAGGAAGAAATAAAGAAAGAAATTAAAGTCTTTCTTGAATTCAATGAAAACGAAGACTCAACATACTCAAACCTATGGGACACTATGAAAGCAGTGCTAAGAGGAAAATTCATAGCATTAAGTGCCCACTTAAAGAAAACGGAGAAAGCACACATTGGAGACTTAATAGCCCACCTGAAAGCTTTAGAAAAAAAAGAAGCAGACTCACCTAGGAGAAGTAGAAGACTGGAAATAATCAAATTGAGGGCTGAAATCAACAAAATAGAAACACAGAAAACAATCCAAAGAATCAATGAAACAAAAAGCTGGTTCATGGAGAAAATCAATAAGATTGATAAACCCCTATCCAAACTAATCAAACGGCGGAGAGAGAATACGCAAATTAACAAAATCAGAAACGAAAAGGGAGACATAACCACAGACTCAGAGGAAATTCAGAGAATCATTAGATCTTACTACAAAAATCTGTATGCCACAAAATTGGAAAATGTTATAGAAATGGACACTTTTTTAGATAAGTACCATATACCAAAGTTAAACCAGGACCAGGTGAACAATCTAAATAGACCTGTTAGTCGCGAAGAATTAGAAGTTGTTATAAAAAACCTCCCCACCAAAAAAAGCCCAGGTCCAGATGGCTTCAATGCAGAATTCTACCAGAACTTCCAAGAAGACCTAATACCTATACTCCTTAATGTATTTCACAATATTGAAACAGAGAAGTCATTGCCAAATTCCTTTTATGAAGCTGAAGTTACTCTGATACCAAAACCACACAAAGACACAACCAAGAAAGAGAACTACAGGCCAATCTCACTCATGAACATTGACGCAAAAATACTCAATAAAATACTGGCAAACCGAATCCAAGAACACATCAGAAAAATTATCCATTATGATCAAGTAGGCTTCATCCCAGAGATGCAGGGCTGGTTCAACATACGAAAATCTATCAATGTAATCCATCATATAAATAAACTGAAAGAAAAAAACCATATGATCATTTCATTAGATGCTGAAAAAGCATTTGACAAAATTCAACATCCCTTTATGATAAAGGTCTTAGAGAGATTAGGAATACAAGGGTCGTTCCTAACTATAATAAAAGCTATTTATAGCAAGCCGTCAGCTAACATCAAATTAAATGGAGAGAAACTCAAAGCTATTCCACTAAAATCAGAAACACGACAAGGTTGTCCACTCTCTCCATACCTCTTTAATATAGTGCTTGAAATTCTAGCAATAGCAATAAGACAACATAAGGGGATCAAAGGGATTCAAATCGGAAAGGAAGAAGTTAAACTTTCATTATTTGCAGACGATATGATAGTGTACATAAACGACCCCAAAAACTCCAGCAAAGAACTCCTTCAGCTGATAAACACCTTTAGTAGCGTTGCAGGATACAAGATCAATTCCAAAAAATCAGTTGCCCTCCTATACACAAAGGATAAGGAAGCAGAGATGGAAATCAGAGAAGCATCACCCTTCACGATAGCCACAAATAGCATAAAATATCTTGGGGTAACCCTAACCAAGGAAGTAAAGGATCTATTTGACAAGAACTTTAAGTCAATGAAGAAAGAAATTGAGGAGGATACCAGAAAATGGAAGGATCTCCCTTGCTCTTGGATAGGGAGGATCAACATAGTAAAAATGGCAATTCTACCAAGGGCAATTTATAGATTCAATGCAATCCCCATTAAAATCCCATCAAAATTCTTCACAGATCTTGAGAGGACAATAATCAACTTTATATGGAGAAACAAAAAACCCAGGATAGCCAAAACAATCTTATATAATAAAGGATCGTCTGGAGGCATTACCATCCCTGACCTCAAACTCTATTACAGAGCCTCAGTATTGAAAACAGTTTGGTATTGGCATAAAAACAGAGAAGTCGACCAATGGAACCGAGTAGAAGACCCTGATTTTAACCCACAAACTTATGAACACCTAATTTTTGATAAAGGAGCTAAAAGTATTCAATGGAAAAAAGAGAGCATCTTCAACAAATGGTGCTGGCAGAACTGGTTGTCAACGTGTAGAAGAATGAAAATAGATCCATATCTATCACCATGCACAAAACTCAAGTCCAAATGGATTAAAGACCTCAATATTAGTCTGAACACACTGAACCTGATAGAAGAAAAAGTTGGAAGTACTCTACAACATATGGGTACAGGAGATCACTTCCTACGTTTATCCCCAGCAGCACAGACATTAAGGGCAACATTGAATAAATGGGACCTCCTGAAACTGAGTAGCTTCTGTAAAGCAAAGGACACTGTCACTAAGACAAAAAGGCAACCCACTGACTGGGAGAAGATCTTCACCAACCCTGCAACAGACAAAGGTCTGATCACCAAAATATATAAAGAACTCAAGAAACTAAACTTTAAAATGCTAATGAACCCAATAAAAAAATGGGGCACTGATCTGAACAGAGAATTCTCAACAGAAGAAATTCAAATGGCCAAAAGACACCTAAGGTCATGCTCAACCTCCTTAGCGATAAGGGAAATGCAAATTAAAACAACTTTGAGATACCATCTTACACCTGTCAGAATGGCTAAAATCAAGAACACCAATGATAGCCTTTGCTGGAGAGGTTGTGGAGAAAGAGGCACACTCATTCATTGCTGGTGGGAATGCAAACTTGTGCAACCACTTTGGAAATCAGTGTGGCGATTTCTCAGGAAATTTGGGATCAACCTACCCCAAGATCCAGTAATACCACTATTGGGAATATACCCAAGAGATGCCACATCAAATGACAAAAGTATCTGTTCAACTATGTTCATAGCAGCATTGTTTGTAATAGCCAAAACCTGGAAACAACCTAGATGCCCTTCAATGGAGGAATGGATGAAGAAAGTGTGGAATATATACATATTAGAGTACTACTCAGCAGTAAAAAACAATGACTTCTCGAATTTTGCGTGCAAATGGATGGAAATAGAAAACACTATCCTGAGTGAGGTATCCCAGACTCAAAAAGAGGAACATGGGATGTACTCACTCATAATCGGTTTCTAGCCATAAAATAAAAGACATTAAGCATATAATGTGTGATCCTATAGAAGCTAAATAAGAAAGTGAACCCAAAGAAAATCATATAGTCATCCGCATGGAGAGGGGGAAGTAGACAAGATTCCAGGGCAAAAACTGGGAACTTGCGGGTGAGGTGGCATGGGGCAAAGGGGAAATGGGATGAGAAATATGAGAAGGGGAGGATGGGAGGAGCTCGGAGGATTGGGATGGTTGGGATATAGGAAGGATGGATACGGGAGCAGCGAAGTATATATCCTATCTAAGGGAGCCATCTTAGGGTTGGCAAGAGACTTGACTCTTGAGGGGTTCGCAGGTGTCCAGGAATATGTCCCCAGCTGGCACCTTGGGCAACTAAGGAGAGGGAACCTGAAATGACCCTATCCTATACTGATGAATATCTTGCATATCACCTTAGAACCTTCATCTGGCGATGGATCGAGGTAGAGACAGAGTCTCAATTTGGAGCAACGGTCTGAGCTCTTAAGGTCCAAATGAGGAGCAGAAGGAGGGAGAACATGAGCAAAAAATCAGGACCACGAGGGATGCACCCACCCACTGTGACAGTGGAACTGATTTATTGGGAGCCCACCAAGGCCAGCTGGTCTGGGACTGAATAAGCATGGGTTGATTCCGGACTCTCTGAGCATGGCGGTCAATGAAGACTGATGAGAAGCCAAGGACAATGGCACTAGGTTTCGATCCTAATACATGAACTGGCTTTGTGGGAGCTTAGCCTGTTTGGACGCTCACCTTTCTGGACGTAGATAGAAGGACCTTGGTCTTCCCGCAGGGCAGGGAATTTGGACTGCTCTTCAGTATCAAGAGGGAGGGGGAATGGAGTGGGGGGAGGAGAAGAGGAGTGGGGATAGGGGGAGGGAAGTGGGGGGAGGGCAATATTTGGGAGGAGGGGAGGGAAATGGGAAATGGGGAGCAGGTGGAAATTTTAATTAAAAAAGAATAAAACCTAGGTTTCGATCCAAAAAAAAAAAAACAGTTACGAGTTTTTCTTGCCACCAGTATGATTGTCACTGTTGTGGATGAGCTGTCATTTCTCTCAAGTTTTCTTCTTTTTCAAGTGAATCTTTATTAATTTTGGTGGTATACATAATTTTTCTTCTCCTGTGGAAACAAGAGTGAAATGTAACATGAGGGGCTGCTTGTTGGGGTTTCTGTCCTTCCCAGTTCCCACAGCCAGTAAGCCCCAAAGAAAATCACACAGAGGTCTCCATAAGTTATAAAACTTATTGGCCATTAGCTCAGGCTTTGTATTAGCTATTATAACTTATGTTAACCCATTATTCTTATCTATGTTAGCCACATGGCTCAGTACCTTTTTTAGTGGGATAGGTCTCATCCTGCTTCTTGGTGTCTGGACAGGACTACAGAGAAATGGGCTTCCTCCTTCCCTGAATTCTCCTGTTCTCCTTTCCTCACCTCTACTTCCTGTCTGGTTGTTCCACCTATACTTTCTGCCTAGCTACTGGCCAATCAGCATTTATTTAAAACATAATTGACAGAATATAGAATTGTCCCACACCAGTGAAATCCCTTCCTGAATGCAGTACATCTCCTGGTTTCCATTGTGAGGTCAACACATCCTTGAAATATACTGGTTGACTCAATTCAGAAGTATTTTTTTTTTTTGCATTATCCAATGCCTCTCTGCTGCTGTTTTTCCTTTCTCATTAGCGTTAAGAAAATTCAAGGTTAATAAAGCATTATGCAATCTATTTCTGGAGGTATTTTCCATCCCTTCCTGTTTGTTTTTTCTGTTTGTCCTTTATAGTATGATTTGATCCTTCTATAACTGCCTGACCTACAGAATTATTTGGTATACCTGTAATGTGCTTTAGATTATAATAAGCAAAAGAAAAAAATCACTTCATTTTTCTAGATACATATGCCAGACCATTGTCTGTCTTTATTTGTGCAGGTATGCCCATGATGGCCATACTTCCGATAATTGTGTGATTATTGAATGAGTCATTTCTGAGCTCAAGGAAGTTCCCCATTGAAAACCTGAATATGTGTCTGTGGTGTGGTGTACCTATTTTAATTTATCAAATTTCATAAAGTGGAACATATCCATCTGCCAGATCTCATTCCCTTTGAATACCTTTTGGGTTACTCCCTGCAGGCAACGGTGCTTGGTTATAGAAAGACCAAATAGGACACCTCTTTATAATCTCCTTGGCTTGTTGACACGTAATAGAAAACCCTTTCTTTAAACATTTGCCATTGACATGGTGTTTTTTTATGAATTTCAGAAGCTTGCAATACACTTCCAATCAATAATTGATCAATTTCTGCATTATCTTGTGTAGAGGACCTGGCAGACCTGTATGGGATTGGATGTGTGTTATGTATATAGGACAAAGCCTATTCCTGATTATGTCTTGCACCTGGATGAATAATGAAGTCAATTCCATTTCATCTGATATAAATTAAGCAGTTTCAATATGCAAGACAACTCTTTCTATATATTGTGAATCAGTAACTATATTAAGAGGTTCATTAAAATCCCTTAGCACCATAAGAATAGCATATAATTCTGCCTTCTGGACAGAATTATAAAGGCTTTGTTCCACCTTACTTAATTCTTCTGGTTTGTAACCGGCCTTCACTGATTTATTTGCATCAGTGAAAATGCACAGGCTCCAGTTATTGGAGCATCACGTACAATTTGGGGAAGAATCCTAGAAGTTCTCTTTATAAGGTTAAGTCTATCACTTTTGGGATAATTGCTACTAATTTCTCCCAAAAAATTAGCACAAGCCCTTTGCCAGGGTTCATTGTCTTCCTATAACTTTTTTATTTCTTCAGCAGAAGGCACTAATAATCTCTGTTGAGTCTATACCTGCTAATTGGCAAAGTCTCAATTTACCTTTTATAATTAATTCAGAGACCTTTTCCACATAAGTTTTTAATTTTTTTACTTGGTTTATGTGGTAAAAAGTTCCATTCTAAGATAATATCGTCCCTCTGCATTAAAATTCCTGTAGGAAAAATTCCAGAAGGCAATATGGCTAGAATACAATTAAGATTTGGATTCACCCTATCCACATGTGCCTCCTGTAATTTCTCCTCAACAATCATCAATTCCTTTTCTGCTTCAGCTGTTAAATCTCAGGCACACTTGAAGTCTTTATTACCATCTAAAGTTTTGTTTAAATGAATTATTAGATCAGGTGTTATCCCAACAGCTGGTTGTAGACTTGAAATGTCTCCTAATAATCTTTGAAAGTCATTAAGAGTCCATATGCGGTCTCTCCCAGTTTGTGCCTTTTGTGTTCTAACTTTTTGTAAACCTATTCTGTAACCTAGGTAATTGACAGAATCACCTCATTGAATCTTTTCAGGAGCAATTTGTAATCCCCATTGAGGCAAGGCTTTCTTTACTTCCTCAAACATCCTTTCTAAAGTATCTGTATTTGAAACAGATAACAAAATATCATCCACTTAATGGTAGACTTAGGAAATTGCTTACATATTATTTCCAATGGCTGGCTGACAAACTATTGGCCCCATTGATGGGGCTATTGAGCATTCCCTTTGGGAGGATGGTCCATTTATATTTCCTAGTAGGCTGAGAATTATAAGTAGGCACTGTGAAGACAAACTTTTCTCTATCCTTGTCTTATAAAGGTATAGTGAAGAAACAATCCTTTAAATCAATAACTATGAGAGGCCATCCCTTTAGTACCAGAGAAGGCAAAGGAATTCCAGATTGTAAAGGGCCCATGGGTTGAATAATTTTGTTGATAGCCCTTAGATCTGTCACCATTGTCTATTTTCCAGATTTCTTTTTTAACAACAAATACAGGAAAATTCCAAGGGCTGGTAGATTCTTCTATATGTCGAGCATCTAGTCACACTTGTACCAGCTGTTCTAAAGCCTGCAATTTTTTCTCAGCTAGAGGCCACTGCTTAACCCATATTGGTTTCTCAGTTAACCATTTTAAATGCAGGGCTGTTAGTACCTCTGAAGATTTATCAATTGCCTTGTGTTCTTTGACAGCCTGAATGGCTGGTGTCCATTGTCTATAATATCTTCTAATATTTTCCTCAGAAACATAAGTTTTGGGGGCTGCAGGAGAGTTAAACTGGGTATTTCATTGCTGCAATAGGTCATGACCCTACAAGTTCACTGCACTATTGGCTACATATGCCAATAGTCTTTCTATTTGCCCTTCTGGCCATATGCATTCAACCCATCTCGTGCTTTGTTTTAACTGAGACAGGTTCCAACTCCCAAGAACTGAATATCTTACCTCCTGAAGAGGCAAATTTGGATGCCAAGATTCTGGAGTAATGATCCATCCACACCCATGTTTAATAAGCCTTCAATAAAAATGCCATTTATACAAACTCTTAGCCTTGGTCTTTGATCATTTATAGAAGTCTGCAAGAATATATGTTTTCTCTGTCCTACTTGAGATTTTTACTCATCCTCCACATTTAACCCATCATTCAGACCAGTGTCACTTTTTACAGCAGGCATTGGATTTTTAAATTTTCCTCACGAGACACATTCTCCACAGTAACTGGGAATGACTGGATCACATTCGTCATGGGGGCCTACGAGAAGCCCCCCCCATGACATTTTCTGATGGTATTGGGTTGTCTTCTCTATCATTGACCAACATTCATTGGTCCAATGTCGGCCTTTGCCACGCCTGCTACATATACATGAAGGCTGAGTCCTCCTATTTTGCCATTCTCAGAGGATTTTTAGGAATCCATTGTCTACAATCCCTTCTCAGATGTCCCGTTCTACCACAATTAAAACATTTGGTATTTTGATGTCTTACCATTGGAAATTGCTTCTCCTAACCAAGCTTCAGTACCATAGTCAAGTGTCTTGACATTCATTGTCTGCAAGACCCATTCATCCATGGGTGCTGATCTGATATTTAAAGGCCCAAAGATCCTTTTATCACTCTATGTTGGCATTCTCATAGGCCAAAGATTCATCATTATACGTCTAGCTTCTGGGTCAGTTACCCCTATTCGTACAACCCTAGTTAGTCCTTGCAAAGTCACTAAAAGGTTCTCTCTAACCCTGTTTAACCCTAAGATATGATTCAACTATCTTTTCTGGTTCCTGACTCCTGTCCCAAGCCTTTAAAGCTGCTGTGTTACATAGGGACAAGGTATGGTCATCATAAAGAGCTTGATCCTGATGATCAGAGTAAAGTCCTTCACCTAGAATTTGATCACTTTTTTTTTTTGCTTTTTCTTTTTGCTCTAAAATTCTCACCTCCTCTTTAAAAAAGCACCTCCAAAGTAGTTGTGGTCCACCTTCTTGGACTGCTGAGATTAACTGAGTCCAATCTTGAGGCATTGCTTTGCTACTGAAAAGTCCATATTTTGACCATTTCCCTAACAAAGGACAAATGTAGTCTGTAAGCTACAATTGCTTGCTTAATTTTCTTCAGATCGGTCATACATGTAGGTTCTTTTTTAAAAAATATTTATTTATTTATTTGTTATGTATACAGCTAGCCAGAAGAGGGCACCAGACCTCATTACAGATGGTTGTGAACCACCATATGATTGCTGGGAATTGAACTCAGGACCTTTGGAAGAGCAGGCAATGTTCTTAACCACTGAGCCATCTCTCCAGCCCCTACATATGGGCTCTTATGTACATTCTTTGACAAATTCAAGGTACCTGGGGCCAGATACTTTTTCTGATGTTATTTCTAGAAAGACAGGCAGAACTCTGGAGAAGCTATCCCAGAGATTTTTTACATACCAATGAGGTTAAATTTTGCCTTTTTACCTTTTATTCCTGGTCATCAAATTTGATAATTTCCTCAATCTTTTCAAATCTTTTGTAATGTCTGGGTCTCTTATCTAGTTTTCTGCTCTAATGTCTTCATTGAGGATTACAAGATATGAAGTCTGTCTGGCAGAGATAATGTCTCATCCTTGGACATAATCTTTATAGCATGCATATTACCTTCCTGGAGAGACATTCTATCAGTCAATATGTCATATCCCTTTGACAGAGTCAGATTAATACATTCAACAGTGTGAATTCTCTCAAATAATGTTTCAACACCCACTGTCATTGATTGGGTTTTATGTGCCAAATTGGCCATATCCTTCTCCAAAGTGCTGAATCTTTCTTTAAATAAATTACTGTTGAGGGAGCTGCGGGCTGCATTCCTGCCGCCCGGCTCTTGGCCACCTGGCTAGCTTATGCCCCGAAATAACAACACACAAACTGTATTCATTTAAACACTGCTTGGCCCATTTCTATTCATGTGTGTAGCACCCCAAGGTGCGCTTACTGGGAAGATTCTAGCCTACGTCCATCCTGGGTCGGAGCTTCATCGTGTCTGCCCTGGAGAGCAGCTGCATTGGCATCTAAGCTCACTTCCTCTTCCTCCAAGCATTCTGTTCTGTTTACTCCACCCACCTATGTTCTAACCTATGAGGGCCAAGCAGTTTATTAATTAGCCAATGACCTTCCTCCATCAAGTTACTATCAGGATGTACCATTTCCAAAAGTACCTCAGTTGACCAAGTTTTGTTAATTAAATTGTTTGTATCCTCCTTCAGATTTCCGACCTCTTTTTCAAGAAGCTTGGTATCAGTATGTACTATTTCTAAAAGTATCTCAGTTGACTGAGTTTTGTTAGTTAAAGTGGTCATATACTTCTTCAGATTTCCAAACTCTTTCTTTAAAAGTGTGGATTCTGTGTATAAAGACTGTACCATTTCTAGAAACACCTCATTCTTATCACTATTGTCAAACCATATTTTTTAAAAAAAATATTGAGGACAAGAGTAATCCCCAGAATCAAAAATAGTGATATAGAAGGGACATCATATAAGTCTTGTAAAACCTTGAACATGGTGTAAGTAAAGAAGCTATTGAAACCTTGGATGGTTAGGTTGTCTGACATATTTCCCTTTTAAATTAGCAACTTATGATCTATATTTAGGATATTAAATCTTACCTGTGGTTTAATTAGCTGGATTAAGTGCAATAACTGTTACCTGCCAGTAGGTGTCACCTGCCACATACAAAACTAACCCAGCTGGGCCTGGTAACACAGTTGAATCTAGTTTTAGTGTGAAATGCTGAAAGATATGCTTAGATCAAAAGATAGCTGTTAATAGAAATTACAGACTGGGTGTACTGTGGTGAGCTCTGATCAGTCGCAGCCACAGGAGCATTGGGATAACAAGATAACAGCAGCACCCAGGAAAGCCGCATCCCATCTGAATTTCTGCACGGCGTGTGTGTATGGTGGGATGCAGACACCGGAGCTAGCATGTGGGGACTGGAAGCTACTCTGAGGCAAGTAATGAGATAATATAAAGAACTCCAGCTGATCTACAGCAAGAAAAGCCACCACTTCATGAGAATTCTATATCCAAATGAACTGCTGGCTCCACAAACAGGCCATGGCTAGCTGACATGCCTCGCTGGGTGTACTCAAGTTGGCAGTGGGTAGCAGAGCTGGTGGAGCTGTTCTAAAACCAAACGTTGGGTGCCAGATGGTGACGTAAGTCACAAAACAATCCCACACCAGTTTAGAATTATGAATAATAAAAGGGTTATTTATTTAAGGGGAAAACTTACAGATCACTGTCCTAGACAACAGTCCTATGTGTAAATAGGAACAGAGTCTAGCAGCCAGAAGCGGGAGCTGCAAGCAAGAGAGTGGGCACACGTTTACTGCTGCTTTTACAGTATAAGAGACTATGCCCAAGTGGGCTGGTATCTTAAAGGCTTTTGGCTGAAGGAGAACAATGTGCTCTCACAGCAGTGGTGAGGGAGGCAGAAAGAATCAAAATATCCTGGGAATGAATTGACAGATACATGAACCACCGTGTGTATACTGGAATGCATCCTGAATGCTCTGGAAGACTCTTCAGTACTTCAAACTACTGAGCTATTTCTTCAGCCCTTGTTTTCTGGTTTTGACTATGTTTTCTGTCCAAGGCAGTCTAGGTGATTAGGAAATAAGACTCCTATTCATCATCAAAGAGTGGAATCTCCTTCAAGTGGGAGAAATAGCCTCAGGCAGGGATGAGCTCTCTAACTGACTACCTAATGCTTGATTAGGTAGTTAAACATGAAACTATGTACACATATCAAAAAAAATTTACTAAGCATGATATGGTCATATATTTGTGCACACTTCTTCATACAATTGTATATCGAGTTGTGGCAAGAAGTGAGGAAATTGATGTAATTATATTTTAATTGAAAATAAATTAAAAATAAAATGTGAGTAAAAATTAAAAAGCCTAGATTCTCAGCCTGTGGGTCACAGCCTCTTTGGACATTGAATAACCCTTTCACAGGGTTTGCATATAAGATATCCTGAATATCATTTATATATATTATGATTCCTAGCAGTAACAAAATTACACTTAATGAAGTAGCAATAAAATAATTTTATGATTGTGGTTTGCCAAAACATAAGGAACCATATTAAAGGATTGCAGCATTAGGAAGGCTGAGAACCACTGGCCTAGAGAAATGGTTCAGTGTTTAAGGCCATTGGGTGCTGTTGTAGGGGACCCAAGTTCCATCCATAGCATTCATATGTTTGCTAACAAGCTACTCTACATAGTTCTGGTCTCTACATATGCACAGACATATACAGGTAGCCAAAAATACATAAAAGCCTTTTAAAAAATAATAAAATTTTCTACAATAATGTCACAGCCCTGAGAAAAGACAACTGCCAGGTTTAGTTAAAATTGGCGATATGGAAGCAGCTGCGACTTTCTCTGAGCCATCCTACACAAAAATTAAAGTAGCCTAACAAGGTTAGAATAGCTCAGCATAACTATCAATCTAAGATCAGCATTCACAATAGGAATAGTGACTTTTTCTTAGTATTTTCTGTATTTGTGTCCTCTGTCTCACAATATTGTGAGAATTGTGGCATTGATACATCTATCTCTCAGATCATGCAATCAACTTTCATAGTAACATTCTCTTTACTTTCAGAGAAGAACTTATGGTACAAAATGAACATTCCTGAAGTATTTCTGTATATCATGTTTATACTTTATATAGCTTTCTGTATGACTTTGTGCTAAGAATGTCCAGAATGTCTCTGCTTTTACCATGTTCAGTTAGTGGACTTGTTAACTGAGCATGAGGAATCTTTGGAAATGATTCTCATGCTCTCTTTGCTTGCTGCAGGTTAAAAAATATCTTCCTCAGCTCTTTGTATTGGCTCTTGTGTGTATTCGTGGTTATCAACTTAACTACATCTGAAATTAACTAAAACTGATACACCTATGGGGTATTTATTAATCATGTAAAATGGTAAAACCCAGATTAATCTGGTTCTTCTGAGGTGGGAAGATTCATCTTTAATCTGGGCTATGCCTTTTGGTATATGTACAGAATGTGGAAGAAGGGGGTTTTTGTTCTTTGTTTACCCTAGCTCTCTCTGGCAAGTTCATTCGTATAGTAATGTTAGAAGCCAAGTCTCAGAATTCTTGTTTATACTGAACACTAGCTGAGATATCCAGTCTTGCAGACTGAACAACTATTGGAGTCTTTGTTAAGAGAGGAAATGCAACATGGTCAGATTTTAGAGGCATGAATGTTTCTGAAATGCAAATCTCTGCACAGCTGGGACTGGTCTATGTCTGCAGTAGAAGCCAGAGCAGATAACCACTGTGCTGTGTCCCTTCAGCACATTGTCTCCATAGGGAAGCTGATTTTGTCACTCAGGACTCACTAGCCAATCAGAGCATCCTAGTAGAAACACCAGTCTTCCTGCAGGGTCAGAGGGTTATTCTACTCTCCAAGTTGTAGATTTGCTCCATTTCTTAGTTTGGAGCGTTGCTGTACTATGAGACCACTTCCAGGCACTATGAGAAAATATGGGTGAGATTGGGTGAGTCCAAAAAAAAAAAAACTGACATGGTAAGCTAGGGACTGCTTTTCAAAGATATTGAGGAACTGACAACTGAGATGCTAGAGCAGTTGTGCTGGATCCTCCCCAGGACTAGGTGTGTAACTAGAGGCCGGGCATGGTATCTAACTGGAACCAAAGTGGCCCTTATAATTTCCTGGGTCAGGGCACTGGCCTCTGAATGACTTTGTTCTGAAGAATGAGCTGTAGAGAGCATGGGGATCAGAGCTTGTGTACAAAAACATCCTTATTGAACACAATAACTGTGCAATGTGCTTTGGACATAGCTCTGTAAGGCAGGTTACCAAACTCAGAGGTGTGGTTTCTCTAATGTCTTCTAGAAGTTCTGAACTTATTGAGCAATAAAGTTTAGGATTCATTTAGAGATAACTTTGCTGAGACCCAGTCTGGACTCATCCTGGCTAGACTTGATGTGACCAAAACCCACAATCAATTTTGGTGTATCTGCAAATAGAGGCAGACAACCTGAAAATCTTTGTACCCACACCCCACACCCTATACAGAGATCAAATTGTAGGAAAATACAATTCTCTGACATATTTTTCTGCAAGGAACACTCTTTATCCCCCAGTTTATATTCAAATCAGGTCTTGGTACAGAAAACTATTAACACTTTGTTCTTAAGGCCTAAAGAATAGATCCCAAAATGTAAAAATACAGTGAGTGGAAACCTTTGCTGACAATTCACCTATCTTTTAAGAAAAATAAAAGTAACCAGGCTATCTTCCTGATCTTCTTTGTCAATCTTTGCAGACCTTCACAACTTCATGCAATGAACTCTCAGGATCTCCTCAATGGGCCTCTGACTCTGCCAACTATAAATGCATGCAACAGTGCTATACTGAAACCACAGAGGAAGAATCTATGACCTTTAAATTTTGACTTTTATTTTCAGATAAAAGTATCATTCAGATGATACCACCATTTGGGGATCTGGCTATAAATTGTCTTTGCCCCACTTGCCGCAGAGTGTTCTGTGGGAAGTTGCTTTCTGTGGTTAGGAATTGGCTCTTATCCTTAGTGTGCTTTTTCTATGCTTACAATGAATGGCAGGTGTCTTTTCCTTTTTTTTTTTTTTTTTTTTTTAATTTTTCAAGACAGGGTTTCTCCATAGCTTTTGGTTCCTGTCCTGGAACTAGCTCTTGTAGACCAGGCTGGCCTCAAACTCACAGAGATCTGCCTGCCTCTGCCTCCTGAGTGCTGGGATTAAAGGTGTGCGCCACCACTGCCCGGCAGGTGTCTTTTCTTTAAGGTCACTAAAGTCCTTGGAAATTACTGCCAACTCAAGCTACCTAAATTCCGGGTTAAAGGCATGAGTCACCACACCTAGCTTGTCTGTGATTTTATTTTTTAAGTTAGTAATTGTTGACATTGTTTCTCTCATGTATGTTCAATAATGTTGATTTGTTTATGTGTCTCTGATGGAGGAAGGTCATTGGCTAATAAAGAAACTGCCTTGGCCCATTTGATTGGCCAGCCTTTAGGTGGGTGGAGTAAACAGAATAGAATGCTGGGAGGAAGAGGAAGTCAGCTCAGATGCAGGGCAGCTCCTCTCAGAGGCAGATGCAATGAAGCAAGCCTCCAGGTCAGACATGCTGAATCTTTCCCAGTAAGACTGGTGCTATTATTGTAGATTATTAGAGATGGGTTGATCGGGATATGAGAATTAGCCAGTAAGGGCTAGAGCTAATGGGCCAAGCAGTGTTTAAATGAATACAATTTGTGTGTTGTTATTTCTGGTGTAAAGCTAGCCATGCAGGAGCCGGGCAGGACGAAAAGCAGGCCCGCAGCTCCACACAACATGTCTCTCTAAATATCTGTTAGCAGACCTTTCTCTTGCAATGCCAGATCCTACTCAATGACCCAAGAAACAAGAGGGATGATCCTCCTTTTCTCCTTCCTTTTTAAACCATTTGTTTTTCTCTCCAATCTACATGATTTATTTCTTTTTGCCCTACTTGTTGCTCTTTTTCACTATAGACCTGCAAGAATCATAACTATTAACTATTACTGACTCAATGTTTTGTCAAAGAAGTCATGGTCTTTTAATTCTGCCTCTGTTTCTCAGGACATAGGCAGAATACAAACAGATTTGCCAAAATAGTACACAAATGACCTAAGTTTATGGTTTTACTGATATTAATGGACAATTGTCAAATCAACTCTTATAATAGAAAACTTTTAATTACGGTCTTACTTATACTTTTCAGAGGATTAGTCCATTGCCATGACAGGAAAGATGGCAGTAGGCAAGCATGGAACTGAAAGTTTACACACTGCTCTGCAGGCAGAAAGGGACAGCCCATTTCCAGTGACACACCATCTCCTACCAGACCGTGTTCCCTAATTTTTCCCAATTAGTTCAACAAATCAGGAGCAAACACTCAAATATATAACTCTATGAGGACCATTTTCATTCAAACTACCATATGACCTCTAGCCTAACTTTCATGGAGTTTATTTCTCACTGAATCCGCATGACCTTGACTGAATTATTCTCAGCACTCTCATATTCCAGTTTTTCCTGGAATGGTCTGTTAAAATCTGTGTAGAGCTTACAATGGCTTTTGATATCCTCAGACCTGTTATCATCTGCTTTCCTCCAAAATATAATACTCAGGTTTGTTCTTACAGCAAAAGCCTCATTTTAAGGCTACCAATTTTTGTTCATTTTGCTATGATTAAATACTTTTACCAAAAGCAACTGACATGATAAGCAGACTTTTTTTGGCTGACACTGCCAGGCCACATTAAGTCTTTGAGAAAATATGGGAAAAGAACCCAGACTAGCAACTGAAGGTGAAAATCATGGTGGAATACTGTTTGCTGGCACTTGCTCTTACCTGGTCACTGTCTCATGTTCAGCTAGCTTACTTATCTAGTCTGGACCACTTTCTTAGAGATATTACCGTGCTCAGTGATTGGGTGTTCCTACTCAACGAACAATCAAGGTCATCTCAGGCCATAGCTGAAGCTAATTCTCATCTGAGTCAGCACTCAATTGGTACTCCTCAGATCATGCTAGACTATGTAACAATGACAGGTGAAGCTAAGTAGGACACACAGAAAATAAGGTGAAAGAATATTTAACAATTCAAAAATCAATATATTAACCATATCAATCATTTAAGTAATAAAACCACAAGCAAACAAAGCAACAATTGTAAAACACAGATATGCCAAGAAATAGGAATGAGGAAGTTCTGATACTGAGAAGCACTGATACTGAAAAGAGAAAAATAATGCTATTTCTTTACAGAAAGTTCCCCCCAATCAACAAATTTCTAGAAAGTATTAAGATATGGTAGCTAGTTTTTAGAATATAAAATTGTATAAAAGTTCATCATTTTATAAAAACAATAATAAATACTTAAATCTATAATGAATAAAAGAATGCAGCATAGACAGAACTACTGATGAAAGACAAAAACACAAACATACAAATATAATATGGTCCTTTAAACAAGAACTACAAGAGTCTAATAAAAATAATAATCAAAGAAATCACAGGCCAGCACTCATACTCTGTGAACTCTAATACTCTGTTCTGCCAATAATAGAAAACAGTGTGTCTGCAGGATTATTCTTCCAAAACTGGAGAGATTTGCTTGAAGTAGTCTAATGTTTCAACTTTGGAGATAATAGCTCTAACCAATTAAAAAGTATTTCATCCTCTTATGAAAAATTAAATGGTGAATTTTATGATCAGTTAGAAACTATTTTATGTTTCCTATGATTGATGATTGGATGTAAGTCTGTAAAACAGTGAGATACAATAATGCATACCTTTTAAAAGCAAAAGAAAGATGACAGATTTTTAAAGAAAAGTTGTATGATTTTTAGTATACACATAAAGCAATGTATTTTGCTCTGTTTCCTTTAGAAGCTATAAGTGCTTTCAGCAAGTTAAAATATTCCAATTTTTATATGTGTTTGTGTGTCAGAAAGAGAATGTCGTCTATGTATCTGTGACACCACATAGAAGAGTGTGTTAGATCCTCTGGATCTACAGTTACAAGTAGTTATGAGCCTCCTGATTTGGGCATTGGGATCCAATCACAGGTCATCCCCAAGAAAAATATGTGCTAAGCCACCTGTGTGGCCCCAAAGTAATATTATACAATATTAGTATATCTTTCATATATTGTGAAAATAAAAAAAGAACTAAATAAAATCTTTACATACTATGAAAACATAAAAGAACTAAATAAAATGTGAGGTCAATGATCCTTGTGAACAAGATGAATCAGTATTATGATGTTGGACATAATCAATCTACAGCATAAATCAACACACCCAAGGAAAATGCCCAACAATTTATAAAAGAAAAACTGATTCTAAAGCTATATGAAAAGGAGAAAAAACTCAGAATGATCAATAGGATTATGAAGAAATACTACACATATTCACATAGTCTGTCCTCTATATTAAGCACAAAACTACAACAATCAAGAGAGGTTATATATTTGTGAAAAAATAAACTGATGGAGACAAAAGTCAAGAAAAAAGGACAAAAAAAAAGAAAAAAAGGACAAAAAAGTTTTAGACAAAGGACAAAAAGAAACTAAGCCAGGATATGTATGATCTTGACAGATGTTATCTTACTGCTTATGTATCTATATGCATAGAAATGAAGTAAAAAAAAGACTTCATAATGTAGCAATAATTTCTTATCAGGACCACCAGTCCACAAATAAAAATGTGGAGAATTATTATTATGAAAACATACCTTAGCTTAAGCTTTTTCTCAATGAGCTCTTAAAACTCAAATTTATTAACTCCTAGTAACCTATGCTTTGCTATGTAATCTTTACTTTTCCTCAGTATGGCATGTCCATACTGCAACAAGTCTGCTGGCAAAATCCATGTACTTAGTTTCCTTATTACTTCTCTCTGACTTCCTCATCCTGTAAGTCCTGCCTATTCTCTTCAACTAGCTATTGGCCATTCTGCTTTTTATTAAACCAATTACAGTTACACATCTTCAAACAATGTAAAAAAGTATTCCACAACATTTCCTCAATTTTTTCTAAATAAAAAGGAAAGGACTGTAACTCTAACACCGTAAAACTATATACAATAAGAACAATTATCAAGTTAGGATTACATTCACAATGTCCAGTCCATTTGTAGTCAACAAACTATTATCTATACTATCTTGATAGGTTCAAAGTTTTATACCTAAGCTACTTTCTTTTTTTTATTGAAAAAATTTCTGCCTCCTCCACGCCTCCCATTTCCCCCCTCCTCTACTCCTCTCCCCCTCCCCCCACTCCTATCCCCCTCCTTCTCCAGTCCACAGAGCAGTCAGTGTTCGCTGCCCTGTGGGAAGTACAAGATCCTTCCCCCCTCCATCCAGGTCTAGGAAAGTGAGCATGCAAACAGTCTAGGCTCCCACAAAGCCAGTTCATACAGTAGGATCAAAACCTAGTGCCATATGGGTTCTTGATCCTATTGCATGTAATGGCTTTGTGGGAGCCCAGGTAGTTTGGATGCTCACCTTAATAGACCTGGATGGAGGTGGGTGGTCCTTGGACCTCCCACAGGGCAGAGAAACCTGCTTGCTCTTTGGGCTGAGGAGGAAGGAAGACTTGATTGGGGGAGGGGGAGGGAACGGGAGGTGGTGGCGGGGAAGAGGCAGAAATCTTTAATAATTAAATTAATTAATTAATAAAAAAAAATCCCAGAAAAAAAAAAAAAAAAAAAAAAAAAAAAACCTAGTGCCATTATCCTTGGCTTCTCATCAGCCCTCTTTGTCTGCCATGTTCAGATAGTCTGGTTTTATCCCATGCTTTTTCAGTCCCAGTCCAGCTGGCCTTGGTAAGCTCCCAATAGATCAGCCCCATTGTCATAGTGGGTGGGTGCATCAAGCTCAGTACTGCCTTCCTTGCTCATGTTCTCCCTCCTTCTGGTCCTCATTTGGACCTTGGGAGCTCAGTCCAGTGCTCCAATGTGGGTCTCTGTCCCTATCTCCATCCATCGGCAGATGAAGGTTCTATGGTGATATGCAAGATATTCATCAGTATGGCTATAGGATAGGGCCATTTCAGCTTCCCTCTCTTCAGCTGCCCAAGGAACTAACAGGGGACATCTCCCTGGACACCTGGGAGCGCCTCTAGAGTCAAGTCTCTTGCCAACCCTAAGATGGCTCCCTTAATGAGGATATATACTTCCCTGCTCCCATATCCACCCTTCCTTTATCGCAACCATCCCATTCACCCAAGCAACCCCATCTTCCCCTTCTCACTTTTCTCTCCCCATTTCCTCTTACCCTCATCTCACCCCACCCCCAAATTCCCAAATTTTGCATGGAAATCTTGTCTACTTCCAATATCCAGGAGGATGACTATATGTTTTTCTTTGGGTTCACCTTCTTATTTAGCTTCTATAGGATCACAACTTATAGGCTCAATGTCCTTTATTTATGGCTTAGAAACCAAATATGAGTGAGTACATCCCATGTTCATCTTTTTGGGTCTGGGTTACCTCACTCAGAATAGTGTTTTCTATTCCCATCCATTTGCATGCAAAATTCAAGATGTTTTTAACTGCTGAGTAGTACTATAATATGTATATATTCCATACTTTCTTCATCCATTCTTCCATTGAAGGGCCTCTAGGTTGTTTCCAGGTTCTGGCTATTATAAATAATGCTGCTATGAACATAGTTGAACAAATGCTTTTGTAATATGATAGGATATCGCTTGGGTATATGCCCAAGAGTGGTATTACTGGGTCCTGGGGTAGGTTGATCCCGAATTTCCTGAGAAACCACCACACTGATTTCCAAAGTGGTTGCACAAGTTTGCATTCCCACCAGCAATGGATGAGTGTTCCCCTTACTCCACAACCTCTCCAGCAAAGGCTATCATTGATGTTTTTGATTTTAGCCATTCTGACAGGTGTAAGATGGTTTCTCAAAGTTGTTTTGATTTGCATTTCCCCAATCACTAAGGAGGTTGAGCATGACCTTAAGTGTCTTTTGACCATTTGGAATTCTTCTGTTGAGAATTCTCTGTTCAGTTCAGTGCCCCATTTTTTAATTGGGTTAATTAGCATTTTAAAGTCTAGTTTCTTGAGTTCTTTATATATTTTGGAGAACAGACTTTTGACTGTTGTGGGGTTGGTGAAGATCTTCTCCCAGTCAGTAGGTTGCCTTTTTGCCTTAGTAACAGTGTACTTTGCTTTACAGAAGCTTCTCAGTTTCAGGAGGTCCCATTTATTCAATGTTGCCCTTAATGTCTGTGCTGCTGTGGTTATATGTAGGAAGCAATCTCCTGTGCCCATATGTTGTAGAATACTTCCCACTTTCTCTTCTATCAGGTTCAGTGTGTTCAAATTGATATTGACATCTTTGATCCATTTGGACTTGAGTTTTGTACATGGTGATAGATATGGATCTATTTTCATTCTTCTACAGGTTGACATCCAGTTATGCCAGCACCATTTGTTGAAGATGCTTTCTTTCTTCCATTGTATACTTTTAGCTCCTTTATCAAAAATGAGGTGTTCATAGGTTTGTGGGTTAAAATCCGGGTCTTCTATACGATTCCATTGGTCGACTTCTCTGTTTTTATGCCAGTACCACGCTGTTTTCAATACTGTAGCTCTGTAATAGAGTTTGAAGTCAGGGATGGTAATGCCTCCAGAAGTTCCTTTATCGTATAAGATTGTTTTGGCTATCCTGGGTTTTTTGTTTTTCCATATAAAGTTGATTATTGTCCTCTCAAGATCTGTGAAGAATTTTGATGGGACCTTGATGGGGATTGCATTGAATCTATAAATTGCCTTTGGTAGAATTGCCATTTTTACTATGTTGATCCTCCCAATCCAAGAGCAAGGGAGATTCTTCCATTTTCTGGTATCCTCTTCAATTTCTTTCTTCAAAGACTTAAAGTTCTTGTCAAATAGATCTTTAACTTCCTTGGTTAGAGTTATCCCAAGACATTTTATGCTATTTGTGGCTATTGTGAAAGGTGATGCTTTTCTGATTTCCCTCTCTTCTTCCTTATTCTTTGTGTATAGGATGGCAACTGATGTTTTGGAGTTGATCTTGTATCCTGCCATGTTACTAAAGGTGTTTATCAGCTGTAGGAGTTCTTTGGTAGAGTTATTGGGGTCGCGTATGTACACTATCATATCATCTGCAAATAACAAAAGTTTAACTTCTTCCTTTCCAATACAAATCCCCTTGATCCCCTTATGTTGTTTTATTGCTATTGCTAGAACTTCAAGCACTATATTGAAGAGGTATGGAGAGAGTGGACAGCCTTGTCGTGTTCCTGATTTTAGTGGGATGGCTTTGAGTTTCTCTCCATTTAATTTGATGTTAGCTGTCGGCTTGCAGTAAATAGCTTTTATTATATTTAGGTATGACCTTTGTGTCCCTAATCTCTCCAAGACTTTTATCATAAAGGGACGTTGAATTTTGTCAAATGCTTTTTCAGCATCTAATGAAATGATCATATCAGTTTTTTTTCTTTCAGTTTATTTATATGATGGATTACATTGATACATTTGCGTGTGTTGAACCAGCCCTGCATCTCTGGGATGAAGCCTACTTGATCATAATGGATAATTTTTCTAATGTGTTCTTGGATTCAGTTTGCCAGTATTTTATTGAGGATCTTTGTGTCAATGTTCATGAGTGAGATTGGCCTGTAATTCTCTTTCTTGGTTGAGTCTTTGTGTGGTTTTGGTATCAGGGTAACTGTAGCTTCATAAAAGGAATTTGGCAATGACTCTTCTGTTTCTATATTGTAAAATATGTTAAGGAGTATAGGTATTAGGTCTTCTTGGACGTTCTGGTAGAATTCTGCATTGAAACCATCTGGGCCTGGGCTTTTTTTGGTAGAAAGGTTTTTGATAACAGTTTCTAATTCTTCGCGACTAACAGGTCTATTTAAATTGTTCACCTGGTCCTGGTTTAACTTTGGTATATGGTACTTATCTATAAAAAGGTCCATTTCTTTTACATTTTCCAATTTTGTTTTATACAGGCTTTTGTATTAAGATCTAATGATTCTCTGATTTTCTTCCATGTCTGTGGTTATGTCCCCCTTTTCATTTCTGATCTTATTAATTTGCGTACTCTCTCTCTCTGCCGTTTGATTAGTTTGGATAGGGATTTATCAATCTTGTTGATTTTCTCCAAGTACCAGCTTTTTGTTTCATTGATTCTTTAAATTGTTTTCTGTGTTTCTATTTTGTTGATTTCAGCCCTCAGTTTGATTATTTCCAGTCTTCTCATCCTAGGTAAGTCTGCTTTTTTTTTCTAGAGCTTTCAGTCTGTGCTGTTAAGTCTCCAATGTATGCTTTCTCCGTTTTCTTTAAGTGGGCACTTAGTGCTATGAACTTTCCTCTTAGCACTGCTTTCATAGTGTCCCATAGGTTTGAGTATGTTGAGTCTTTACTTTCATTGAATTCAAGAAAGACTTTAATTTCTTTATTTCTTTTTTGATCCAGGTGTGGTTCAGTAGTTGACTGTTCAGTTTCCATGAGTTTGTAGGCTTTCTGGGGGTAGCATTGTTGTTGAATTCTAACTTTAATCCATGGTGATCTGATAAGACACAGGTGGTTACTAATATTTTTTGTAACTGTGGAAGTTTGCTTTGTTACTAAGTATGTGGTCAATTTTCGAGAAGGTTCCATGAGCTGCAGAGAAGAAGGTATATTCTTTCTTATTTGGGTGGAATGTTCTATATATATCTGTTAAGCCCATTTGATTCATTACCTCCATTAATTCTCTTATTTCTCTGTAGTTTTCTGTCTAATTGACCTGTCCATTGGTGAGAGAGGTGTGTTGAAGTCTCCTACTATTAGTGTGTGTGGTTTAATGACTGCCTTGAGTTTTAGTAATGTTTCTTTTACATAGGTGGGTGCTTTTATATTAGGGGCATAGATATTCAGGATTGAGACTTCATCCTGTTGAATTGTTCCTGTTCCTGTTATGAGTATAAAATGTCACTCTCCATCTCTTCTGCTTGATTTTAGTTTGAAGTCAACTTTGTTAGAAATTAGTATTGCCACACCTGCTTGTTTCTTAGAATCATTTGCTTGATAAACATTTTTCCCAGCCCTTTACTCTGAGTAGATATCTGTCTTTGTGGTTGAGGTGTGTTTCTTGTAAACAGCATAATGTTGGATCCTGTTTTTGTATCCAATCTCTTAGCCTGTGCCTTTTTATAGGTGAGTTGAGTCCATTGATATTAAGTGATATTAATGACCAGTGGCTGTAAACTCCAGTCATTTTTTTTTGGTAGTAGAGTTTGTGTGTTTTCCTTCTTCGAGTTGTGCTGGTGAAGGGTCACTAGATATCTGAGTTATTGTGGGCATTGTTGGACTCCTTGTTTTGTGATTTTCCTTCTATTACTTTCTGTAAGGCTGGATTTGTGGCTACATATTGTTTAAATTTGTTTTTATCCTGGAAAATTTTGTTTTTTCCATTTATAGTGAATGAAAGCTTGGCTGGGTATAGTAGTCTGGGCTTGCATCCATGGTCTGTTAGTTTCTGCAGTACATCTATCCAGGACCTTCTGGCTTTCATGGTTTCCATAGAGAAGTCAGGTGTAAGTCTGATAGGTTTATCTTTATAAGTAACTTGACCTTTTTCCTTTGTAGCTCTTAATATTCTTTCTTTATTTTGTATGTTTTGTGTTTTGATTATTATATGGTGAGGGAATTTTTTTTGATCCAGTGTATTTGGTGTTCTGTATGCTTCTTGAACTTTCATAGGAATATCTTTCTTTAGGTTGGGAAAATTTTCTTCTATAATTTTTTTAATAAATTTTCTGGACCATTGAGCTGTACTTCTTCTCTTTCTTCTACCCCTATTATTCTTAGGTTTGGTCTTTTTATTGTGTCCCAGATTTCCTGAATGTTTTGTGATGAGGATTTGTTAGATTTGCTGTTTTCTTTGATCAGTGCATTTATTTTCTCTATGGTATCTTCAGTGTCTGAGATTTTTTCTTCTATCTCTTGTATTCTGTTGGTAATATTTGTCTCTGTAGTTCCTCTTCATTTACCCAGATTTTACATCTTCAGCCTTCCCTTGGTTTGTGTATTCTTTATTACCTCCATTTCATTCTTCAAGTCTTGGATGGTTTCCCTTACCTGTTTGATTGCTTTTTCTTGTTTCTCTTGTTTTTCGTGGGTATCTTTGAGAGATTTTTTATTTCCTCTACCTTTTTTTGTCGTCTCTATCGCTTTATGGCAGTTTTTCACCTCCTGTTTAAGGTCCTCTATTATTTTCATATAGTTCCGTTTAAAGTCGAATTCTTCTATTTTTCTGGAGTAGGGTGTTCAATTCTGGATTCTTATGATGTCATGTTGCCTTTCAGGTTGTTGGAGGAATTCTTGCATTGGTGCCTGCCCATCTCTTCCTTCGAATGGAGCCAGGAGAGGCCTGGTGTCTTGGTCCAGTCTTTGCTGTGACTGACTCTCTGGGTGGATTTCCTCAGTGTAGAAGCAGGAACTGTTCCTGTCTGGATGGAACTCCTCAGCACTGAAACAGGGATGCCTGGTAGCCCTAGGACACCGTGGAGGGGTTGTGCTCTCTTCTGGGACAAATGGGCTAAAGTGGGGAGCAGGGCCAGGGTGAGTAGAATACAGGAGACCCTGCAGCACAAGCTGAAGGTGCCTGTGCTCCCTTGCAGGGACCTTTAGGCCTGCCTGTCAGGCAGACACTCACCCCTCTGGGTGGGGTAGCCTTAGTGCAGGAGCAGGAAACTGTTCCTGAGCCAAGGACCTTGCAGACCACAGGGCAGGCTTGGGAGGGGTGCTGGGTCGTGGGTAACAAAGGCACCCCTGCAAAAGGAGCTGGGGGAGGAGGGCTTGTGCTCTCTTCTGGGACAGCCCGCCCTGGGATAGCACACACTCACCCGTCCAGATGGAACTCCTCAGCACTGAAACAGGGACACATGGTAGCTCCAGGACACTGTGGACAAAAGGGCTAACATGGGGAGCAGGGCAGGGTCGAGTAGAACACAGGAAACCCTGCATCACAAGCTGAAGATGCCCGTGCTCCCTTGCGAGGACCTTCAGGCCTGCCCGGCAGGCAAAAACTCACCCCTTTAGGTGGGTAGCCTTAGTGCAGGAGCAGGAAACTGTTCCTGAGCCAAGGACCTTGCAGACAACAGGGCAGGCTGCACTAAACCACTTTCTATCATAAATTGTGTTATCATCCAAAAAATATCCTTTCAGACTTTTAAGCATTTTCTTTGATAAACAATTTTTATATAAACAGCTTTTATATCTCTCAACCTGTAAACTTTACATATCTTTTGCAATTTTTTTCCCTGAATTTAGTAAGAAAGAAAATTGTAACTATAGCTATCTAGTCTTCAACCCCATCAGAGACCCAAGGAGGATAAAAACTATCTGAGTAAACAGGAAGTACAGAGCAAACAACTTCTAAAACTATAGAAATGAAAAATACAACTGACTACCTGAACCCAAGGTTCCTCTACAATGTTGGGGCATCCATATTCAGCCTAAAGACCTAAAATATCTGACATATTTTTCTGTGAAGTAGGAATTTTGAAGGATTGTCCTACTTCATCTTGGGAAAATGTGGCAGTCACCTTCTTTGGTGTCCTCCTTGGCAAATTTGAACAGCATACTATCAGGAGTTGAGGAAGTGCAGTTTCTTGTCCAGTAGCTAACTTTACCACCAAGAAAGGAAACTCTGTATGGATATTCTTCAATTCCCATTATCTTTCTTTAAAATAGATTAGTGCTGTCAGGAACAAACATGTCTCATTGTCATGAAAAGCCTTTGGTTATTAAAACATCTTAAATGCCATATTTTATATATTTGAAGACCATCTTTGTAGCTTGAATTCTAATTGATCTGAATAATAAAAACTTGGAGTCATATATTAGAGGATAAAATCTGAAAAAGCAGAGAAGTGGAGCAGCCAGTCATAAAAGTTCTTTCCTCTACAAAATTCTCAGACTGAAAGGGGTTGAGCTATTATCTCCTCCCATTTTATATTCCTCTCTCCACTGTGCTATATCACTTCCTGCCTCCACATGCCTATTTCTAGGATTAAAAGCAGGAGATTCCAAGTGTTGGAATCAAAAGTGTGAGCTGTTTCTTTTTTATACTGGTTAAATCTCATGTAGCCCAGCGTGACCTTCAATACCTGATCTTGTTTCTTCCACCTCATTGGCAGAGATTATTGTCCCACCAGGTCCCACAGTCATTTAGTCCCCCCCCCAAAATACACAGAGGTCTACATTAGTTATAAACTGCTTGTCCTATTAGCTCAGGGTTTTTATTAACTCTTACATCCTACATTAACCCATAATTCTTGTCTGTGTTAGCCACGTGGCCTGGTAGCTTTTATCAGTAAGGCATTCTCATCTTGTGCCCTCTGTGTCTGGATGATGATTGCAGATTGACCCTTTCCTTTTCCCAGAATTCTCCTTTCTGATCACCCTGTCTGGCTACTGGCTAATCAACATTTTATTAAACCAATACAATTGACAAATCTTTACAGGGTACACAACCATTGTCCCACAGCACTTCCCCCCTCCTTTTCTTCATAACAAAAACTCTGAATCTAATTTCCTTTGTTTAGCTTTTTTTCCTGACCAACACTCTAAAAAAAGATAAACATCCATAATCCATTTTTTTGGGAATATGGGCATGGTTTTCCAGGCTACTTCCTCCTGATTGGGGTTACTGGTAATCTTATGGAGACCTAAAGAAAATTTAGGATTATGGTCAAACCCTGACAGGAATATTCTGTGAAACTTGATCATTTCAGCCAGCAGTCTTGAGTCTGTTCTGGATGTAGAACTCAGAGGAAACTCAAACTGAGGTCCTCTGAAACCTTGGATTATCTGGATCATCCACTCTCTTTGGAAATTTTTCAGGTGGTCATCCTTGAACAAACCTGATTTTTCTTAACCCAGAATGAATCCATGACCTCTCATTTCCTGTGGAAACAAGAGCAAAACCTCTTCTCCAATATACCATATCTTTTTGTCTTAAATTTTGATGTCAAGTCATTTTCAAAATATATGTTGAATTAATCCAGCAGCATTTATAATCAAATATCTTTTAGCAGCTGTTGCTCATTCCTCCGCCATCACACAATTCAAAGAAAACACAACAACATACAGTAGCCAAATTCTTTGTGTATTTTTCATCTTTATGTGGCTTTATTTAAAACTCTATTTCTTTTCTTTTTAATTTAATTTTTGGTTTTTTGAAACAAAGTTTCTCTGTGTATCTTTGGCTGTCTTGGAACTCACTCTGTAGACCAGGCTGTCCTTGAACTCACAGAAATCCACTTGCCTCTGCCTCCCAAGTGCTGGGATTAAAGATGTGTGCCGTAATACCCAACAACTCCCTTCCTTCTTTCCTTCCTTCCTTCCTTCCTTCCTTCCTTTCTTTCTTTTAGGATTTTATTCTTTTTCTTTTCTCACCCAAGAGAAAAATACATTTTTTTAAATATACTGTAAATTGCTTAGAGGTTTTCTTTGTCTGAGTTTGTCGTTACTGTGTATCTCTCTTTGTCTGACCACATGAGTCTTTAATTTTCTGAGCGATATGGCTGGGATTAAAGCTGTGGCTTTGATAGCTGAACCACCCCATTTCTTAACTTTCTGAGAGTCTAGCTTCATGGCAGAGGTACTGTCAGCAGCCATGTTTATGTTATGTCTATGGAATTTCAAGGTCCCTGCCTCCACCAAGAAGCATGCTGTCAGCTATTCATTACATCAGTTAAGTGTTTTGTGGCAAGGTCTCTTAAAAGAGTTACAAGGTTTTTGCAGCTGAAGCTGAATCAGGAAGCCTCTTTTAAATGAGACATGCTTGCCTATCGCAAACAGAGCCCACCTGAGAAAATGCTGCTATCAAGAAGTCATGCTTAACCATGTTCTTTTGTGTCTAGAATTGACTCCCAAGCTCTCTCAGGTTTTATGTGGATGTAGTTGTTCATGTTGGCACCATCTGTTGGCAATCGGCATTTTACTAAACCAACACAAATGACAATTCTTTACAGGATGCAGGACGATTGTTCCACAGCACCACCTCCCAAGTGCTGGGACTAAAGGTGTGTGCCACCACTGCCTGGCCTCTGATCTTCAGGTAAGCTTTATTTCTTAGAGCACAAACAAAATATCATCACCTCCTCTCTTTTGTCTAAAATAAAAAATGGTTATAGCTAATATAAGAAAAACTATAAGCAATAATTACAATAAACATTTGACAAATTCAGAGAAAATACTCCATTCTCTATCCTATTTTGGTGAATCAAAAAGGTCGTACCTAAATCACTTTCTATTCTAAGTTGAATTGTCAAAAACTATATCGCTCAACCTTAAACACTTTACATTTCTTGAGAGAATTTCTGTTCTGAAGCTGGTAACAAAGTTCTCTGTGAGTTCAAAGGCAGCCTATTCTACACAGAGAGGTCCAGGACAGCAGGACTGTTTCACAGAGAAATCTTGTCTTGGAAAAAAAACAGAGAAAGAAAAAAGTGCCTACAAAACTAGACACATTTGGGGTATATATTCTATACTTGAACTTCTACTCAGGAGGCTCACACTTTAAGATCATTAGTTCACATATAAAGCCTCAACTTTTGCAAGCCAGGCTGGATGTCCAACAACATCTCGAAGGAATTTGCAAAAATATAAGAAACCAAAGCAGGAAAATCAATGAACCACCCTTTCACAGACACTCTTATTAGAAAAGTGTATCCCACACTGCCTGATATTTAAACCACTTAGAGAGGCATTCCATTATATATATTACATCAGGAAAAAATGTCTGTCACTAAGTGAAAGTACAATAGAAGATGAACAAAAGTCACAGAAGGAATATAAGCATCATGAAATAAGCTTCACTAAATGTATTTGCCACATATACAACACACTTTAATACCTAATCCAAATGTTTCAAAATAGGATCCACATGCAATGATTCCCATCAACAGTCTTGAGTGAACATGATAAGTGATTTACAAGCCTGATGAAAAAAGAGATAAAACAAGATGTTTTTCTTGAAACTGAAGAAACTATGAGATCTAATTCTTGAAATCTTGAAAATTCCTGCCTCTGTTTCAATACTTTACAGTCAGCTGAAACTACCTAGTGTAAAAGGTTTGGGGCCAAAATAGCATACAAATGACCTCTAGCTTAATTTTTCATGGACGCTATTTCCCACTGAAATCAGATGACCTCAACTTCCATTGTCTGCATTAATCTCAATACTCCTATTTCCAAGGTCCTTCAAGAGCATCCATTTAAGCTCTGTCTACAGATTTCTGTGGCTTTTTCCATCTAAAGTCCTTATATCTTCCACATTCTTCCAGAAAATGACATTCCCAAGTTCTGCACTGTCAGAAATTCACTTTTGGTGTAACATTTTTGTTCTAACCAACTCTTTGTTGCTTTGAATAAATCCTCTAGCCAAAAGTATCCCAGGTAATGAATGAGTTTATTTGGATAATTCTTTCAGATCATATCCATTATTTTAGGAGCTTAAAATAGAAACTCAAGCTAGCAACTGAAGGAAAACTTTGTTTCCTGGCTTTCTTTCTTGCTTGGTCACTATCTCATGCTTGTCTGGCCCTCTTATTCAGTCCATACTCACTTCCTTAGGGATATGGACACCCTCAATGGAAGGACCTTTCTACATCAATCATCAATCAACGAAATCACTCACAGATAAAGCTACCAACCATTCTGATAGGAGCACATCCTTAATCGATGTTCCTTCAAATGAATATAGGCTCTGAAATGCTGACAGCCAAAGCTAAGTAAGACACAGAGACAATAATATGTATAGAAAAGGAACTTCTGGAGTCATCACCATCCCTGATATCAAGCTCTATTATAGAGCTACAGTAATGAAAACAGCTTGGTATTGGCATAAAAACATACAGGTTGATCAATAAAATTGAATCCAAGATCTGGCTATTAATCCACATACCTATGAACACCTGATTTTTTACAAAAAAAAGCTAAAATTATACAATGGAAAAAAGAAAGCATCTTCAACAAATGGTGCTGGCATAACTGGATGTCAACCTGTAGAAGAATGAAAATAGATCAATACCTATCTCTATGCACAAAGCTCAAGTCTAAATGGATTAAAGACCTCAATATAAATCTGACCACACTGAACCTGATAGGAAAGAAAGTGGGAAGTAGCCTTCAATGCATGGGCACAAGACACTACTTCCTAAATATAACATCAGTAGCACAGACACTGAGAGTAACAATAAATAAATGGGACCTCCTGAAACTGAGAAGCTTCTGTAAAGCAAAGGACACAGTCAATAAGAAAAAAAGGCAGCCTACTGAATGGTAAAAGATCTTCTCTAACCCAATGTCAGACAAAGGACTGATCTCCAAAATATATATTAAAAAACTCAAGAAATTAGATATCAAAATTCCAAATAACCCAATTAAAAAATGGGATACAGAACTAAACAGAGAATTCTCAACAGGAAAATCTCAAATGACAAGGAGACACGTAAGGAAGTGGTCATCATCCTTAGACATCAGGGAAATGCAAATCAAAACAACTCTGGGATACCATTCTACACCAGTCAAAATGACTGAGATCAAAAACACCAATGATAGCCTCTTCCTCAGGACTGAGCCTCTTGATCCTACCGCGTTGCCAAAATGTCGCTTTCTAACAAGATGACTTTGGACAAACTGGATGTGAAGGGAAAGCGGGTTGTGATGAGGGTGGACTTCAATGTTCCTATGAAGAACAACCAGATAACAAATAACCAAAGGATCAAGGCTGCTGTCCCAAGCATCAAATTCTGCTTGGGCAATGGAGCCAAGTCAGTTGTCCTTATGAGCCACTTGGGCCGACCTGATGGTGTTCCTATGCCTGACAAGTACCCCTTAGAGCCAGTTGCAGCAGAACTCAAGTCTCTGCTGGGCAAGGATGTTCTCTTCTTAAAGGATTGTGTGGGCCCAGAAGTCGAGAATGCCTGTGCCAACCCAGCAGCTGGCATTGTCATCCTGCTGGAGAACCTCTGCTTTCATGTGGAGGAAGAAGGGAAGGGAAACGATGCTTCTGGGAACAAGATTAAAGCTGAACCAGCCAAAATTGATGCTTTCCAAGCCTCACTGTCCAAACTTGGGGATGTCTATGTCAATGATGCTTTTGGTACTGCACACCGAGCCCACAGCTCCAATGGTGGGTGTGAATCTGCCACAGAAGGCTGGTGGATTTTTGATGAAGAAGGAGCTGAACTACTTTGCCAAAGCTTTGGAGAGTCTGAACGACCCTTCCTGGCAATATTGGGAGGAGCTAAAGTTGCAGACAAGATCCAGCTGATCAATAATATGTTGGACAAAGTCAATGAGATGATCATTGGTGGTGGAATGGCTTTTACCTTCCTTAAGGTGCTCAACAACATGGAGATCGGAACTTCTCTGTATGATGAAGAAGGAGCCAAGATTGTCAAAGATCTCATGGATAAAGCTGAGAAAAATAGTGTGAAGATTACCTTGCCCGTTGACTTTGTCACTGCTGACAAATTTGATGACAATGCCAAGACTGGCCAAGCTACTGTGGCCTCTGGTATACCTGCTGGCTGGATGGGCCTGGACTGTGGTCCTGAGAGCAGCAAGAAATATGCTGAGGCTGTGGTTCAAGCCAAGCAGATTGTTTGGAATGGACCTGTTGGGGTCTTTAAATGGGAAGCTTTTGCCAGGGGAACCAAGTCCCTCATGGATGAGGTGGTAAAAGCCACTTCTAGGGGTTGCATCACTATCATAGGCGGTGGAGACACTGCCACTTGCTGTGCCAAATGGAATACAGAGGATAAAGTCAGCCATGTGAGCACTGGGGGTGGTGCCAGTCTAGAGTTCTGGAAGGTAAAGTCCTTCCTGGGGTGGATGCTCTCAGCAATGTTTAGTATTTTCCTGCCTTTTGGTTCCTGTGCACAACCCCTAAGTCAACTTAGTGTGTTTTCCGCATCTCCATTTGGTGTTAGTGCAAGATTCAGCTAGTGACCGAGATGCAGCACCAGGAACCCTTAAACAGTTGCACAGCATCTCAGTTCATCCTTCCTTCATCAGGATTTGTCTACATTCTTCAAGATCCGATTTAAATTCCATAGTGACTAAAGCCATTGTGCATTCTAGAGTGCATCTATTTATATTCTGCCTGTAAAAGAAAGTCAGCTATACAAGCTTAGTCCTCTTTGAGTAGCCTCTTGTAAGCTTTGTCACTGTTCATGACTCAGCATGGAAATAAGATGAAATTCCAGCTGTAGATTTGGAGAAGTTGATGATCTATTAATAAATATGTCTGCCGGGGGGGGGGAACACGAATGATAGCTTATCCTGGAGAAGATGTGGAGTAAGTAGGACACTCCTCCATTGATGGTGAGAATGCAAACTTGTACAACCATTTTGGAAATCAGTTTGGCAGATTCTCAGAAAATTAGGAATCAACCGACTTCAGGAAGCAGCAATACCACTCTTGGACATGTACTCAAAAGTTGCTCAATCATACTACAAGCCCATTTGTTCAGCTATGTACATAGCAGCATTATTTCTATAGAAACTAAATGGGAAACAGAGAAAACAGGTTTATCCTTTAAACAAAGGAATGAACTTGAATCTCCTCCTTGTGGAAAATGGAAATTAACCATTATATACATTTAGTTTCATAGTTCAAAAGATCTTGTGAACATTAGTGTCATGGTAACCAGTTTTAATTGCCAGAAACATTGGAAAATGTGGTCATTTTCTATTATATACAGATGCCCATGAAAATCTCAGCTGAGAGGAGTTACCAACATTAGAGTGTCCACTGATATTACACCTGAGGTTCTGAGTGACAGAACAAAAAATGGGAAACTTTGCCTTATCATTATGATGAATAAATACAGAATAAAATAAGTCTTTTAAATTCAAAACTTTTATTTCTTTCTTTTTTATTGATTTTTATGGAGCTATACATTTTCCTCTGTTCTTCCTTTCTCTCCCCTCCCTTTCAACCCTCTCCCATCGTCCCCATGCTCCCAATTTACTCAGGAGATCTTGTCTTTTTTCTACTTCCCCTGTAGATTAGATCCGTGTATGTCCTCATTATTGTCTAGGTTCTCTGGGATTGTGAATTGTAGGCTGGTTTTCTTTGCTTTATGTCTAAAAGCCACTTATGAGTGAATACATATGAAATTTGTCTTTTTGGATCTGGGTTACCTCACTCAATATGATGTTTTCTAGATACATCCATTTGCCTTTTTCAAGGCAAATTTCAAGATGTCACTGGTTTTTTTTCTTATGTGTAGTACTCCATTGTGTAAATGTACCACATTTTCCTTATCCATTCTTCAGTTGAGGGGAATTTAGGTTGTTTACAGGTTCTGGCTATGACAAACAATGCTGCTATGAACATAGTTGAGCACATGTCCTTGTGGTATGATTGAGAATCCTTTGGGTATATACCCAAAAGTGATATTGCTGGGTCTTGAGGAAGGTTATTTCCTAATTTTATGAGAAATCACCATACTGACATCCAAAGGGGCTGTACCAATTTGTACTACCACCAGCAATGCAGGAATGTTCCTTCTACCCCACATCTTTTCCAGCATAAGTTGTCACCAGTGTTTTTGATCTTAGCCATTCTTAAAGATATAAAATGGAATCTCAGAGTTGTTTTGATTTGCGTTTCTCTGATGGCTAAGGATATTGAATATTTCCTTAAGTGTCTCTCAAACATTTTAGATTCCTCTGTTGAGAGTTCTCTGTTTAGGTCTGTGCTCCATTTTTTTTTTTATTGGATTATTCATTCCTTTGATGGCCAATCTCTTGAGTTCTTTGTATATTTTGGAGATCAGTCCTTTGTCTGTTGTGGGGTTGGTGAAGATCTTTTCCCATTCTGTAGGCTGTTGTTTTTGTTTTTGACCATGTCCTTTGCTTTACAGAAGTTTTTAAGTTTCAGGAGGTCCCATTTTCAATTGTTTCTCTCAGTGTCTATGCTACTGGGGTTATATTTAGAAAGTGGTCTCCTGTGCCAATGCGTTCAAGTGCATTTCCCACTTTCTCTTCTAAGAGGTTTAGTGTGGTTGGTTTTATGTTGAGGTCTTTCATTCATTTGGACTTGAGTTTTGTGAATGGTGATAGAATATGGATCTATTTTCATTCTTCTACATGTTAATATTCAGTTTTGCCAGCACCATTTGTTAAATATGCTTTTTTTTCTATTTGATATTTTTCACTTCTTGGTCAAAAATCAGGTGTTTGTAGGTGTGTGGATTAATATTTGGGTCTCCTTCAGCAGGGCAGCATTTCCTAAACCTTCCCAAATGATAACACCAACTAAGTAGAACTGATTTCTCTGACTTAAAGCCTACATGCTAACTTTCTTTTTCATGAATCTGTTGATACCCATCTGCCAGCCCCTGGCAGCATTTTATATAAGACATTTCCAGAATTACCTCTCATCCTTGTTGTTGAAGTTGTTCATGGCCTTTATTTATAAGGCACATTTGTCACTAAAGAAACGGGGAAGAAACATTTTAGTAATTATATGAAAATCATATGGCAATTATTGTGCATTATTGCTATAACCAAAAAGATACTCCTAACAATATGGAGCATTATTAGGTCCATGGGAAACCCAAGTCTTTTTAAATCTTTCATTATATGCATGTCATATCTCTAACAAACATCTTAGTTTTGTTGAAATTGCACTGGAAATACTAAGTGAAGCTCATGAGGTTGGGGAAGAATTTGAAAACAAATTCCTTTTCCCTGCCATGCCATAGATTGTCTAGGTTATACAGTTAGCTTTTTCATAGGCTGTCCTAAGTCTTCAATAAAAAACCGAAAGAACTCATGATTGTAGTGATTATTAAATTCTTCACCCCATTCTTCAGGATCATCTTCCAGCAATGGAGGATAAACATCTAGAGGAGCCAGCAAGGGAACAGAAGAGCTGTTGCCAGCATAGCTGTCGGTTTATGGTGTTTTTTGTGGTTACTTTTGATTTTGCCTGAATGGGGAAAAACCCCTTTTGACTATTTTTATTTTAAGTTTTTGGGTTTTTTTTGGGGGGGGGGGTGTTGTTGTTTTGTTGTTTTGATACAGGATGTCTCTATGTAGCCTTGACTGTTCTGAAACTCACTTTGTAGACCAGACTGGCCTCAAACTCAGAGATCCGCCTGCCTCTCTGCCTTCTGAGGTTTGGAATTAAAGAGGTGTGCCACCACAGCCGGTTTGTCTTTTTCTAATCTTAAAGTTTGATCATCCTCCTTATATTCATGCAAGAAATTAGCCACCTCTTTCTCATAATTAATAATCATCTTATATTTCTTATGTATTTTGATAACAGTCAGGATTAATGCCCAAGACACCCAAAATTGAACAAGGATCAATTTTCCTCATTTGAATGCCTTTTCAATATTCTTTTGGACTCTGTTCCACACTTCTTCATCTAAAGTCTCTGGAAACCAGGGGTTCTAATCATGAACAACTTGCAAGCAATCTAAGAGTTGTGGTCTTGATAGTTGTGTTCCTCCTCCTTTAAAAAATATAGCTCAATGCAAGGCAAAGCCTTCCCTGGTTTCTGCCTGTCATTCTCACTCACTTTCTTCTGTGAGGGTCTCCATACTCTTACCTCATAGCTGACCTCAGGCTCCTTTCCAGGTGTCACTTGTCACCACTTCAGAAGCAGTAGAACCTGGGAGAGTGAAGTCACTAAATGAGGCAGACTGAAGTCTGATGCAATAGTCAACAATTTATGCTCTGAGGGTTAAGAAAGGTCATATAAATAAATTTCTTATGAGTTCAGGCTGTACACAATCAAAACAAGAAACCAATCATGAAAAAAAAGATGAGCAAAAGCCTGTTTCAGATCCTAAGAAGTCTTAAATGAAATGGGTGTATAATTTTTAACTTGCCCTGGTTTATCAGAATTGGGTGTTTTACATACAGGGAAAAGAAAATCATTTCACGTCCTCTCTCATCTCTCACACTCGATACAAAGTCTCTTCCCTGGGACCTGTACTTTGACATTAAAGGAATTAATTCTCTTGGAAGGTCAGGAGTGCAGGAAACCTCCCTACCAACCTAAGGAAAAGATGAAGCAAAGCAGGAAAAAAAAATAGATGTTTCCATATCTGTAAACAAAGACTGCTCGTTCATTTCCCAACTGCTCAGCCCCAAATAGTCACACAGAAACTATATTAATTACAACATCATTTGGCCAATAGTTTAGGTTAATCCCATATTGCATATCATCAGGAACTGCACTGCAGCAATAGGTGTTAGGAACAGAAGAAATTGGAGTGTGTGTGTGTGTGTGTGTGTGTGTGCGCGTGTGTGCATGTGGGGTGTGTGTAAAACTAACACAAAGAAGAAAGGAAGGCAGCCAACTTTGTCAAAGAGACACTAGATAATAGAAATTCAGGTTCTAATTTTTCTTCTATCCCCAGTTTTAGGTCCACTTTTTCCTGATCATTTTCATTTTTAATTTCAACTGTGTCACTTTGGTCCATTATTGGTTTTAATCCCAAAGCTGAAAAGAATCACTAGGAATTAGGATTTTTTTCTCATCCATTTGCATCTATCTAATTCTCCCTTAATTGCTCTTCCTAATGGAATCCACAGAAGGGAAAGGCTGAAGTCTGCTAATAAACTCCAAGAATTTCACTCCAAGAATTTCACCAACTGTTGGTGGCCTGCTTTAACGCTTTCATCCAGCAGCCAAGTTCATAGAACTTCTGCAAATAAATGTTGCTCCTTCAACCCTGTTTCCTTCATTTTTTACTTCTAATTGATTAATTAATCCTCTGCATTATTATATTTGCACACACACACAAACCAGGAGTTTTTTTTACCTTTAACCAGTTTTAAACTTTACCATTTCCTTTTTGATTTTCCTTAAATTTTTATATTCTAGGTCTCTGTTCCAGGCACCATCTGTAAGTGCCAGTGCTTACTTACCAAGCCAGGGTTATCTGGTTATGGCCAGTAAAAAAAAAAATGCCATCTTAACCAGACATGGGAAGGAAGGGTCACAGCAATACTGAGACTGTAATAAGTTTATTGAAAATTAAAATTAAGGGACATTGTGAGGTAAAATCAAAACTTAAACATTTCCTAAATAAGTATGCCCAAAAATGGGGTAGAAAGAGTCCCGACTGACCAATCTCATCACCAAACAAAGCTTATGGTACCAGGATTGGTTTACATATAATTGAATTGTTGGACAAAGGGGTCTGATAAGAATCCCATAACAGGGCTGGAGAGATGGCTCAGAGGTTAAGAGCATTGCCTGCTCTTTCAAAGGTCCTGAGTTCAATTCCCAGCAACCACATGGTGGCTCACAACCATCTGTAATGAGGTCTGGTGCCATTTTCTGGCCTGCAGGCATACACACAGACAGAATATTGTATATATAATAAATAAATATTTTTTTAAAAAAAAGAATCCCATAACAACCCACACTGCTGCCAAGACAATAGGTGCTTCTCCACATACAGAAAGCAAGGCCCTATTGATAAAGACAACATCAATACAATTCCTTGAACATGGGGAAGTTGAGATGAGTCTACATAGAGCCTCCATTCCCATAATCTAGCTTCTTTGTTACAAGAAGACACTCTGTGTGCTACTAAAAGAGAAACATAACCACTAACCACAACCACAAACCCATTGATTTACAATGATGGCTACCTGAAAGATATGCTAGGATAATGGTGCTGCAAAGCCTATGGAAGTAATCAATCAATAACAGATCTGACTTACCTGACACTTTTTGTGTGACCAAAGACCTGAGGCTAGATAGTCTGGTGATATAGAGTAAATCTAAATACTAATGGTCTTTAAAAATAATAATAACAATAACAAAAAATGTAGTGATAAAATTACTCCTAATGATATTCTGCTATCCTCATAGATCTGTGTCTTGTTCAGCTTCCATCAGGAAAGATTCCTCCTGCAGCAGATGGGATCAAATGTAGAGACCCCTAAATGCAATGTTGCCATCGAAATCCTCCCCAGAGCTCAGGGAACCTGGCAGAAGAGGAGGCAGGAAGAGATTAAGACCCAGAGTTTTTACCAACTTCATATCCAATACAGGGCTAATATCTAAAATACCTAAAGTCAGAGTAGATAGAGGACACTAGAAGAACAAAGCCCTCTAAATCAGCATGAAAAAAAACGTCATATGGAGTCAGAGGAACTGAAGGAGCATACACAAGGCCTGAATGGGTCTCCACCAGCTCCTCTGCATATATATCATGGCTTCCAATTTAGTATTTTTTATGTGATTTCTAAGTATGTGAACAAGTGGTTCTCTGATTCTTGTGCCTTCTCTTGGGCTCTTTTTCTTCTGTTGGTTTGTCTTGTCCAATTTTAATGTGATAGTTTTTGTTTTATCTTGTTATAATTAAAAAATGAATGAATGGGGGGCTGGAGAGATGGCTCAGTGGTTAAGAGCACTGGCTGCTCTTCCAGAGGTCCTGAGTTCAATTCCCAGCAACCACATGGTGGCTCACAACCATCTGTAATGAAATCTGGCGCCCTCTGGTGTGTGGACATACATGGAGGCAGAATGTTGTATATATAATTAATAAATAAATAAATATTTTTAAAAATGAATGAATGGATGGATGGATGAATGAATGAATGAAGCCTAACCACTAAGTAGTGTCAACTGAACTGTCATACCTTCTCGGAGAGAGAAAATCAGGTTTTTCTAATAGAGTGATGCTGGGTATGTCAACAACTCCAGGTCAGGCCTCAGGTCCAAGAGTCATTTAGTAACACATAATACTCTCCAAGTTTTCTTGGTATGTGCTGTCCGTAGATTACAGTTTGGAGGTTTTTGTTTTATTTTTAATTTTTATTTTTATATGTATGTGTGGTTTTGTTTTCTTTATTCTGAGGAGTTTTATAGTATTGTTTTTGTTTTTTGAGAAAGAACTTAAAGCTGGGTGGGTAAGAAGGGAAAGAGAATCTGAAAAGACTTGGGGACAGAGAATTTTATCAAAATATCTTTAAATTTAAATTTTTATTTAAATAATAGAAATGTATTACAAAATAAAATTTAAAAAAGAATCCCTAGCAGAGATGCCTAGAATCCAGATGGGGAGGACCAAGCCAAAAAGAGAAGAGAATTAGCCTGAAAGTTCCAACATCACCATCAAGGGCATATTCCTGCAGGGCTGCTCAGTCCGAGGTCCTGATATCCTCCTCAGTACCACAGCAAGTAGTCAAAGAGCCAACTCTCTCAGAAATGTTCATCTTTGCTAAAAGAGACAGAGAGACAGACTTTGTAATTTCTTATGACAGAACAAGAACAACTGAAATAAGATCCCCTGCTAATAAAAGTCTTTCCTTTCTCTAGACGTACAGGAAGTAAGATGAGGATGAAGATAAAAAGAAAGGAGGAAAGCAAAACAGTTTGAAAGAGATCATGGAGAGTCAGGGTGCACCAAAAGGCTAAGAGCAGAGGTACCTGAGTCCTCCATAGGCTCTCCTCAGTCTGTGTCACAGCATGAGATCACAAAGACACGACGGACCCACTCACACGAGAGCACGCCTGGAACAGCTCTGAGATGACAGCAGCCAGCCCAGTGCTGCTCATTAAAGGCCTCTTGTAAGGGAACGTATATTGTTTCTTTAAGATGAGACACTTTGCCAACATCTGTTTTGAACAACATAGGTTTCTAAAGCAACTAATTTTGCTCTATGTTTATAAGCCCCCACATTTCTATATGACTTATGAAAGTCCATAATATTTCCCATCCCTTTTTGAGGTCTGATTAATCTTTGGCAGTCTTCACTGGCATTATAAAAAGCCAGCTGTTTTAACAAAAACTCTTGTCTTGGTTACCTCATTTCTTCGTTTTTCAATAACATCTTTGCTCCCTATAAAACCAGGATAAGGCTCAGAGTGACCTTGTATAATTTTTATATAACTAAAGTCATATCTCATATCAGTTTTCTCCAGGCAGCCATAGCTCTGTCCCTCACATGTGAAAGAACTGCAGAAAGTATACTATACAACCAATAATCTGATCCTCCCTACAATTTTTTCTCTCTCCCTCCCTTTTGTGAAACAGCCAACAAAGACTTTTAAGTTGTGTTCCAAGACATTCAACACAGCTGTATGGAAAAAATCTCTTTTCTCTTCAAATTCAGCAAATATTCACTGCCTAACTAAGCCATGGCATTCTGTATGCTCAAATGCCTACTCAGAGAGGAAAATATTTCCAGAGAGAACTGACTTCACTTGGACAGATCAGCAAGCACAAACACAGACAACTTTATGAGATAAAGGTTTGGGTGCTTTCCTCCTTCAATTATGGCACTCCTAGCCCATTTTCTTTCTCATTATGCCTTAATTCAGATCCCTTCTTTTTTATCTGCATAATTTTTTAAATTTACTTCTTTTGTTATTCTATATGTATGAGTGTCTTGCTTTCATGTATGTTTATGCACCATATGTGTGCCTGGTGACATTGGCAGTCAGAAGAGATCATTGGATTCCATAGGACTAGAGTTATAGATGGTCATGATCTGCCATGGGAGTGTAAGAAATCCAATTCTGGGTCTCTGGAAGAGGAACAAGTGTCCTTAATTATTGAGTCTACTCTATATCACTTTTATCATTTTTGATTTTTACATTCCTGTTTTTTTCTATTCTTCTTCTGAAAAATTAATTTTATTATCAAAGCAGTTCTAAATTGCCTTTTCCACCATTTTGCAATTGGTGATGTTGTGTTTGCTACTGGTTTTATGAATTTGTCTGATTTGCTTTATCATTGTTACTGCTCCTTACAATCTTTTTTCTAAACATATGTGTAGCATGACAGGGCCTGCTCGTTGGGGTTTCCATCCCACCTGGTACCCCATAGCTGGCAAGCCCCAACGAAAATCACACAGAGATCTCCATAAGTTATAAAACTGATTGGCCCATTAGCTCTAGCTACTTATTAGCTCTTGTAGCTTATATTAACCCATTATTCTGATGTATGTTACCCAGGTGACTCAGTACCTTTCACAGCGGGACAGGTCACATGCTGCTTCTTTGGAGTCTGGGCAGAAGTGTGGAGCAAGCTTCCTGCTTCCCAGGATACTCCTGTTCTCATCGCCCCGCCTCTACTTCCTGTCTGGTTAACCCGCCTATACTTCCTATCTGACCAATCAGAGTTTACTTAAAACATGATTGGCAGAATACAATTATCCCGCACCACTTCCCCCTTTTTTTTTTAACAAAAGAAAATATCCATGATCCATTTTTGGGAAATGTGGGTGTAGTATTCCAGGCTACTTCCGGCTGGTTGGGGGCACTGATAATTTTATGGGGACCTAAAGAAAATTTAGAGTTATAATCAAGTCCTGACTGGAGTATCCTGTGAGTCTTGGTCATCTCAGACAGCAGTCTTTTTTTTTTTATTGAAAAAAAAAATTTTCCGCCTCCCATTTCCCTCCCCCTCCTCCCGCCCCTCTCCCCCTCCCCCCACTCCTCTTCTTCTCCCTCTCCAGTCCCAGGAGCAGTCAGGGTTCCCTGCCCTGTGGAAAGTCCAAGGTCCTCCCTCCTCCATCCAGGTCTAGGAAGGTGAACATCCAAACTGTCTAGGCTCCCACAAAGCCAGAACATGAAGTAGGATCAAAACCCCGTGCCATTGTCCTTGGCCTCTCATCATCTCTCATTGTCCGCCATGTTCAGAGAGTCCGGTTTTATCCCATGCTTTTTCAGTCACAGTCCAGCTGGCCTTGGTGAGCTCCCAATAGATCGGCCCCACTGTCTCAGTGGGTGGGTGCACCCCTCGTGGTCCTGACTTCGTTGTTCATGTTCTCCCTCCTTCTGCTCCTCATTAGGACCTTGGGAGCTCAGCAGACAGCAGTCTTGAATCTGTTCTGGATGTAGAACTCAGACATCTGGGCCATCTGTTCCTACCAGAGATTTTTCAGATGGTCTTCCTTGATCAAACTGATTTTTTTTTTATCTCAGAATGAATCCACAGTCTCTCATTTTCTGTGGAAACAAAAGCAAAATCTCTTCTCCAAAGTAACATACCTTTTGACTTCAATTTTGAAATCAAGGTATTTTTAAAATCTTGGATTAATTCAGCAGCATTTATAAGCAAATATCTTTTAGCAGCTGTTGCTCAGCATTCAAACAATTCAAAGAGAGCATAATAACATACAGTATCAAGATTCTCTGTGTATTCTTCATCTTTACGTGACTTTATTTTAACCTCTATTTCTTTTATTTTTAATTTTTGGCTTTTTAAGACAGTGTTTCTGTGTATCTTTGTCACAGAGATCCACCTGTCTCTGCCTCCTAGGCACTGGGATTAAAGGTGTGTTCTACCACACCTTGAAGTCACAGAGGTCAATTATCTACCTCTGCCTCCCAGGCATTGGGATTAAAGGTGTGTACCACCACACCCTACTACTCTCTTTCTTTTTTTATTTTTAAGGACTTTAACCCTTTTTTTAAGCCTTCATATATTTTTAACACACTAAACCATTTAGAGGTTTTCTTCGTCTTTGAATCTCTCTTTACTGTATATCTCTCTTTTTCTGACCACATGAGTCTTTAGAGAGGATTAAAGCCGTGGCTTTGGCGGCTGGATCCAGCCCATTCCTTAGCTTTCCAGCCTCACGGCCAGAGGTGCTGGCTTTAGCCATTTTTATTGCCACAATTCTAAGGCATTTCAAGGTCCCTGCCAGCAAGCAAGCTGCAGCATTCTGCTTACAGACCACACTCAGTGGACTGCCTGCTTGAAATAGTGAGACTTTGCCCTGGCAGGACAGCTCAGAAAGCCGGCATTTTATTTTATTTTATTTAAATATTTATTTATTATGTATACAATATTTTGTGTGTATCCCTGCAAGCCAGAAGAGGGCACCAGACCCCATTACAGATGGTTGTGAGCCACCATGTGGTTGCTGGGAATTGAACTTAGGACCTTTGGAAGAGCAGGCAATGCTCTTAACCTCTGAGCCATCTCTCCAGCCCAAAAGCCGGCATTTTAAAATGGCGCAGCTTTTTTCCTGCTATGGCTGAAAACTGAAAAGCGTGCAGTCAGCTTTTCATCAACACCATTTAAGTGTTTCATGGCAGGACCTCTTAAAGGGCTGCAGGGTTTTGCAGCTAAAGTTGAGTCAGGAAGCCTCTCTTAGATGAGAGCGCTTGCTTGCCTCTAGCAAGCAGAGCAGACCCGAGAAATTGCTGCTACCATGAAAACATGCACAATGCTGTCATTTTGTTCTAGAATTACTTCCCAAGCTGTCTCAGGCTTTATGTGGATGCAGTTGTCCACATGGGTGCCATCTGTAGCATGAGGGGCCTGCTCGTTGGGATTTCCGTCCCGCCTGGTACCCCACAGCCAGCAAGCCCCAAAGAAAATCACACAGAGATCTCCATAAGTTATAAAACTGATTGGCCCATTAGCTCAGGCTACTTATTAGTTCTTGCCTTTGAAAATGGTATGTCAGTTATGTTAGGCCTTAGCCAAAGTTGGTTGCTTCAGTGCTGCAAACATGATTTCGGGTGGTTGCCCAGGTAGCTAGTTGTCTCTGCGATTTGTTGCATGTTTTGGAAGTTGTTTGATTACACTTCCTAATTACTCAGGTAATATTATTTCCCTTCTCAGATCTTTGATGGGGTTGGAGACTATATAAATGTAGTTACTTTCCTCTCATGACTTGGCCAAGTTATTTATTATACAAGACTTAAGCTAGTTAGAATAGGATATTTGTACTTATTGTATATAATTTTGTAGTAGGATTAGAACTCTCTTACTTAAACAAAAGGAGGAGGTGTTGCAGGAGCTCCTTCCACTCCTTTAGCCAATAACTGCTGAGATACCAGCCCATTGGATCTCTCTCTGGGAGAGGGGCGGAAGAAGGGGGAGGGAAATGGGAGGCGGGGAGGAAGCAGAAATTTTTTTTTTTCAATTAAAAAAAAGGATAAATAAATAAATAAATAAAGTCTCTCTTTAAAAAAGCAGTGACTGCCCTCTGCTCACTCTCTTGCTTCCGGCTCCGCTTCTGGCTACTAGGCTCCTTTCCTGATTGCACAGAGGGCTGTTATCTGGGACGGTGATCTCTAAGTTTTTCCCCTTTAAATAAATAACCATTCTATTAATCATAATTCCAAACTGGTGTGGGGTTGTTTGTGACTTATGCCTTCACATATGCTCAACATTTCCAGTACTTTAGAATCTTTCTCATTGAGCTATACCACAACCTAGCTGAAAGAAATCTGATCTTACTGAGTTCACAAGTATAAAACATGAAATATTGGCATACAACCAAAGATACAAACAGAATGAATTCATGTATTAATCACACTCTTGCTCAGTTCTTGGTCCCATTCTTGCTCACAATGAGCAACTGCTGCAGCAGTAGCAACAGAAAAGGAGGATTACCAAAGGATGGAGTTGAGTGTATGCAGCCCAGACATCAGCTAAACTTGGCAGGTGCTATAACAGACCCGTGGAGTAGACTGCAGAGTTGTGAAGGAAGGCCTGTTCTTCCTACAGTTATGGTTTCTGTTTCTCAAAGAATTCTGCCTACCATATAAGTAGACTTTCAACTGGGCCTTCATGGAGCCCAACTCCCTGCAAGCAGAACAAGTAGTCCAAGGACTTCAGAGAGGCTAGACCCTGAGTCTGCCTGACCATGGGCAAGGGAGGCAGTACCAATGGTACTGCATTCTCCTCTCTTCTCCCATCACCCACTCGTATCACAGCTGTGACAAATTAAAAGAGGAAGATTTTACCTGGGCTCATGGTTTTGAAAGTTCTAGTCAATCATGGTGAGTAGGGCACAGAGCAGAACAGTTCATGCTAAGGCAGAGAGGATCAGAGAGTGAGACAGGAAACACCCAGGGAAAATAGACCCTCAAGAACACTCTCTGGGAACCTACACACCACCTTCTAGGTTTTTTTCCCCAAGCAATATGAAATCCATTTTAAATTATAGGCCAAATTTGCATATTTATAAGGTTCTGGGTTTGTTGGGTTTTATTGTTTGTTTATTTTTTATTGTTTGGTTGATGTGAACCACAAGTTGTTTGGGTGAAAGTTTCTTCCCAAGCCTCCTCCCCTGGGAGTTGCCTCAGTCCAGACTCCTCCAAGAAAGCCACCCAAACAATGACCCCTCCCCAGAGATGTTCAAGACCACTCCCACATATTTAAATTGTACAAAGATTGACTTCATGAGTTAATACAATGATTCCAAATTTAGAAGCTATACAAATAATAATTGAGTTTCTGGCTTTTGAAAGTGCTAGTGCACAATGCAAAAGGGCAATTAGGCCATTAAAAGCAAGATTAGCACCCTTGGAGGGATAGATCTGAGATACAACCAATATTGAATACCATAAATATGATGATGCTTGGATATGAGAGGTGATTTCCAGAGGTTTGAAGAAGAAGTCAAAATGTCAAATGTCTCAATTATGGTAAACAAAGTCATCTAAAAAGAGATTATGAACAGGACATTTCTAGAAACAATGGTTTTTCTAAGCATTGTCCAAACAGAATATCCTTCCCTTCTGGATTATGCAGAAGGTCTGGTAGAGGCAGGCATTGGACTAATTAATGTAGATCAACAAGAGACAGTCAAGGTAACCCTTTGTTGCTGGGAAAGGCCTTGAGGGATCTCTCAGAGAGCCCCATGTCAAATTTGGTTCCGTCATTTCCTGTCACTGTTGAAAAAACTCCTCCCCAGAGCAACTAAAAGATTAGATTTGAAAAAGAGAGACCTTTTGATTAGAAGAGGTAATCAAACAGCATGACCATTCAATCTACACTAACTTATATGACTAGCAAATTGTCGGGGATCAGCCTCGACAAAAATATTTCTTGCCAGGGTAAGGGCATGGGCATTAGAAATAGAGTAAAGAATATGAAGACACAAATGAAAATAATAGAATAGAGAACTATATAGGATAGTATGGGGAGGGAATTTTTCAGTGAGTACTAAAAATTTGTGTTTAATTTCCAACTGCTTAAAATACCCCTGACCCCAAAAGGTAGGAGTGAGACAAAAAAATGCATTAACATGATACAAGGAAATGAACATACCAATTGAAAGTCACAGGCTACATTCACAGTTAAACATTCTGTTGCCAGAACAAAACAAGTCATGCTTACACCCTAGATCAAAACACTTTGTAGGCAAACCACTCCCTGGGTGGAATCCCAAGGGAATTGGAACTTAGTTCCTTAATCTTTTGTTTGAGGTAGGAGCAAACTACTTCCCTATTCCAGGAGGACAAGTTCTGGCAATTAGCCACATCTGTTGGCAATAACATTGAAAGAACAGATTTCTCTGATTTACAAGTAGTTAGGACCTTTGTCTGAGGTAGAAGCACAATAACCTTGAAGGAACTAGAAATAAGTCCCTACTCTCTGACCTTTGGTCAGTGTGGAAATAGGCTTTTTGGCCTCCATAACAAATGTTTCTCATCTGATCAGATTTAACTTGCCAAAAAGAAATTAGAGCTGGGGCAGGGTTTCTTTTTGTCTTTTCAGGAGAATGAAGGTATCCAGCTAAGGAGTCTGAAGACCACTGGACAAATGAGACAAGTGAAGATATGTTGCAAGGAGCCACTTGTTCTTCCTGGGTCCAAAATAATCAAACAGAAACTGTATTATTTAAAAACACTGCTTGACCCATTAGTGCTAGTTTCTTATTGACTAACTCTTACATATTAATTGAACCCATTTCTAGTCATCTGTGTATTGACACGTGCCTGTGGCTTACAGGCTAAAGTTCCCAGCGTCTGTCTCCAGTGGCTTCATGGTTTCTCTCTGACTCCGCCCTTCTTTCTCCCAGCATTCAGCCCAGCCCTCCCCACATCGCTCTGCTCCACCCCGCCCTGCTCTGCTATAGGCACAAAGCAGTTCTTTGCTCATTAATGGTAATCACAGCATACAAAGGGAAATCCCACATCAAAAAGACTGTCAAATCTTGCCAAGACTGGGTAAAATGGTTTTAAAAAACTTCTTGCCTCTGAAAATGGTCTGTCAGCTACTCTAGGCCTTAGCCAAAGTTGGTTTCTCCAACATTGAAAATGAAATTTTGGGTGATTGCCCAGATAACCAGTTGTCTCCGTCATTTTTAGAGTGTTGGAAGTTGCTTACAATGTACTTCCTGTTTACTTCGGTAATATTATATCCTTCTGGATTCTTTGATGGAGTTGAAGAATAGATAGTTATAGTTTTCTTTAGTTATGACAAAATAACTGTAATTCTTGCTTGATATCTGTTTTGTTAAATGGAATTTTACTATGTTAAAGTTAAAACCTTTTTTACTCAAACTGAAAAAGGAAATTCATGTGAGCAGATGTGTTGCTGGCTACCTTTTGACCAGAAAGCAGCAGAGAATTGGCTATCTCACTGAGTGAAGCTTGAAAACACATCAAAGCCAACCCCACAGGGACACACTTCCTCCAATAAGACTTCACCTACTCCATCCAACAAGGTCGTATCTCCTAATAATGCCACTCTCTTTGAGGACCATTTTCTTTCAAACCACCACACAAAGTTAGCCACTTGGAAAAAACTGCCATAGCCTTGACTACTGACAGCATGTTATCCAAACTGGAAAATCAGGACACAAAAGAAAGTCATTGCTGAACTTTGCCAAGACAAGATAGGACAGTCCTTCAAAATTCCTGTTTCACATAAAAGCCTGCCAGATATTCTAAGCCTGTAGACCAAATATGGGTTCCCCAATGTCACAGGGGGCCACTTGTTGGTTCCCAGCCACCCAGTTATCTTAGATCTAAAATAATCACACAGAACCTGTATTATTTAAAACACTGCTTGACCCATTAGCTCTAGTTTCTTATTGGCTAACTCTTACATATTAATTTATCCCATTTCTATTCATCTATTTAGCCACATGGCTGTGGCTTACCAGCTAAAATTAAAGCACATCTATCTCCAGTGGTGGCTCCATGGAGTCTTATCGATAAATAAAACAATAGGCTCTTTCTTTTGTTTTTTCAAGAAAGGGTTTTGTAGGATGTCCTTCTGTTTATATGTTGCTTTAATTGGTTAATCAATAAAGAAACTGCTTGGTTTGATAGGGCAGAACTTAGGTAGGCGGAGAAGACAGAACTGAATTTTGGGAGGAATAAGTAGAGTCAGAGAGCCGCCATGGAATGCCAGGTCAGACATGCTAAATCTTTCCCGGTAAGCCACAACCTCGTTGTGAACACAAATTAGTAGAAATGGGTTAAATCAAGATGTGAGAGTTAGCCAATAGGAGGCTAGAGTTAATGGCCAAGCAGTATTTTAATCAATACAGTTTCTGTGTGATTATTTCGGGTGTAAGCTAGCTGCTGGCCAAGACAAACAAAGGCCCCCCTCTCCTTGTAACAGGGTTTCTCTGCGTAACAGCCTTGGCTGTCCTGAAACTTACTCTGTAAATGAAGTTGGCCTCAAACTTAAATTTAAACCTACATATACTTTCCAAAGCAAAGTTGGGGCCATGGTACCAGAAGCCTCAACAGGCTATGGCCTGAGTGGCTGGAAGACACTGACTGAGGTGCCATGGGGCCACAGACAATAATTAAATGTCAACAAATTCATGAGTTCCTTCACTTATGCATGCATATTCTAAAAAGAGAATTCAAACTACTTGCTCTTCAAAGAATACTCTGTTTTTCAGTAGATTTTTAACAAACTTGCTACCTTAAGTACCCATGCAGAGTTGTTTTGATGGAAACTACTTAATATCTTTTAAGTAAAATTATCCAGTTATTTCTAAACTGAATTCAGCAATGCCTATGAAAGCCCACCTTATACCTAACACTATCCATAGCCCCAAACCCTAACCCTAGCCTTATCCCTACAGTAAAACACTAAGAGTTACACTATTCCTAGCAATACCAACCATAACTATATCCCTACCCCAACAAAATTACTATGTACTATGTATAGTTTTCTCTAAGAAGTCCCTGAGCATGTTTCCTTTACCTGTGAGCATATTTTCTAAAGAGCAAACTCCAAGTTCTTTCTCGTCTAAGAGTACATGCTTTTTACTTTGGTTTTAACAAGCAAGCATTCTGTAGCCATGTATGCAGAACACTTTTAATACTAGCAACACGTAATCTTTTTTTGTTTTGTTTTGTTTTGTTTTAATTTCTTCTTTATTATTAAATTTATTCTTTGACACTTTCTTTGTTAGTCATTTTACATACCAACTGCAGTTCCCCCTCCCTCCCATCCCTTCTTATTCTCTTTCCACCTCCCCCCAACCAACTCCTATCCACACCTAAGAGATGGTAAGTCCTCCCATGGGGAGTCAACTAAGCCTGGCATATGAAGTTGTGGCAATACCATGTCCCTCTTCACTGCATGAAGGCTGAGCAAGGTATCCCACCACAGGGAATTGGCTCCAAAAACCCAGTTCATGCATTATGGATATCCTAGTCTTACTGCCAAGGGTCCAAAAAAAAAAAAAATAGATCAAGTCACAAAACTGTCACCCACATGAAGAGGGCCTAGGTCTGTGCTATGACTCTTCCCTAGCTGTCAGTCTACAGTCCATGAGCTCCCACTGCCTTGGGTCAGCTGTCTCTGTGGGTTTCCCTACTATGATCTTGCCCCCTTCAGCTTTTTCATATAATCCCTCCTCCCTCTCTTCGACGGGACTCCAGGAGCTTTGCTCAGAACTTGGCTGTGGATCTCTGCATCTGCTTCCTTCAGTTACTGTATGTAGGTTCTATGATGACAATTAGGGAATCAACAATCTGATCACAGGAAAAGGCTGAATCAAGCAAACCTCTCCACTATTGCTAGACTTCCCTAGAAAAAATCATCCTGAGTGAGATAACCAGACCCAGAAAGGTATGTCCTCACTCCTAATAGATACTAGATTTAAAGCAGAGGATAGCCAAGCTACAATCCAAAGGTTCAGAAAAAGTTAGGTAACAAAGATGACCTTAAAAGGGACATGCATGGATTGCCCTAGGAAGGGGAAATAGGTAAGATCTCCTGGGTAAACTGGGTAAACTGGAGGAGAAGGAATGGGATATGAGACCATGAAGGAACAGGATGGTTGAGTTGTGAGAGGGACTGAGAGAGAGAGCAATGAAAGATACATCATGACAGAGGGAGCCATTATGGGCTTAGGAAGAAATTTTTTTTTTCATTTTTTTTATTCTTTTTTAATTAAAATTTCCAACTGCTCCCCGTTTCCCATTTCCCTCCCCCTCCTCCCACATATTGCCCACTCCCCCCGCTCCCCTCCCCCTATCCCCACTCCTCTTCTCCTCCCCCCAGTCCATTCCCCCTCCCTCTCGATACTGAAGAGCAGTCCAAATTCCCTGCCCTACAGGAAGACCAAGGTCCTCCCACTTCTATCTAGGTCCAGGAAGGTGAGCTTCCAAACAGGCTAAGCTCCCACAAAGCCAGTTCATGTATTAGGATCGAAACCTAGTGCCATTGTCCTTGGCTTCTCATCAGCCTTCATTGTCCGCCATGTTCAGAGAGTCCAGGTTCAACCCATAGCAACACGTAATCTTTCACACCAAAACAGTCCCCTTAGTTCTAAACTGTATTTAGTAATCACTGTAGAACTAGAAGTATGATTTTTCTCTATTAGAAACTGATCATATTTCCTGCACTTACATGTCTGTTTTCTGAAAAGGAAACAAAGTTCTTGCTCAACTAAGACTTAAACATTTTTTATTTGGTTGTAACAGACCTTATTTCCTTAAGCATATAAGCATAGCTGTTTTGATGCATGCAACTCAATAGCTATTGAAGGTAAACAAGTCACTTCTCTGCATGTTGTATTTAGTAATCACTATACAACAAAACTATGGTTTTCCCTAGTCAGATCCTGAGCACAGTTCTTTAAAGTGTGCCTATGCATTCTAAAACAGAAAATCAAACTTCTTACTCTCAAAAGAATACTGCATTTTCAGTATATTTTAACAAACCTGCTACTTTAGACAAATATGAAATTGTTTTGATAGAAGCCATCTAATATCTTTTGTAGGAAAATGGGGCACTTCTTCCTAAAAAAATTTAGCAATGCTTATAGAACCCTACCCCTAAAACTAAACCCAACCCTGACCATAATTCTGAACCTGACTCTAGCCCTAACCCTAACCCTGACCCTGACCCCAATCCTAACCCTGACCCTGACCCTAACCCCAACCCTAACCCTGACCCTAACCCCCACCCTGACCCTGACCCTAACCTCGACCCTGACCCTGACCCTAATCCTGCCCTGACCCTAACCCACACCCGGACCCTGACCCTAACCCTGACCCTGACCCACACCCGGACCCTGACCCTAGCCCTGCAGTAAAACACTAACACTTACATTATCCCTAACGACAGGAACTGTAAGAGTAACACCAAGCCAACAAAAATACTATGTATGCTTTTCTCTAATGAGTCGCTGAGCATGTTTCCTTTACCTGTGTGAGTTTTTCTAAAGAGCAAACACAAAGCTCTTCCTTGTTGTCCCCCTAAGTTTTAACACACAAGCTTCCTGTAGGTAGGTAGGCTGAACTGTTTTGATGCTAGCAATGTGATATCTCACTGGATTTAGTAACCACTGTAGAACTACAAGTACGGTTTTCCCTATTAGCCAAATGAGCATATTTCCCACACTTGTGCATGTGGTAATGTTTTGTTTATGATCAAACAAATAAAGCTTGCCTGAAGATTAGAGTGCAGAACTAGCCACACTAGTTAGTCATAGAGGCCAGGCAGTGGTGGCACATACCTTTAATCCCAGCACTTGGGAGACAGGCAGGCAGATCTCTGCTAGTTCAAGGCTAACATGGGCTACACAAAATTGATCCAATCTAGAAGAGAAACGGAGCTCACACAAAAGTGATCCCAGTACTTGGGACCACACGCCTTTAATCCCAGCACTAGAGAGATGGAGACAGGGGTGATATAGATGGGCAGAGAAGAGAATATAAGGCAGGAGGAGACAAGAGCTCAGTGCAGTCTGAGGAGGTAGTCCAAGCATGCAGTCTGAGTTTTCATAGAGACCGAATCTTCCTTTTGGTCTGAGCATTGGCAGATGTAAGAACTCTAGTGACTGGCTGCTCTGCTTCTCTGACCCTTCAGCTTGCACCCCCAATAGCTGACTCCAAGTTTTTATTATTAAGATCAATTAGAATTCGTGCTACATGTGTGTCTGATTTCTAAAATAGGAAACCCAAAATTCTTGTTCTTCTAAGAGTTATTTGTTTTTTCACTTGGTTGTAACAGACCTGATTTCCTTAAGTACCCAAGCAGAGCAATACAGGACACTGTTGTTGTTTTAACTCTTTGGTCTTTATTCTTTTACTCTTTGGGGGGCCTGCCACCCAACTCCCAAATAAACACACAGAGGATTATTCTTACTTATAAATGTTCAGCCTTAGCTTAGCTTGTGTTTAGCCCATTTTTTCTTAAGTTAGCCCATCTACCCTTTGCCTCTGGGATTCTATTCTATATACCTTTCTTTACATGGAACTCCGTGGCTGATTGTGTAGATGGGTGGCTGGCCCCTGGTGTCCTCACACTTTTTTCTTGTTCCTTCTTTTTCTTCCCAGATTTCTCCTTCTATTTATTCTCTCTTCCTGTCAATCTTGGATATTCTTTCCGGACAAGCTATTGGCCATTAAGCTCTTTATTAGACCAATCAGTTGTTTTAGACAAGCAACATAAGACAAACTTCACAAAGTTAAACAAATCAACATAAAAGAATGCAACACATCTTTGCACCATTAAAGCAAATGCTCCACAACATAAAAAAAAATGTAATGCATCTTTAAATACTATTCCATATAGTATATTTCACTCCCAACAACATTTAGTGAGCTCTACACAACAACACTAAGGTTTTCTCTAATAGACATCTGAGCATAGTTCCTTAACTTGTGCACGTATATTCTAAATAGGAAACTCAGATTTCTTGCTCCCCAAGGAATACTGCAGTTCCAGTAGACTTTTAACAAACTTGCTACCTTAGACAAGCATGCAGAGTTGTTTTGATGCAAATCACTAAATATCTTTCTTAGGGAAACAAGCCACTTCTTCTTGAACTTAATTCAGCAAAGCCTATAGAACCCTACCCTACCCACCCTAACCCTGACAGCAGCATCAGCCCTAACACTAGCCCTAGCCTTGCCCCTACAATAAAACACTAAAACTTACACTATCTCTAACAACATGAACCATAACTGTAACCCTAACCCAATAAAAATAATATGTATTATTTTCTCTAGTAAGCCACTGAACATGTTTCCTTTGCCTGTGCAAGTGTTTTCTAAAGAACAAACTCAAAGTTCTTTGTCATGTAAAAGTACATGTATTTCCCTTGGTTTTACATGCAAGCTTTCCTTAGGCTCGTAAGCAGAGCTCTTTTGATTCAAGCAATACAATATATTTTTCATACAATATAAAAATGGTTTCCCCTCCCTCACATCCTTCTACACACTTTCTACCTCCTTACCCACCCAACCACCTCCCCAAAAGAAATACCACATTTAAAAAAAGAACACCTACTGGGTCTAGAGAGATGAACCATAGTAAAGAGCACTTGTTGTTGTTGTAAAGAACCCAAGTTCAGCTCCCAGTAGCCACATGTTGGCTTACAACCATTAATAAATCCAGTTCCATGGGGACTGATGCCTTCTTCTGACTTTGCAGGAACCAGACATGTTATACATACATACTTGCAAGCAAAGCGCCATCCCAATTAAATAAACACACAAACACACCCATGTATGTATAAATATATCTATATCATGTTCAGTAAGTACACAGACCTATAGTTAGCCTGTCAAAGTCTTCACACTTAGCATACTGATCATACTACATATCAGTCCCTTCATCTGAAAAAAAAAACTAGTTTCTTAACAATGAACATCATAGATATAACATGAGGATAAAAAAGCTAATACATAGAAGGCACAAGCAAAACCTGGTGCAGAGCGTGCTCTTATCAGTACATTGTATATTTTTATGTTGCTGTGTAGAGTACATGGCAAAAGCAACATAAGAAGGAAAGATTTATTTCAGTGTATAGTTCAGAAGCTATCAGTTCATCATGGCAGGAAAGGTATGGTGACAGATTGGGTCTGTGGCGGTGGGAGCATGCTGTAACTGCTTGTACATGACACTGACCAGAAAGCACAGAGAGCTCAGGCCTGAAGCAGTGCTGGACTATCACTCACACAGCCATCCCCCGTTCTACTTCCTCCAGCTAGGCCCCACCTCCTAAGGCTTCACAATCCTTTTAAAACAGCATTACTGTGTAGAAACAAAGTATTCAAGGTTACGGGGGATATTTCACAGTTAAGCCAAAATAGGAGCCCAGTGTGGTTGCTGAAATCTTTAATTCCAGTGCTCAGAAGGCAGAGGCAGTAAGATCTCTGTGAGTTTCAGGCCAACTAAATCTACATAGCTAGTTATAGGCCAGTCAAGACTACATAATGAGAACCTGTCTCAAAAAACAAAACAAAACAAACACACACAAAAAAAACCTCAGCATCAGTCCACATAATTCAAATAAGTGTTTACATTCTTGGCATGAGGCTGAAAAGTGCAAACATCTAAAACAAAAGTATAAAACAAGGATCCTGAGGACTAATAAGTGAGAGTTTGAAGGGATTTATATACATTTCTAAAACACACAAATGAAACCTAGAAGCAATCTGAAAGTGGTACCTTTCTGCAGCCTGTCTACCTACTGTACACTTGAGTAGGTTCTCCATAGCTTGCTACTGCTGAGTGAAAGAAAGGACTAAGCCAATGTAAGTGAGTACCAAAACATAATTGCAAAATGCTTTGAAACTTTGCTGCAGTTTGGTTTTGCATATCTCTTTAAATTTTTGCCCACCAAGTTTCTAACATATGTATGCTATTCAAAGGAATGTACACCACACTACCTGATAACTATTAAAGAATATTTTAAGATTTATTTTTACTCTTTTTATTTACGCATATATATACATATTCTGTCTGAGTGCATTCTACCTGCCATACAGAGGTATAGACAGGAGCCCATGAAGAGGGCATCAAATCTCCTAATCACATCCACATTTCTAAATGAATCTTTCTAAAAACAAACAAACAAACAAAAACACACTTTAATGCTTGGCTGTAGTGGCATAAACCCTTAGAGTTCCAGCACTCGGGAGGCAGAACAGAAGCAGGAGGATCTCTGTGAGTTCCAGGTCAGCCTAGTCTACAGAGCTAGTTCCAGGACTGCCAAGGTGACACAAAGAGACTCTGTCTAAAAGAAAAAAGCAAAAAAAAAAAAAAAACCTTTTAAGCCAAGAATGATGATGCATACCCATATGTCAAGACTTAGGAAGCAGAAACAGGAAGATCATGAGTTTGAAGTCGGCTCGGACTGTGTAAAAATTCTGCGTCAACATTAAGCATGGGGTTAGCCCATTTCTTGATTGTCAAATAAAGGCAGAATTTTTTAATGCTTTATTTTATTTTTTAGTAAAGGGATGGGCATGGTATGCACACCACTAATCTAGGACTCTGAGGGAAGAGACAGGAAAATCAGAAAGTAAAGGCCATTTTGAGTTGTGGTGCACACTTTTAACCTCAACACTCAGAAGGCAGAGAGGAAAGTAGATCTGTGTGAGTTTGAAGCCAGGCTAGGCTAAAGTGTATTCCAAGACAGTCAAGGGAACATAGAGAGACTTCTCTACATGAGGAGTTAGAGGTCATCCTGGACTACACAAAAATCTGTCTCAAAAACGAAACAAAACAAAACAAAAACAACTAAAGAAGAGAGTCATGATACTTGATGTCAAAGGACTGTAATCCCAACACTTAGCAAGTTAAAACAGGTACGCAGTACACTGAGTGTCAACTTGGGCTACAGGGCTACTTAATCAAATGCGGTCTCAACCATGGATGCAGGCCCAGACTACTATACCCAGCCAAGCTTTCGTTCACTATAAATGGAGAAAACAAAATTTTCCAGGATAAAAACAAATTTAAACAATACGTAGCCACAAATCCAGCCTTACAGAAAGTAATAGAAGGAAAATCACTAACCAAGGAGTCCAACGATGACCACAATAACTCAGACATCTAGAGACCCTTCACCAGCGCAAATCAAAGAAGGAAAACACACAAACTCTACTACTAAAAAAGTGACCGGAGTTAATAACCACTGGTCATTAATATCACTTAATGTCAATGGACTCCACTCACCTATAAAGAGGCACAGACTAAGAGATTGGGTACGAAAACAGGATCCAACATTCTGCTGTTTACAAGAAACACACCTCAACCACAAAGACAGGCACCTACTCAGAGTAAAGGGCTGGGATAAGGCTTATCAAACAAATGGACCAAAAAAACAAGCAGGTGTGGCCATACTAATTTCTAACAAAGTTGACTTCAAACTTAAATCAATCAGAAGAGATGGAGAGGGACATTTTATACTCATAACAGGAACAAATCATCAGGATGAAGTCTCAATCCTGAATATCTATGCCCCTAATATAAAAGCACCCACTTATGTAAAAGAAACATTGCTAAAACTCAAGGCAGCCATCAAACCGCACACACTAATAGTAGAAGACTTCAACACTCCTCTCTCACCAATGGACAGGTCAATTAGAAGAAACCTAACAGAGAAATAAGAGAATTAATGGAGGTAATGAATCAAATGGACTTAACAGACATCTATAGAATATTCCACCCAAATGGGAAAGAATATACCTTCTTCTCTGCAGCTCATGGAACCTTCTCGAAAATTGACCACATACTCGGTAACAAAGCAAACATCCACAGTTACAAAAAAATATTAGTAACCACCTGTATCTTATCAGATCACCATGGATTAAAGCTAGAATTCAACAACAATGCTACCCCCAGAAAGCCTACAAACTCATGGACACTGAACAGTCAACTACTGAACCATACCTGGATTAAGGAAAAAATAAAGAAAGAAATTAAAGTCTTCCTTGAATTCAATGAAAATAAAGAAACAACATACTCAAACTTATGGGACACTATGAAAGCAGTCCTAAGAGGAAAGTTCATAGCACTAAGTGCCCACTTAAAGAAAACACAGAAAGCACACATTGGAGAATTAACAGCCCACCTGAAAGCTCTAGAAAAAAAAGAAGCAGACTCACCTAGGAGGAGTAGAAGACTGGAAATAATCAAAATGAGGGCTGAAATCAACAAAACAGAAACACAGAAAACAATTGAAAGAATCAATGAAACAAAAAGCTGGTTGCTGGAGAAAATCAACAAGATTGATAAACCCCTATCCAAACTAATCAAACGGCAGAGAGAGAGAATTTGCAAATTAATAAGATCAGAAATGAGAAGGGGGACATAACCACAGACACGGAAGAAATTCAGAGAATCATTAGATCTTACTACAAAAGCCTGTATGCCACAAAACTGGAAAATGTAAAAGAAATGGACACTTTTTAGATAAATACCATATACCAAAGTTAAACCAGGACCAGGTAAACAATCTAAATAGACCTGTTAGTCGCGAAGAATTAGAAGCTGTTATCAAAAACCTCCCTTCCAAAAAAAGTCCAGGTCCAGATGGTTTCAATGCGGAATTCTACCAGACCTTCCAAGAAGACCTAATACCTATACTCCTTAATGTATTTCACAATATAGAAACAGAAGAGTCATTGCCAAATTCCTTTTATGAAGCTACAGTTTCTCTAATACCAAAACCACACAAAGACTCAACCAAGAAAGAGAATTACAGGCTAATCTCACTCATGAACATCGACGCAAAAATCCTCAATAAAATACTGGCAAACCGAATCCAAGAACACATTAGAAAAATTATCCATTATGATCAAGTAGGCTTCATCCCAGAGATGCAGAGCTGGTTCAACATACGCAAATCTATCAATGTAATCCATCATATAAATAAACTGAAAGAAAAAAACCATATGATCGTTTCATTAGATGCTGAAAAAGCATTTGCCAAATCAACATCCCTTTATGATAAAAGTCTTGGAGAGATTAGGTATACAAGGGTCATACCTAAATATAATTAAAGCTATTTACAGCAAGCCGACAGCTAGCATCAAATTAAACGGAGAGAAATTTAAAGCCATCCCACTAAAATCAGGAACACGACAAGGCTGTCCACTCTCTCCATACCTCTTTAATATAGTGCTTGAAGTTTTAGCAATAGCAATAAGACAACATAAGGGGATCAAGGGGATTCGAATTGGAAAGGAAGAAGTTAAACTTGCGTTATTTGCAGATGATATGATAGTGTACATACGCGACCCCAAAAACTCCACCAAAGAACTCCTACAGCTGATAAACACCTTTAGTAATGTGGCAGGATACAAGACCAACTCCAAAAAATCAGTCGCCCTCTTATACACAAAGGATATGGAAGCAGAGAGGGAAATCAGAAAAGCATCACCTTTCACGATAGCCACAAACAGCATAAAATATCTTGGGGTAACTCTAACCAAGGAAGTGAAAGATCTATATGACAAGAACTTTAAGGCATTGAAGAAAGAAATTGAAGAGGATACCAGAAAATGGAAGAATCTCCCTTGCTCTTGGATTGGGAGGATCAACATAGTAAAAATGGCAATTCTACCAAAGGCAATTTATAGATTCAATGCAATCCCCATCAAGGTCCCATCAAAATTCTTCACAGATCTTGAGAGGACAATAATCAACTTTATATGGAAAAACAAAAAACCCAGGATAGCCAAAACAATCTTATACGATAAAGGAACTTCTGGAGGCATTACCATCCCTGACTTCAAACTCTATTACAGAGCTACAGTAATGAAAACAGCGTGGTACTGGCATAAAAACAGAGAAGTCGACCAATGGAATCGTATAGAAGACCCGGATTTTAACCCACAAACCTATGAACACCTCATTTTTGATAAAGGACCTAAAAGTATACAATGGAAGAAAGAAAGCATTTTCAACAAAAGGTGCTGGTACAACTGGATGTCAACCTGTAGAAGAATGAAAATAGACCCATATCTATCACCATGCACAAAATGCAAGTCCAAATGGATCAAAGACCTCAATATCAATCTGAACTCACTGAACCTGATAGAATAGAAAGTGGGAAGTACCCTACAACTTATGGGCACAGGAGATCTCTTCCTATGTATAACCCCAGCAGCACAGACATTAAGGGCAACATTGAATAAATGGGACCTCCTGAAACTGAGAAGCTTCTTTAAAGCAAAGGACACTGTCACTAAGACAAAAAGGCAACCTACTGACTGGGAAAAGATCCTCACCAACCCCGCAACAGACAAAGGTCTGATCACCAAAATATATAATGAACTCAAGAAACTAGACATTAAAATGCTAATTAACCCAATTAAAAAATGGGGTACTGAACTGAACAGAGAACTCTCAACAGAAGAAGTTCAAATGGCCAAAAGATACTTAAGGTCATGCTCAACCTCCTTAGCGATCAGAGAAATGCAAATCAAAACAACTTTGAGATATCATCTTACACCTGTCAGAATGGCTAAAATCAAAAACACCAATGATAGCCTTTGCTGGAGAGGTTGTGGAGAAAGGGATACCCTCATCCATTGCTGGTGGAAATGCAAACTTGTGCAACCACTTTGGAAATCAGTGTGGTGGTTTCTCAGGAAATTTGGGATCCACCTACCTCTGGACCCAGCAATACCACTCTTGGGAATATACCCAAGAGATGCCCTATCATATGACAAAAGTATTTGTTCAACCATGTTCATAGCAGCATTATTTGTAATAGCCAGAACCTGTAAGCAACCTAGATGCCCTTCAATGGAAGAATGGATGAAGAAAGTATGGAATATATACACATTAGAGTACTACTCTGCGGTAAAAAAACAATGACTTCTCGAATTTTGCATGCAAATGGATGGAAATAGAAAACACTATCCTAAGTGAGGTAATCCAGACCCAAAAAGAAGATCATGGGATGTACTCACTCATAATTGGGTGTCTAGCCATACATAGGGGCCACTGAGTCTATAATTTGTGATCCTAAAGAAGCTAAATAAGAGGGTGAACCCAAGGGAAAACATACAGTTATCCTCCTTGATATGGGAAGTAGACTAGATTGCCAGGCAAAAAATTGGAATCTTGGGGGTGGAGAGGGATGGGGGTAAGGGGATATGGGGAGAGAAAAGTGAGAAGGAGAGGATGGGGGATCTTGGGGATACAGGATGATTGGGGATAAAGGAAGGTTGGATAGGGGAGCAGGAAGCACATATTTTAGTTAAGGGAGTCACCTAAGGGTTGGCAAGAGACTTGAACCTGGAGTGGCTACCAGGTGCCCAGGGCAATGTCCCCAGTTAGTTCCTTGGGCAGCTGAGGATAGGGAACCTGAAATGACCCTATCCTATAGCCATACTGATGAATATCTTGCATATCATCATAGAACCTTCATCTAGCGATGGATGGGGATAGAGCCAGAGACCCACACTGGAGCACCGGACTGAGTTCCCAAGGTCCCATTGAGGAGCAGAAGGAGGGAGAACATGAGCAAGGAAGTCAGGACCATGAGGGGTGCACCCACCCACTGAGACAGTGGGGCTGATCTATTGGGAGCTCACCAAGGCCAGCTGGACTGTGACTGAAAAAGCATGGGATAAAACCGGACTCTCTGAACATGGCGGACAATGAGAGCTGATGAGAGGCCAAGGACAATGGCATGGGGTTTTGATCCTACTTCATGTTCTGGCTTTGTGGGAGCCTAGCCAGTTTGAATGTTCACCTTCCTAGACCTGGATGGAGGGGGTGGACCTTGGACTTTCCACAGGGCAGGGAACCCTGACTGCTCTTCAGACTGGAGAGGGAGGAGAAGAGGAGTGGGGGGAGGGGGAGAGGGGCGGGAGGAGGGGGAGGGAAATGGGAGGCAGGGAGGAGGAGGAAAATTTTTTTTCAAAATAAATAAATAAATAAAATAAATGTGGTCTCAAAACAAAAAGACTAAAGAGGGGCATTCTGAACTGTCTTTGATGCTGAATGCTGCCTGACTCTAGGACCTACCTTTTCTTGCTCAAATAAATTGTTAAATGTTGGGTGTGAGAGATGGTAGGTTTGGTGACATTTGCTTGGAAGATGAAGGCAGGAGAACCACAAGTTCAAAGCCAGACTCACTTATGTTCAAGTCCTGCCTCAAAAACCCAAGGGCTAGGAGTGAGTCAAACATAACCCAAACTCATTTCTACCAAGGAGAGTAAACAGAAGTTCCTGAGGAAAAACAAAGCTTGTCTCTGTGCCAGTGGCAGACTAGGCAGCTCACAATGACAAATCCGTGGGCCTAGAAGCTGGAATACTTTCATTTCTGCCTCCAATTCACAGATAAGGGAACTGAAGCATGGAGCAGTAATGAAGCATTTTACACAATAGTTTAGTTGGGATGTAGTTCAGTGGTAGAGGGCCCACCCAGTTTGTGTGAGACCCTAGGCTCAATCACTAATATCAGAAAAGGAAACAATCAAAACAATAGCTGCAAATGTAAACTAGTCATAGAATGCTTATCTAGCATATACAAAGCCCTGAGACTAATATAAAGTTAATCACTATTAAAAAGAAGGCAGATAAGCCCTTGTCCCTATAGTAGCTAGTTCTTGATTCTAGCTTTGCTTAAACAGCAATTCTGATGGAGGGTGGCAATGACTGACGGAGGAATTACCTATTTGAAAATACCAGATACCTTGATTTAAAATATTGCTCAATGGTGGGGTGCAGTGATATGTAGAGTAAAGCCTGTATATCTGGCTTTAAATATAGTACAGCGTTTGTGTCTGGCTTTGAGAGAAATGATTCAGCAAAGCCCTTGCTATGTGTGGGTTAATCAGTAGAGGCTGAAAAGACTGTTTAAACCTTGAAGCATTGTTTCTCTGGAGTCTGCACTTGGTGCTACACGAGAGCTTGAGATGCACTGATCTTGGTCCTAAGACACTCCTGGCAGACCTGGAAAGCCACAATCAAAAGGAACTTTTTTTGATTATGTGTGTAGCTTATCTGCTCTGATGGGCAGAAAGAGCAAGATGACTTTGGTAACTGGAAACTTTTTCAAACCCAATTTAAGTTTGTAAAATTGTTTGAATAAAGTAACTAGAGGGAGCTAGCCAGGTACCAGTCTTTTCCAAGAAGGCTGGACCCCTCTGCTCCTTTGGAAAGTGAAGGCTTAGCATCTTGGTGATCTGTCTCTGCTGTGGCACCTATGACCCAACATCAAACAATAACGGAGTGTTTGCCTCACATACTCAAGGCCCAATGTTAGACACCAACACCAACAAGCTATATGAAACAGCAGAAAAGGTGAATCAGACTCTCCTAAGGCAACATCCCAGGAATGTGCTCCCTAGGTGACTCTTACAGTTTAAGATGCCCCACACTAAGAGTACCTACATAGTCATCTTCTGTTTATCACAGATGAGCTCCTTCATCTCAACCCCTCGATACTTGCTTGCTTATTGTCGTCCATGTGCCAGGCATTATCAGGTCAAGTTCAGCTCTAATGTGTTTCAGACATCCTGGTAACTTCCTATGACAATAGAAGTTTGCTGACGATTGGAAATGACTGAGTAGATCTAAACACATTTAAAGGGCATGGCTTCCCAGTCGGTGCAATCAGGCTAGTTCAACACACACACACACACACACACACACACACACACACTACATTTCCTATGGAAGCAAGGGAACTCAGAAGGGATATGACAGATGAATGTGACAGATGTCAATGCTAATTATTCACATTACTAGTTTTAATTGGAGCCTCCCATACTTCGTTCAGAATTACGGTGGTTCCTCTTGGTTTAAGAAGAGTTCTGTTTGGCTACTAATGTTTACCAAGGATATGACTTAAGAAGCAAATTATCCAACTGTTGAGGCTTCAAATTTCTTGTTGTGGAGTTCCCTGCTGCCACCTTCCTCTTCCCTCCCTTTTTTTTTTGTGTGTGTGTGTGTGTATGTCCTGACCAAATCCCACACTACATCTACTGATGTGTGACCATGCTGCACTTTTCCCAGCATGCCTAAACCCAATTCCTTTACGATTCTCAGGAACTAATAAAGACGTTTAGGTTGTTCCCCAGAAAGTCCTTTTAAATCCATCCTGGCCCTGAACCAACATTCCTTAACCTTTTATGTAAACTCAATCCTCTGCTCCAGGCAACGCTGCTGCACCTGGAAAGTCTGTCCTGGGGATAGGCTGCAGTCGGTTCTAAATCTCCTCAGTGAATGCTTGGGACGGGATCAGGCTGTCACTTGGAGTTTCTTCCATGAATCAACCAGGCCCACCTGCAGAGTGCTCTTGTGTTTTCCAGAGGTTGAAGCTATAATCTCTCACTTCAACCCTTACCCTGGGCCCTCCCGGGTGTGCAGCAAGCTGACTGGACGTTTGCCACAAGAGGACGCTCCCGAGCACGGGTCTGTCTCAATCTTTAGTTCTCCAATTCAGGTTTGCTTCGAACTCGTCATTCATCGTTCTCCTCCGTAGCCTCCAGAGAGCTGGGTTCTCCCGCGTATGTCCAACACCCCGGCCTAAAATAGGAAGTTATGAACGCATCCAGAATCCAGCCTCCAAGCTCCCGGTGACTCCGCCCCTCGAACGGCCGCGGGGAGCCAAAGCCTGCTCCACCCTTCCCCTCCGCCCCACCTCACGCCAACCACTGCTGCGCGTGCGTGCACGTCACAGGCTGCGACTCGGGGGTGGAAGAGGCGCTGCGCATGACGGCCTTCGGGCAGCCAATGGACGATCGCGACGGAGGATTTCAAATGTGGCGGCGGTAGTTGTATCCTGCCTGGCGGAGCTGGAGGCCAGACAAGCTCGCGGTGCTGTGAGGGGCTGTGAGCGGCAGTGAGCGGCTGTGAGCCGCCGAGGTACGGGGCGGGACGGGTGGTGAGCACCGGGGGTACCCGACGGGGCTAGGCCTTCAGCTCACGGGAGCGTGCACCCCGCACTTGGCAGGGCTTTTGCTCTAGCACACATCTTGTAGGACGTTAGTTTGCTTAGTTTATGCTAGCAAAAACTCCTTAGATAGGACTTTGCTTTTAAAGTATCTAATAGGGGCTGAGGATGTGCCTTGCTGATAGATTTTTGCCTAGCATGCACAAGACCCTGGTTCAATTTCCTGCGCGCCCGCGCACAGAAACAATCCGTAATCATTTTTTTTTTTTTTTTTTTTTTTTTGGGTTTTTTCGAAACAGGGTTTCTCTGTGGTTTTGGAGCCTGTCCTGGAACTAGCTCTTGAAGACCAGGCTGGTCTCGAACTCACAGAGACCGTAATCAATTTTAACTCCACCAGTTATTCAATCTCAGACATCTCTGGTGCAAATTTTAAAAACTTGGTGGTGTTAGGGTGGCTGTCTTACGCAACCTATTCGTACTTTAAAAGACTAGTTGCATTTATTCTGTTAGACACCCCCTCCAATCTATCGTACATATACATTGGTAGAAATACCTTTAGATGAGATATGGAGTACCTATTTAAGGCCCCAGATATGCACGGAGGAAAAATAAGTCCTGGGAAAATTACCCAAGAAAGGAACAGATTCAAAAAACCAAGAGAAGAGAATCCGTTGTGGTGAAATTGTATGTGTACATCGCGGGTGGCAACAGTTTGCAGTTTGGAGACCTGGAAGTTGTAGTCTAGGATACAAACTTAATGAAAAGTAGTATGGCATGTTGAAGCATGTCATTTTGCTTTAATCACATTGATGTTTTAATATGAATGCATGTGTTCTCAGCCACCCCAATAAATAATTAGTAATAATTGCTAAACAGAGCTCCAGATGTTCATATAATTGCTTCTGAACTAATACTGTAATCCTAAACACTAAAGGTTGGTCATAAACATTGTAAGAAAAGTAAGGCAAAGTGTGTGGCTCGCACATGTGGTTCCAGATACTCAGGAGGCTGCGAATATCAGCGCTCTTAAGTTCAAAACCAGACTGTGTAACATATTCAATAAGCAGATCCCATAGTGCTTAGAATATTGTATGCTTCCAATGAGTATCTACTAGAAAATGAATAGTTGACACTTACTACTACTTTCTTTTTGTTTTTTGTTTTTTGTTTTTTCGAGACAGGGTTTCTCTGTGGTTTTGGAGCCTGTCCTGGAACTAGCTCTTGTAGACCAGGCTGGTCTCGAACTCACAGAGATCCGCCTGCCTCTGCCTCCCAAGTGCTGGGATTAAAGGCGTGCGCCACCACCGCCTGGCTTACTACTACTTTCTTATGAAATGGCAGAAGATTATTTCAGAAACATGAATGACATTTTACAGGATTTTTTTTTTTCTTATCATGAGCTTGATTCTAACATCTGCTTTTGTTGAATTGTTTTTGAAATGAGTTTTACTGTGTAGCCGAAGCATGAATTCATGATCCGGGTGCCATAACCATCTTAGTAGCTTGGATTATGCCACAACATCTGACTTAGTAATATTAGTAATATTTTATTATTAAAATTTGTAATATTTTAAAGCTAAAAAACAAAATTACTGCCTTTTTTGAAGTAAGTTTACAATTTAGTCTTTCCTTAATTCCTTTTTTCTAAATTTTATATTTGAAAGTATCTGAGAAATGTTAATTGTTTTTGTTTTTTTTTTGATTCATAGACAAAGATGGTTAAGGAAAGGTGTCAGAAAAAGTCCTTTCAAGATAGTCTTGAAGATATTAAGAAACGAATGAAAGAGAAAAGGAATAAAAACTTAGCAGAGGTTGGCAGACGCAAGTCCTTTATCGTTGCACCATGCCAAGTACCCAGTAAGAAACTTCTGTGATGTTTTTATATGCCATTCTTGTGCGCTAGTGTGGCGTGTGTGCGTGCGTGTGCGTGCGTGTGTGCGTGTATGTGAGTGTGTGGCGGGGAGCAGGGCTGTGCTAGAGGAGAAGTTCTGGAGCCCTGCTATTTCTCTCTGTTCTATTCCCCTGCAAACGGTCTCTTACTGAACCAAGAATTAGACTGGCAACCAGCCAAGCTCCAGAGATCCTCCTGTGTCCATAACCCTCCAACACCTTAGCTCCTTTCCTGCTCTGACACACAGTGATGGGGTTACTTGTGTGTATGACCACATCTAGCTCCTTATGGCCTCTGGGCTTCATTGATTGATTGATTGATTGCTCTTAACCACTGAGCCATCTCTCCAGCCCATTTTACCTTCTAGGTGTAAGTTTAATTGAAATTTTTATCTTATAGCTAACACTGCTACACTGCTGAAAAATTACCAAGATAACAACAGGTTGTTAGTTTTGGCTTTGGAAAATGAAAAATCCAAAGTGAGAGAAGCCCAAGATATCATCCTACAGCTGAGAAGAGAATGTTACTATCTTGCATGCCAGCTGTATACAGTGAAAGAGAAGCTAACTTCCCAACAAAGTGAAGACATTGATCAGGTATGTTCATTACAAAACTTTCTTATATAGTTTTGCTGTATGAAGTGCAGCTTTATAAAGCTCTTTATTTTAGATATGGAAAGTATTCTAAATACTATTTGGAGAAATCACTTAAAAAATAATTTATTATGTTTATTTATTTAGGTGTGTATGTGAAGTTCAGAATACAACTTGCAGGTGTTATATAAACATGGGACATACATTCGCGTACCTTCACATATAATATGTGCATAGTAGACAGTGTAGAAAATAATTGCTTTCTAGCAGATGCTATTTCTTCCTGGGTGCCGTTCACACCGGTGACTTGTGACTCCAGAACTCGACATGCCAAGTCAGGAAGATTCAAGTTATTGGCTAATCTGAGTTGTACAGTGAGTTCTTATCTCTGAAAGAGACTTCTAAGATTTTGTTTTTGTTTTGTTTTTTGGTTTCTGTAGTAGTAGTAGTAGTTGTTGTTGTTGTTATTTGATTTTTCGAGACAGGGTTTTTCTGTAGCTTTGGAACCTGGCCTAGCCTCAAACTTGGAGATCTACCTGCCTCAAAGGTTTACGCCACCACCGCCCAGCTTGGATTACATTTTAAAGATTGTGTTCTTTCAACATTTTAATCTTTTTCCCCTTATTCAGTAAATTACAAGGGACCAGCCTATCGGCATCTGAATCTCCCTGATGCTTTCCAGAATTTATAAATGATTATTTCTGTTTGTTTTTAATTGTGTATGTGTGTGTGTGTGTGTGTGTGTGTGTGTGTGTGTGTGTGTGTGTGCATCTGGGCATGCGTGTGATCGTATGGCTGCACATGGAGGCCAGAGGCATCAGAGCTATAGTTACAGGCCGTTTTCTGCCACTACACATCCTTACTGCTGAGCCAGATCGTCAGCCCCCTCCTTTCCAGAGTTTGGCTGAAATTCCAAGGACCACTCTTCAGTGTCTACGCAATGGCATAAATGCCAGAACAGTAGGGAGAAAATTCTGCTATTGAATGCTTAGTGCCAGCTGTCAATGTTCCCAGTTAAGTGTGTTGTTACTAGTTGCTAATATATTCTTAGCATTTAAAAGAATTTTTTTTTCTGTTGTAGATCTATGTGTGTCACTTGTTCTGAACCACTCTGTACTTGTTCTTCAGTGTTCAAGGTTGATTTCTCAATAGTAGAGAGCTTTTTTATTTGTTTGTGACAGGATATCAATATGTAGACAAGGCTGGCCCCAAACTCACAGAGATATACCTGCCTCAGTCATCCAAGTGGTAGGGTTGAATGTGTGTGCCACCACTAAGATGTTTTAGTCTAAGAAGGCCTTCTTTGCTTGGGTAGAATACTTCTTTGCAAGAGTAGAATACTTGTCCAGAATGCATAAAGTCCTGAGTTCGTTCATCCTCAATGTTGCAAAAGAAATTGTGGGGAAAAAAGGGAAGATTTGGAGCAAAGACATTCGAGGGTAAAGGTGTTTGCCACTTGTTGATGGGACACACATGGTAGAAAGAGAGATCTGACTCCCCAGAAAGCTGTCCTCTGACATATACACATGGCATAGCACGCCTTCCCACCAAATAAATAAATAATATTTTAAAATGCAGAAATGTAGAGACAAAAGAAGGGGAGTTTTAAGACATGTTTCCTTTCTGTCTTAACTTGCTCACTAACAGTCTTATAATAAGTCTTTATACTTTTAAGATTTATTTTTAATTATTTGTGGGGGGATTGTGCACATGAATACAGCTGCCCACACAGCTCAGAAACTTCAGACCTCACCCACGCAGGGCTGGAATTATAGGCAGTTATGAGCCATCCAACATAGGGGCTGGAGGCATAGGAGTGAGTGCTAGGGTCCTATCACTGAGCTTTCTCTAGTCCTATAATTAATACCTTCAATTATACTGCTACAATACAATTAGATATTCTTTTCTCCTTTATCTTGAATAATGTTACTACTTTCTTTTTGTTGTTCTTTTTTTGGTTTTGTGAGACTGGAACCGGCTCCTGGAGATCATGTCACAGACTCACAGAGATGTGTGAGTCGGCCTTTGCCTCCCTGAGTGCTAGGATTAAAGGCGTGTGCCACCACCACCCGCCTTAATGTTACTACTTTCTTTCTTGCTTTTTTTTTTTTCTTTTTTTTTTTTGTGAGCAAATTTCTTAACTTTTATTTTCTTATTCCCTGAAATGGGATCCATGGTTTTGCATATGCTAGGCAAGTGTTCTATCACTGAGCCACATCCCTATCCCCTCTAGTTATTTAACTAGTAATAAAAATTAAATATAAACACACACACACACACATACATATATATATATATATAATTTTATTGATATTTATTGAGCTCTACATTTTTGTCTGCTCTGTAGTGGGAGCTGCGGGCCTCTTCCCACAGCCCGGCACATGGATGCCTGGCTAGCTTATGCCCCAAAATAACAACACACAAACTGTATTCTTTTAAACACTGCTTGGCCCATTAGCTCTAGCCCTTACTGGCTAATTCTCAAATCCTGATCAACCCATCTCTAATAATCTGTGTAGCACTAGTCTTACCGGGAAAGATTCAGCATGTCTGACCTGGCGGCTTGCTTCATCATGTCTGCCTCTGAGAGGAGCTGCCCTGCATCTGCCCGGGAGAGGGGAGCATGGTGTCTGAGCTCACTTCCTCCTCCTCCCAGCATTCTGTTCTGTTTACTCCACCCACCTATGTTCTAACCTATGAGGGCCAAACAGTTTCTTTATTTTTTAACCAATGACCTTCCTCCATCACTGCTCCCCTCCCTGCCTCTCCCCTCCCCACTTCAGTCCTTCCCGAAGGTCCCCATACTCCCAATTTACTCAGGAGATCTTGTCTTTCTCTACTTCCCATGTAGATTAGAGCTATGTAAGTCTTTCTTAGTGTCCTCATTGTTGTCTAAATTCTCTGGGATTACGGTTTGTAGGCTGGTTTTCTTTGCTTTATGTTTAAAAACCACCTATGAGTGAGAGTTCCTGTGATGATCGTCTTTCTGTGTCTGGGTTACCTCACTCAGAATAATGTTTTCTACCTCCATCCATTTTCATGCAAAATTTAAGCTGTTGTTTTTGTTTGTTTGTTTTTTCTGCTGTGTAGTACTCCGTTGTGTAAATGTACCACGTTTTCCTTATTCATTCTTTGGTTGAGGGGCATTTAGGTTGTTTTCAGGTTCTGGCTATGACAAACAATGCTGCTATGAACATAGTTGAGCACATGTCCTTGTGGCACGATTGAGCATCCTTTGGATAGATACCCAAAAGTGGTATTGCTGGGTCTTGAGAAAGGTTGTTTCCTAATTTTCTGAGAAATCGCCACACTGACATTCAAAGGGGCTGTACCAGCTTGCATCCCTACCAGCAATGCAGGAGTGTTCCCTTTTCCCCCACAACCTCTCCAGCATAAGTTGTCCTCAGTGTTTTTGATCTTGGCCATTCTTATAGGTGTAAGATGGAATCTCAGAGTTGTTTTGATTTGCATTTCTCTGATGAATAAGGATGTTGAACTTTCCTTAAGTGTCTTTCAGCAATTTTAGATTCCTCTGTTGAGAGTTCTCTGTTTAGGTCTGTACTCCATTTTTTTTTTTATTGGATTATGTGATCTTTTGGTGTCCAATTTCTTTGTATATTTTGGAGATCAGACCTCTGTCTGATGTGGGGTTAGTGAGGATCTTTTCCCAGGGAGGCAAAGGCCAACTCACACATCTCTGTGAGTCTGTGACAGGATCTTCAGGCTGTCTTTTTGTCTTGTTGACCATGTCCTTTGCTTTACAGAAGCTTTTCAGTTTCAGGAGATCCCATTTATTAATTGTCACTCTCAGTGTCTGTGCTCCTGGGTCTATATTTAGGAAGTGGTTCCCTGTGTCAATGTGTTCAAGTGTACTTCCCACTTTCTCTTCTTTAAGGTTTAATGTGGCTGGCTTTATTTTGAGGTCCTGGATCCATTTGGACTTGAGTTTTGTGCATGGTGATAGATATGGGTCTATTTTAATTCTTCTATATGTTGATATCCAGTTATGCCAGCACAACTTGTTAAATATGTTTTATTTTTTCCATTTGTTATTTTTTGCCTCTTTATCAAAGATCAGGTGTTCGAAGGTATGTGGATTGATATCGGGGTCTTCTTTTCAGTTCCATTGGTCCTCCTGTTTGTTCTTATGCCAATACCAGGCTGTTTTCAGTACTTTAGCTCTGTAGTAGAGTTTGAAGTCAGGGATTGTGATGCCTTTAGACATTCTTTTATTGTGCAGGATTGTTTTGGCTGTCCTGGGTTTTTTGCTTTTCCAAATGAAGTTGAGTACCGTTCTTTTGAGGTCTTTGAAGAATTTTGCTGGGATTTTGATGGGCAAATGTTACTACTTTCAAAGTTAGCTATTTTGATATCAAATTGAAAACTTATATAAGAACTCATTTTTTTTTAAATATTTATTTATTATGTATACAATAGTCTGTCTGCATGTATCCCTGAAGGCCAGAAGAGGGCACCAGACCTCATTACAGATGGTTGTAAGCCACCATGTGGTTGCTGGGAATTGAACTCAGGACCTTTGGAAGAGCAGACAATGTTCTTAACCGCTGAGCCATCTCTCCAGCCCTATTTTTTTATTTTTGAGACGGGGTTTCTCTGTAGCTTTGGAGCCTGTCCTGGAACTAGCTCTTGTAGACCAGGTTGACCTCGAACTCACAGAGATCCACCTGCCCGTGCCTCCCCAGTGCTGGGATTAAAGGCGTGCGCCACCACTGCCCGGCCAAGAACTCATTCTTATAGGTAGTTTTGGGCAATTTGTTATTGAATCAATATCTGTTGAGTTAGGATCCCTCCCCACATCAGCTGGCAGGGATCTGTTGCCCTCTTCTGGCCACATGAGCATACATTCAACAGATATGTAGACACATAGAATAAATAAAAAATGTGAGATAAAGATAAAGCTAGTATGTGTTCATTAAATTCAAAAGTTCATTAAATTTGATTAAGAGCTCTTCTTAGTGTTCCATCTGCGGCTCATCTTTCCAGCAGAAATGTGCAGGCTTTTCCTATTTTCTCTTGTTCTCCCCCACAGCATCATGTTCTCATCTCACTCCCGTGAGAATTTGGATCCTTATTATTTGTTTTCCTCCCTACTGGATTGGCACAGTCAGAGGTGTAGGAGCTGCACTGTCTCTGCCTTCAGGATGAAAGAAGAAATCATCCTGGTCAGGTTTCCATCCTTTATTTCTTCCTTTCCCTCTCACAACACAACTTTTAAAAGAGAGAGAGAAAGCGGGGGTGGAGGGGCCAGATGTGGTGTTCACACCTTAAATCCTTGCATTGGAGAGACAGGCACATCTCTGTGAGGTCAAGCCCAGCCTGGTCTGTATAGTAAAACCTGGTCTCATTTAAACCATGTACATAGCTTCTGTCATTGCCGTTTTCTGTGGCTGTGTATCAAGATCACCAAAGCTTGCATGCTGCCAAGTTTGGCTTGCCCTTGTTTCTTAGCTTTGCAGTGATTGCGAGAGAAGTCTCTTTACTTGAAATCATTGATCTCTTAATTTTCATGCCATCATACTCACCCTGAGTTTTCTTCCTACTTCCTTGCTGTTCCGTGTTAGTCTCCTGTGTTGGCAGCTTCTATTTTGGTAAATGCCAGTTGCCCCAGACACATGTGAAATCCTCCCATGATTATATAATTGTTCTCTGGTAACTTTTGAATTCATAAATCAAAGCTTAAACATAGATGCAGATGTATACACTCATCTCAGACAAACTTTTATACCAAGCACAACTCTTGCTGGGTGGTGCACGCCTTTAATCCCAGCACTCAGGAGCCGGAGGCAGGCAGATCTCTGGGAGTTTGAGGCTAGCCTGGTCTAGTTCCAGGACACAGAAACCCTGTCTTGAAAAACAAAACAAAGCATAACTCTTCCAATTCTCAAGTATATTGTCTACCTCTGCCTTCTTCTGTAATCCCCTCTCTATTTTTTACTTATTTATTTATTTATTTATTTATTCATTCATTCATTCATTGTTGTTGTTGTTTGGGTCATAGTCTCTCACTACAGTCCAGGCTAGCCCAGAACTCAGTCTGAAACCTGGCTAGCCTCACATTGATTTTCCCTCTGCCTCAGCACCAGAGTGTTGAGATTCACGCACTGCTGTGCCCAGATCTTTGTCCAGTTAACTGCTGCACATCTCAGTAAAGCTGCCTGCTCACTTACTCTGGCCAAACCTGCTCCATCAATGCCTTCTCCCCCATCCACATTCAGTCCTTGCACATGATGGAATTTTCTCTCCACATGTTCTCATCTGCTAAATGTTAAGAATGATAGAACCCTTGACAGAAACTCCGTGGCAAGTTGCTTAATACTGAATATACCCTAGACCCCTTGGGTTATGCATGTTTTTATTAATGGGGCCATCCCATGAGCTTTAGTCTCACATCTTCGTTTGCTATGATGACATCCTAACTTTTTCCACTCTAGGACCCCTTTAAGCCATGCTTTGTGTTGGCCAGACTGATCTTTGTACTGCTTTGCTTAGTAGTTTAGTGAGTTTCAGTGACCCTTAACCTTCCCCTCAGAGTCATGGCTCTCCAGCTGCTGGCTGGTGTGCGCACCTCCCACTGCTCTCAGTTGCTGTGTTTCACTGCATTGACCTGTGCTCTTAAACAACCATGACTGTTCCTGTTTTACAACTTTTGCATTTGCTCTTTACACTGCTTTTTCTTCCTCCTGCTCAGTAACTGATGAGTTCTTACATTTCAGTCAGAGTCACTGTGTAGTAGAGCTCTCCAGCTTCAATAGCTCTAGATTCACTCATATCTCGCCTTCATAGTGCTTTCACTGTAGAAATCAGACGTGTGTGTTGGGGAATATTATTTTCAGGTATGTGATTTTGTTTACACTGCATTTGTTTAACTCTTTGAAGCTGTGTTACTGCGCCTGTCTAAAACAGTGGATGGTCTAATAGAGAGCTGAACAGCCAATAGTGAGGCAGGAGCGAGGGTAGGTGGGGCCGGCAGCAGAGAAAATAAATAGAGGCAGAAACGAGGAAGAAGAGGAAGGAGAGACCAAGAAGAGGAGAATGTCAGAGGCCAGCCACCCAACTACACAGCCAGCCATGGATTAAGAGTGAAACATAAAAGCCCAGAGGGAAAAGGTAGATGGGTTAATTTAAGAAAAGCTGGCAAAAAACAAGCCAAGATAAAGCTCAGAATTCATAATTATTTGTGATTTATTTGGAAGCTAGGTGATGGGCCTCCCAAAAAGCCAAAAGAATAAAACATCACACAACACACATGTCTCTTTTCACTGGGAGGAGGGACACGTGTGGGCATGTGAAGGTCAGAGGACAGCTTCCAGGTGTGATTCTTTCCTTCCACCATGATTCTACGGACCAGCTGAGATTATGAGGCCTGCATGGCAAGAGCTCTTATCTGTGGGCTAACTTGTAGACCCTTTTTACAATTTCTTTCTATACACTAGAATGTGAGCTACAAGAGGGCAGCGTGTGATGTTTCAGCTGTTGGATCCTAGCCCCTGAAACTGCATGGCAGTGCTGCAAACTTCAGCAACTGTGTACTATAGCTGCAGGCACATATGTTTATCCAGCAATACATGCAGAATGCACATACACACTTCATAGCAGTAAACAGTTATAATGATGTTTTCTTTTGATTTAATATATTAACAGAATCGGAAAGGATGTATCTCAGAAGTGGTCTCCAGTAGTGACAACACCGTCGGAGACTTATCTGTGAAGACCTTACGGTTAGTACCAAGTTCATTATTGTTTCTAGGAAATTGACATCATTTGTCTTTATTGTCTGAGGCTTTTTCTATTGGAAGTATACTTAAGAGAATTTGATATTAAAATACTGTTCTATGTGGAAAGTTAGAGCTTCTTTTTTACTGTATTTATTTATTTGTTATGTATACAATATTCTGTCTACATGTATGTCTGCAGGCCAGCAGAGGGCTCCAGATCTCATTACAGATGGTTGTGAGCCACCATGTGGTTGCTGGGAATTGAACTCAGGACCTTTGGAAGAACAGGCAATGCTCTTAACCGCTGAGCCATCTCTCTAGCCCCTTTTTCTACTGTTTAGTTGGCTAAGTTAGAAACTCAACAAAGCTTTAAACTGTTTTCTTTCAGTTGTTTTATTTGTTTTTTGTTTTATTATTTTGTATGTCATTTTTCATTCTTGTAAGCAGTCATTATTAAAACTAATATTTTTTTCAGGCCTAAAACCTGTCCTATTTATTGGGACATGGGGTGGGTGGAGTGAATTATCACTTTTTAATACCTCTGTCTGGTTGTTCAGTTCTGATTCAGATGCCCTCTTTCCCTTCTCTTCAGTTATGTGTGTTTTGTGTTCTTTTGTGAACTATTGAGATTTAATTATGTATACTAAAATACACAGCTCTTTCTTATTAAAATTGTTTTCATGCGATATATTTTAATCATTTACCTCTCATCCAGCTCCTAGATCCTCCCTTCCCAAATGACTTTATGTCCATTCTCTCAAGAGGGGACAGCAAAACAAAAATGAAAAGCAGAATAGTCAAAAGAAAGACAAAAAAAAAAGAAAAAGAAAAAAATGCCCAATAAAACATCCACAGAAATACCACTGAGTCTGTTTTGTATTGTCCTGTTCTAGAGTGCAGTTGACAGACCCAGTAAGACTTCCTCGGAGAAAACTGATTTTCTCTGTGCCAGCATGAACTCTCCAGCTCTAATTACACCATTCTGTGAGGTGGCTAACATATATAGCTATAGGTCCAAAGCTTGGGAGGCTGATGCAGGAGAATAGTTATTCAAGATGGCCTGGGCTACGTGGCTAAACCTTGGCTCATAACAAATAAAAAACTAGAAAAGCTACCGAATATGGCCTCAGTCTGGGCAGTGCTAGTACATTGGGGCTGCCCATGTGCTGAGGATGTGGCCGTGTTCTTGGCCTGCACCACGATGCTGGGAGGACAAACAGTGCTTCCAGATGGAGGCTCTTAGCCCCCAGGGCAGACTGCCTGCCATAGATGGGGCTTTGTCATCTTCACTATAAAGTTCTAGCTGCACACATCACTATTAAACTTCCAGAGTTTTAAAACTGTTGGATTTTAAGACCCAACAAATGAAGTTAGATGAGGTGAGGTAACCAGATTGTTATTAGACTTCAAAAAAACTAGTAGTTCCCTCTGCTCTATTACAAAACCTATATTTTAATATTATAAAGTGGAAATTTTTTTTTTTTTTTTGGTTTTTTCGAGACAAATTGTCAATACAAGTTTTGAGTAGAAGAAAATTTGGTTAATGAAGCAAACTAGAATTCAGGTTTCAAAGAAAACAAAGGGGGCTACAGTTTCAGAAGAATCTAGACTTAATACCATTAGCATGTACCATTGCCAAACGATAGCTCCCACAGTGATAATAGGTCCTGAAGAGCTGAGTGACCAAACTTCATTCTTAAAAACTTTGAGGCAGTTTGGATTGACTGCTCCTTCTGTGACCTGAAGTTGGATTAAATACCAGGTGTCATGTGAGCAGCATTTGGTTTTCTGTGATAGGGAACAAGGATTTGTAGATTTGGACTGAAATTGTGAAATGATATCACCACAAGCTTATACCCTGGGAAAATGATGAGTTTGGGGTTTTCTTTTTATATAATTGCTAAGATTTCTGTTTCTTATTCTTTAAGGCAAACTGCTCTTGAAGAAAATGACTGGCCTTTCCAAACCAAAGGTAAGTTGGTTAGAAAATCTAAAAATACTGATCTTTGTGAATAAGTAACCTAATTACTTTTTTTTTCCCATTTTCTTCCTTATTTTTAACTTTTAAGTCTGTTTATCTGTTATTCTGCTCAAAGAACCTTGATCTTGCATAGACTGATAGGGGATTAAAAGAATCCCTTCAAAGCCTGAGTGGTGGCTTATTCCTATAATCTCAGCACTTGGGAGGGTGAGTATCCTACTTAGGGTCACTATTACTGTGATGAAATACCAAAAGCAGCTTGGAGAGGAAAGGGTTTGTTTTGTTCACAGTTCCATATAACAGTTCATAAACAAACACAGTAAGGTCAGGAACTCCCATAGGACAGGAGCTGATGCAGGGGCCATGGAGGAGTGCTGCTTACTGACTTTCTCCTCATGGCTTGTTCAACCTGTTTTCTTCTTGAACCCAGGACCACAAGCCCAGGGGTGGCCACACCCACAATGGTCTGGGCCCTCCCACATTAAGCACTAATTGTAAAAATGTCCTATAGGCTTACCTACAGCCTAATCGTATGGAGGCATTTTCTAAGTTAAGGCTCCCCCGTTTCAGATGACTCTAGCTTGTGTCAAGTTGACAAAGCCAGCACAGTGAGGCAGTGGGGTCAAGTTCAAGCCCATCTGAATACATAGTTGAGACCCTGTCAGGAAAAACAACAGCAACACACCTATTCATTATGCCAAATCTATAAGGAGGAATTTTAGTTGTATCTGTAGCTGCAATCAACTGCTATGTGCTGTTGTAGCCTAGGATATATATATATTCATTTATTATGTATACAATGTTCTGTTCTGTGTGTATGCCTGCAGGCCAGAAGAGGGCACCAGACCTCATTACAGATGGCTGTGCGCCACCATGTGGTTGCTGGGAATTGAGCTTAGGACCTTTGGAAGAGCAGGCAATGCTCTTAACCTCTGAGCCACCTCTCCAGCCCCGAAGTAAAGGATCTTACTAGAAGTGACTGCAGGGAGCATTCACACCTAGGACCGTACTACTTTGTACTAAGCATCACAAAATGGGTGGAATTTGAATAAGGGAAACCAGGTGAAAACCCTGTTTTTCCTATAAATACAGATATTTATCTGAAAGGCCTAATTAACAATTATCCAAATAATTTCAAAAAATAACTTCTACTTTCTTGGTATATTTTCTCATTTCAGAATTTGAAGTTCTCTTCTTCTCTGTGCTTACAGATAAAACAGCAAAGCTAGTACTTTTTCTTTAAGCCTTTGAACCAGAAACACATAAAACCCCTCTTATAATATATGCATAATGAGAATATATTTGCTTATGTTGGGGAGATTGTTTTGTTCTTTTGAGACAGGGTCTCACATATGTAGACCTGACTTTGAACTCAAAAAGATCCTCTGCCTTCTGAGTGCTGGAATTAAAGGGTTTTTCTTTTATTTTGAGACAGTGTCTCTTTCTGTGGCCAAGGCAATCCTAGAGCTATGTGGCACATGCCAGACCTCACTTGATCCTCCTGCATCAGCTCCCACATATGACATCATTCCTACAGTATTTTTAAATGTTGATATAAGCTATTGATTATTCAATGATGAGTAAAAAGCTGGTGATATTGAACTTTCTATGTTTTTATTTACTTATAGTAAATATAGGGAAGCTATTGAATAACTGCTGCAACTTCCAGTTCTAATGTTCTTGGAATGTGCATTTCTAAAACATAACATTGTTTTCCTCACTTGTTCCTTAAATATTCAGAACCAAGTTCTACTGTTCCTCCAGACACACTGGGGAGTGATTTTGATTCAGGTAAAGTCAAGCCTTCTGATGACATCTTACCTAAGACTGTGTCTTTCCGTCGCCACTTAAAGAAAGATTTTAGTAATGTAAGTTGCTCCCCTGCTTTGGAGGACTGTGAAGCCAGTCACTGGGTGGGACAGTCTTTGGAAGTTAGAAGAAGTGGGTGTAAAGACCCAACTATAACTCTGCACAAACTTGAAAATGTAGAACAAAATGTTTGCCTGTGGAACAAGGACCAAATTAACTTATCTCCTAGACTGACTTACCCAGGAAAGAATGCTAAAACAAAAGTCATTTTACCATCTGAACCTGAACAAACAGAACGTAAGCACCAACGTGCACAGAAAAGAGCAAAGCGGAGAAGAGCCAACCAGAAATGCAAATCAAAATCCTCACTGAGGTGTAAGGGCAAGAAAAGCAAAGATAAGCACACTTTGCAACCCACAAAATTGGATAGGTCTATTGGTTCTGGCGACGCTTATGATTTTAATGTGGAAGAGCGTGTTCATCTTACTCCTTTCCGACAAAAGATGAGCAATGGTTCCAGTGAAGAAATTACCAGTGGTGACCAGGAAGGGAATGCTTCCGATCTGAGTGCCTCTGAGGATGAGTCCAGTGACATCTACCTGCCTCCTTGCAAGCACTTGATAGACCACACCAGAGAATCAGACAGACCAATCACCAGGCCTCGGCCTAAAAGGGAACTCAAGTACACGGATGAAAAAGATAAGGAGAAGACTCTGCCAACCAGAACTCCTACCGGTAAGCAGTGGGCTTATTTGCCTGAGTTTTGAATGTTTCTGCTAAATGGTTGCCTAATGCTGATGATTCTTAGATACTATACCGCCGTCTGTTTCTCTGGGAAGTCTAGAGACTTTCCATATGTGTTCTCCGTAAGGGAAGTTAGAGCCTGATTAAACAGTATGGGTAGAAAATAGAAACATGGCTCTGTTATTCTGGCTTACTTGAAGCCAATAGGAATCTTACAGGAGTATTACTTCTCGGGGTCTGATTTCCATTGGAGAGGACGCTTTTGAGCAGGGTAAAGAGAGGACAGGTTGTGGTTGGATTGAATTAAAAGATCTTTACACTTGTGATCCCCTGGAAAATGAAAAAGAAAAAACTCATTTTAATGGGCTTATATATTTAATTTAACAGGAAACTTGACTTATTTTTCTAGATGAAGGTGAGCTTATGAAAGAAGTTCTTTTCTCATCTGCTGAAAACTAGCTCAGAAACCCATGCATTTATTTTATCAAAGTGGTTCAGTGTTAGTCATCAGCCTACATCTACTCACAAAGACTTCATTGAGAGTTTTGATTCCTGTGGCAATAGCTCCATGCTGTCAGGTCCTATCATCTTCAGAATGTTGTCACAGTGTAACAGCTCAGTTGGCATGTTTGATTTGCTTTACTGGGATATTAAAGTCTGAAACAATGAATTAACTTTCCTAGTTAAACAGCTGAACAGTATAACTTGTAAAAATGTGTTTTAAAACTATGTATCATGAGAATCCGCTCTCAGTAGCTGTTTCTCTTTTTCTTAATAAATGTTTGCTCTACTTTAAATAAAAATGCTTTAATGATAGAATAAGTTGAGCAGGGTTGGCAAACTTGATAATTATTGAAGTCGAGTAACATGGGGCATAGTTGAACTGTTTGTTACCTCTTCTGTGTTTTTTTGACAACAATAAGGTTTCACAAAGAACAAAAACACTTAAATAGTTTGATCCCAGACTTCTATCAGCATCATTACCTGGAAACAGCCATAATCCCAGGTTCTGTCCTGTCCCTTGAATTAGAATTTGAGTGTCTTTACAAGTTCCCTTGGGGGCTTATAAACACACATGGTGTGGGAAGCATTATTCTAGACTAGAACAGCTGGTCTGGCCCTGTTGCATGGAGGTAGTCTGCATTAATACTGGATTGGTTGTATGTTTGTGGTGGCAGGAAAGTATCTGACACCCAGATACTCTGTAGTTCAAAACCTCTGTTGGAGAAGATTGTCTTTCCATATTCTCACTATGTGTGTGGTACCTGCCTCCCAAATAGATGTAGCTTTGAGATGATAGAGGACCTGGGTGTTAATGACGGGAAAGACATCTGAATTTTTGTAACATTAGCACCAGGGGGAACAGGTTTTACCCTGGTCTTCATGGTCTGCTGGAGAGTTCTTGTATGTTTAATGGAATGACTTTGTGGTCAGTGGGCTCCAACAGTGTCACAAACTTTGGTGTTGACTGGGACCGGAACCTTGGTGATTCTAAGGATTAAAGTGTAACTAAAATACAGTTTCATACTTTAAACCAACTTATAACATCTAAGCTATTAGGGAAGAAGATTACATTTTAGTAAATAGTTATGTTGTAGCTGATAGTTCTTTACATCTACCATAGCTTCTACATTATCTGGCTTGAAAAAAAGAAAAAGAAAAAAAACAAAAACAAGAGGAAGTTTTGTAGATGGAAGTTTTTGTCCCACCCAGTCCCACAGCCATTCAGTCCCAACCAAACACACAGAGGCTTGTAATTGTAAACTGGTTGGCTTACTATTATTATTATTATACAATACAGGCTTATTATTAACTAAATCTTTCAACTTAAATTAACCCATAATTCTTATCTATGTTTAGCCACATGACATGGTACCTTACTCAGTGAGGCATTCTTACCCTGCTTCCTTTGCCTCTGGATGGTGACTGCAGACTGAGCCTTTCCTCTTCCCAGAATTCTCCTAGTCTGGTCGCCCCTCATATACTTCCTGCCTGGCTGCCAGTCAGCATTTTATTAAATCAATAAAAGTGACAAATCTTTAAAGGATACAAGACCAGTATCCCACAGCAAAGTTATTAAAGCATAGATCATGAAGTGCCAGGTATTTTGTGTGTTTAAAAATATGTAATTGACCATAGTTTTATTTCTGTGGTTTGTATCCCTTGGATTCATATTCAATAAACACTATATTGTAGGTATGCCATGCAAGAATCAAGACTTATCTGGTTGTAGCCTAAAGGATGTCACCAATATCCTGCTGTCTCCGATAGTGAAAATCAGGAAACTTTCTCTGTCTCCAAAAAGGCGTGAAGATAGCCCAGCCATGCCTCTGCCTAAGCGCAAGTGCACCACCATCACAAGCTATAAGGAGCCAACACTAGCTTCGTAAGTACTGTGTGGACTCATCTGTGATGGCTCTTATGGGAGGGCTGAAGAAAGGCTTTAGTCGTGAATGGATTGGTTTTTTTGTTTTTTTTTTTAGGTTTTTCGAGACAGGGTTTCTCTGTGTAGCTTTGGTGCCTGTCCTGGAACTCCCTTTGTAGACCAGGCTAGCCTCGAACTCACAGAGATCCACCTGCCTCTGCCTCCGAGTGCTGGGATTAAAGGCGTGCACCACCACCACCCGGAATGGATTGTTTTTGAGGACTAGGACTGGCCTATTGTTATATTAATCCTGTGCTGAATATAATACTGCTATATGTGTAATCATACCTGAAATCTTTTTTATTTATAGGAAACTGAGAAGAGGGGACCCTTTCACAGACTTGTGTTTCTTGGATTCTCCTATTTTCAAGCAAAAAAAGGATATGAGACGTCCTAAAAGAAGTACAAAGCACACACAGTAACTCTTTTGGTTGGATGCTATCAAAGAGGATCCTTCTCAGTTACCTGATAGAGTCCGTGAGCAGTGGGCAGAACCATCCCTTATCAAGCTCTGGGTCAGGACCTATACTTTGTAATTGTGTGGATTGATACCAATCTAAAATTTCTCCAGCAGGGGAATTTCAGAGTTGAAATTTTATAAAGATAGGATGTGGATCTTTCGTGAATCCTTGACCATAAGACATACCATAAGTTGCTGAGAATCCCTTATTCTACTACCGAGTCTTTGGGTAAACTATATGTGGAATCACAATTAAGAGAATTGGTAGTTTTGGTTCTGGGACAAGGTTGTGAACTCTGTGTGTGACATCATTCTTCATCAGAATCAACTTGTCATGGACCTCAGGCTAGCCCTTCATGTTGTCAGAAGTCTACAAGTATAAATATGTGACTAGTAAGTTTCTGGGTTTGATATATGTATTTAATGAAATAACTGAACTGCAGGTGTGTATATATTTCTTTAAACTGAAATCACTATAAGTGGTCCATTTTTAAAGAACACTGAAGTGTGGCTATTGTGGTGGCCACAGTATAATATAAAGTCTAGCTGTACATAATGGTGGCCATTTTGTTTTCCTTCTGCTCTTAACTGTCAAATAACCTTGATTATCTTCCTTTCTGGCCTTAACCACTCCTACCTTGTTTCCTCATCTGTTGTCCCTGTCAGCTCTCCCCTTCTCTTCACATTAGATTGTCTTAATCAAGTTTCCTGCAGCCTTCAGGCCCCAAACCAAGACATTTCGGTTTGTGGCTCAGTAGTGAACACTTGTGTCATTTGGGCAAGGCCTAGGAGTAAATCCCACTGCAAACAACAGAAGGGCCTAGTGTTCATCTCAGACTGTCCACCATGACTTCCTGCAGTATGTTCAGTCACGCTGAGAGCTCTTCTCTGTTTCCCGTGTGCATCCCACTCTCCCATTACAGTCTTATTTCCAGCCACTGTTCTATTTCAGCGCTGAAGACAGAACCCAAGGTCCTGTGTGTGACAGGAGCACAGCCACAGCAGTCTAGAGCCACGCTGTTTATCTTTTGTAATATCATAGTACCTTCAGGGCGACCATTTTACCTAAGAAGAAATACAAGTCCACTTTCATCTCAGTGGACCTCATGTGGCTACGATTACCAGTGCTGCCTACCCAGAGGTAGACTGTATCCTGGTCCACACCAAGCAAGCTGGCTTGTGGGCCATGCTTCATACAAGCTAAGTTTAGTTTTTATGTATTTAAAAAGTCAAAAACATGAGATTCCATATTTATTATGTATACAATATTCTGTCTGTGTGTATGCCTGCAGGCCAGAAGAGGGCACCAGACCCCATTATAGATGGTTGTCAGCCACCATGTGGTTGCTGGGAATTGAACTCAGGACCTTTGGAAGGGCAGGCAATGCTCTTAACCTCTGAGCCATCTCTCCAGCCCCTTCCATCTTACACCTTAAGAATGGCCAAGATCAAAAACACGACAACTTACGCTAGAGAGGTTGTGGGGAAAGGGGAACACTTCTGCATTGCTGGGGGAAATGCAAGCTGATACAACCCCTTTGGATTTCAGTGTGGCGATTTCTCAGAAAATTAGGAAACAACCTTCCTCAAGACCCAGTAATACCACTTTTGGGTATATATCCAAAGGATGGTCAATCGTGCCACAAGGACATGTGCTCAATTATGCTCATAGCAGCATTGTTTGTCATAGCCAGAACCTGGAAACAACCTCAATGCCCCTCAACCAAAGAATGGATAAGGAAAATGTGATACATTTACACAACGGAGTACTACAAAGCAGAAAAAAAAAACAACAAAAAAAAACCAACAGCTTAAATTTTGCATGAAAATGGATGGAGGTAGAAAACATTATTCTGAGGTAACCCAGACACAGAAAGACGATCATCACAGGAACTCTCACTCATAGGTGGTTTTTAAATATAAAGCAAAGAAAACCAGCCTACAAACCACAACCCCAGAGAACATTGAGGACCTTGAGAGTCTTACATAGCTCTAATCTACATGGGAAGTAGAAAGTAGAAAAAGACAAGATCTCCTGAATAAATTGGGAGCATAGGGACCTTGGGGGAGGGTTGAAGGCGGAGAAAAATGTAGAGCTCAATAAAAACAAAAGTCAAAAACATTAACATTTGAATTAAATTTGCTACTTAGCCTGCGGAACCCCAGCTATTTGTATCCTGGTTCATTTTCAAGATTTTTCTTCATGGCCTGTTATGATGGTCCATACCTATAATCTCAGCACTGTAGAGGCTGAGGCAGGGGGATCCTGTTTTTCACAAACTGTGCTACATTGTTGGGACCATTTGGAGTCCTGGCCTCCAGTGCTGCTTTCCCCTGCTAGTGACCTTTTCTTGACCTTCTGAAAGCTGTGTCCAGCTCTGCTTCCTGAGCAGGTGTTGCCTTGTCCTTGATTGCGGGTCAGGGGATGAGGTTTTCACCTGTTGGCCTACCTGATTGTGTTGGGTATAAAAGCCTCCATGGTGCTATTCAATAAAGGGCTTCTTTTATCAGTGACTAGAGGTGTGTGTGTGTGTGTGTGTGTGTTTAATCCTGACGTCCTTCGCTCGGGTTTTGGTTTCAGGCCATGCAGGCGCGTCACTACATTATCTCAAAAAGGCAAAAACCATTTTTCTACTTTCTTCTGTAGACACCTAAATGTTTATTGCAAAGATCTTTGTGTTGTGTCAGCCTTAACCCTTACTCTATGCGGTCACTGTTATCTTTCCAATTTTAGTACAAGCACCGGTCACTGTTACCTTAAAACTGCTATTAGACTTTTAGTCTTTGTCATGTTTTTGTATTCCATGTAGTATGTGTTTATAGGCTGTTAAGGGTTTTGTGTCAACATTTTTATCTGATAGGCACTGTATATATATATTGTATATACTGATTTATAATTGACTTAAGTGTTTGAGACTTACCATGTTGGTAGATATAGATTATTTCTGTTTACAATATCTTAGAAATAAACCAGACTTAGCGCCTCTTTGAGAAATAGTTATCACTTGTTATTTTAAAAATTGCAACTGCAATTAATATTCTTTACCTCTCCAGGGCCTTCTGTAAAGGCCAGGCTCCTCAGCATAGTGTTTCATGATGTTCAGCCAGGTTTTCTGACATATCTGCTTACACCCCAGCCTCACATTAATCTCTTACCTCTGAATGCCCTTCTCCAATAATGTCCTAAAAGCTGACATTCAACTGTTCTACTTCATTACCTTTGTAAAAGGTGTTAAGAGGATCAAGTCTAGCTGGGTGTGCTGGTGCTCAAGGAAACAGAGGCAAAGGGATCTCTGAGTTTGAGGCCAGCCTGGTCTGCAGAGCAAGTTCCAGGACAGTCAGTGCTACACAGACAAACCGTGTCTTTGAAACCCATTCCCCAAAAAGAGAGAGATTGTTAAAGAGAAATAAAAAAGTAGCAATCCTACAAGGGGGCATGTGTTTATTATTAATAGATGGAAGGAACTAAAATGTATATTCCAGCTTTATGTTTCTAGACAAGATGGAGAGCTGCAGCTTGAAGGAGGATTCATTCGGTGTGCCACAACCACATGACAGCATTCACTGGCTCTTGGCATTAAATCCTGTTCAGTAATGGTCAATTAATAAATAAAAAGTATCTGCCAGAGATGTAGAATGGTAGAGTATGTGTGGGACCTGGGCTTCAAAACCCAACACCACAGCAAAAGGGTAAAACTAACATGGAGATAAGCTGTGTAATTTATAAAAATAATAAAGCCGAGACCTGGAGGTCTGTGAGATGACTTGGTAACAGCGCTTGCCACAAAGACTGATTAGTTTACATCTGATCCACAGAAGCCACATGGTAGGAGGAGAAGGCCAACTCTACAAGATGTCTTCTGCCGCATATAAAATAAATATTGTTTTTTTTTTTTTTAATTTCACAAGGAGCCACAGGCTTGGTGGTTCAGTTCATGTCTTAATCCCAGTATGCAGAAGCATGAGCCAGAGAGTACAAATTTCATGGTCTCATCAAATAGGGCAGGACTCATTTTTGGACTAGAAAGGACCAATGAGGGACTTTTCATCTGCCTCCTTCAGAGCAGTGGTACTGAGCTGGATCCAGCTGTCAAAGTTATCACAGCATAACAGGGGGAGGTGCTTGCTACCAAACCCGATGACAAGATTTGGAGCCTCTAGAACAGTGGTTCTCAACCTTCCTAATGTGGTGACCCCCCCCCCCAAACAAAAACTATTTCTATTGCTACTCTATAACTGTAATTTTGCTATGGTTATGAATCATAATGTAAATATCTGTGCTTTCCGATGGTCCTTGGGGGTTGAGAACCACTGCAAAAAGCAGCTTCCATTTAATGCCTGTACAGGAACATCAGGAGTGTGAATACAAGATAGGCACCAAGAGAAAGGGGTGTGTGACAGAACAGAGAGTTGTCAAATTACAGCACAGACTGCTTCTTAACAATGAAGGTTGGCCTGATTCATTCTGTAAGATCTGGCAGAAAGTGGGTCCCTGTTCAAACATACAGTTCACCCTGATGAACCATAAGTTTATTAGGCCTACTTACTGAGCATGGGAAAGGAGTTAAGGGAAAAGAGTGTAATTGCCTGGAAGATCTGCACTCCCAAACACGGAGATTAAAGGCCTGTGTGCACCACCACACCTGGTTAAATTTAGCTATTTCCAGTTATTAGCTGAATAATCACAACAGTGAGGTGGGGGGATGCAAGGTCCAGTACTTGCTGCCACATATGACAACCAGAGTTCACAACCCAGATCTTAGACTCATGTGCACATACAAAACAAATAACCTTTAGGGAAATGATTCAGATGGTAAAGAATTTGACATGCAAATGATTAGGGGCTGAGTGTGGATTCCCTTGTGCTGGAAACAGGATGCAGCTGGGTACCTGGAGTTGGTTCATTGGTTAACCAATTTAGCCTAATTGGTAAGCCTAGGTTTAGGGAGATACCTTGCCTCAAAACATAAGGCAGAGCGTTATTGAAGAAGACAGCCATCGCCCTCTGGCCTACACACAGACACACACACTGAATAAATGTACAAAAGTGGAGATTTCTTTACACTATATAGGATGGAGAAGTTAGCTCATGGAGAAGGTAGCTCGTGTGGGGAAGGACATTCAGCATCTGTCTCCCCCATGTACCTCATCCATCCCTTACTTGGGAGAGACTCAACTAAGCATACTTGTAGGCTGGACATGAGTTGGCATGACCATCTGCCCCCTCTCCCTCACTGGCACTGGCGGAGGTGAACCCAGGGTTTTGAGCCCAATACGTGGTGCACACCTCTCTCCTACCTGTGCTGCCAGGCCTGTCTTTCACACCATTGCTTTTGATACTACAAAGAGCTTAAAGGCCAAAGCCCTGCTCCTGGCTCAGGAAGTCATCCAACATCACAACTACTACTGGGTCCTCACACCCAGATAGGCTATAATTCCTAGAGTTTTGAGGATGGGAGATGTTTTGAAATCACATGCACTTTGCTCTTTCCTCGTTACTCTGGCAGATATAAAGTTAAATGTTACAAACTATAATTTCTAACAACACTCTGAATGAATTTTTCTTCAGTGGTGGTGTTTTAGTGAGTGACACAAAAGGCTGGAATTTCTCCCGACATTCCAGCAGACTGGAATGTTTTTAACTTTGTTTGTAGTTATATGTATGTGTGTATGGATATTTGCATGTGAGTATGTGGAGAACAGAATGTGTATATGTGTGTGTATGTGTATATATCCATATAACTGCAAGAGTATGGGTGCCTGTGGAGAACAAGATGTGTATATGTGTGTGCGTGTGCACATGCCTGTGTGAATATCCATATATTTGCATGTGAGTATGGGTGCTTGTGGAGAACAGGACGTGTGTGTGTGTGTGTGTGTGTGTGTGTGTGTGCATGTGTTTATATCCATCTATTTGCACGTGACTATGGGTGCCTTTGGAGAACAGAAGATGGCATCAGATCTTGAGCTTGAATTACAGGCAGTTAATTATGAGCCATTAGATGTTGCTGCTGGGAATCAACCTGATGTCCTCTGGGAAAATGGGAGGTGCTCTTAACCCTGAGCCTTCTCTCCAGTTCCAGATATAGGGTTTATTTTGCTTATAAAACTTCCTACGACTGCAGCAATTCCATACATGTTCACAAAAGCTTACGAGCTCAGGACTTAGGGTACAGTCCATTCTCGTACCAGCTGACACATTGCCCTGTTTAGCCTCAGACTCTTAGTGGAACAAAACAGAACACCACACAGAATTTTTTAAAATATAATTTAAAATTATTTTGTACCAGTACAATATATTAATTTTACAAATGTAAAATTTTTATCAGCTGTTAAAGCATTTGCAAAAACCACACATTCTACTTCAGCTTTATTGCACAATATCTATAAGAAAATATTAATTTTTAAATTAGAAAACATAAAAATGCTTTCAATATAGAAGAGACCATCTGATTTTAAAGACTATACTCTCTAAGAATGTCTACACAGGAAACAAACTTTCACAGGATACCAAGCTGGACAGATGCTTCAGCAAAATCTGGTTTTAAAAACAGTCTGAGATACTTAATGCAATCTGTATTATCATTCTTCATTAAAAGTCTAGACACCACTTAGAGTGTTTCTTGCAATTCAAAAGCTGAGGCATCTTCAGTGTGGTCTTCGGTGGACACTGAATGTATAGAATACCTCCGTGTCGGAAGCAGCGCTCAGCAGCATTGCCAGGGCGTTTTCCTTCAAGCACACCACCTCTGCAAGCTGTTTTAATGACATTAGTGACCTATTATAATTTATGTTGATAGAAAACATACATTAAATACATTTTTAAAATCTCAGCCTTTACCAAAAAATCAGTTTATAAATTTGCATCATAAAAATTAGTGTCGACACCACTGAGATTAAAATGGTTGTATATTAGTTGGTTTTTCCCAGAGTTGGGGTGGCAGGAGTCCCACTTTTCTATGTAGTGTAATCAGGAAATAAATCCAAGCACTAAGCTTGAGTCCCCAGTCAAACTGGCTAATAAGATTATACCATATTGGATGTTGCTGCTGGGAATCAACCTGATGTCCTCTGGGAAAGTGGGAGGTGCTCTTAACCCTGAGCCTTCTCTCCAGCTCCAGATATAGGGTTTGTTTTATAGTGGATGGATGTTAGTGGGATTTTATCAGGGACCATTGAAACGACTCAGGGGTTAAAATACTGGCATAAACTTTGGTGAGAATTCAGTTCACGTCAGACAAACATAAATCTGGAAGTGCAAATGGGAAATGTTCACATAGACATTGCTAATAAGGTTAATTGTACCAGAAAAATACAAAGAATCCTTACTCATTTGTAGTAAGACGCCCCAGCATTCATAAATATTTAGGCTATATGTCTTAACATTGACAAAACCTCCAATGTTTTCAAGTTAACACCTTTGTGGCCTGGTAAGGGATCTTTTAGAACTTAAAGCCTGCACAAGCAAAGGCAAATATGATATTGATACATATCTGCCAAGAATTAATCCATACTGGTTGTGCACTCAAGCCTGTGACAGGCAGACAGGATGGCCAAAGCCCTGGACACTTACACTCTGCAGCCTGTGATAGGCAAACAGGACAACAAAGCCCTGGGCACTTTCAATGAGTCCCATCCTTAAGAGTCCAGGCAGCTGCTGTTGAGGAAGCTGCATTTTTCAGAACTGCTCTGAGCACCTCTTCCAGATGAGTGTTTTAAAAATATATATTTGTAAAAGGTCTACAATGAGACTTCAAATATTACATAGTTCACCTTGACAGGCATATTGTGGACCCTTAAAGTCCTTCAGAATAAAATAAACTCTCATGTTCCATTAGAAAAAAATGGAGACATTCATGGTCAAAATTTTCTCTAGATCCCCCTAAATATTGATACTGTGTGCAATTTCCTCGCATACAGGTTTTGAGGAAGCCCCTGATCATCTGTTAGCTACTGGATATGCCAGAGAAAATTTACATGATAGTAGGAAATAGTAAAATCTATCCCACAAAATAATTTTTTCTATGACTTCCATTTAAATAAGTCTCTGAAAAGCTAAAGGAGGTTTTGTTTGTTTTTCAAAAGTGCTAATTATTACAAGTCTCTTCAACACATGATATACAATTCTTAAAAACAAATAAAAATAACAAAAAACAAAAACAAACCAAAAAAAAAAAGCCCAAAACCTAAACCACCTGCTTTAGGCACACTGCTGTTGAGTGTCTAAGTAAAAGAAATCACTTATCAATCAACCCGGCTTCTTTAATTTTACTGAAGAAGAACTTCTCCAGGATGCTGGCACATTTGTAGTACTCGCTCTCGGGAGGGTTGTACTCCTTGCAGTTGGTGAACACTCGCTGCAAGTCCGCCATGAATAATTTCTTAGACACATAGTACCTGTTCCTGAGGCGTTCGCTCATGGTCTTTAGATCTGAACAGGAAACAACAACATTAGCAACTCTTGACTCCTCCTACAGGAAGAAATCTATGCTGTTGATTTGCTTACATTTTTCTCATTCCAATGCCATGCTTAAGAGAAATTCTTGGGATTAAGCAAAATAATTGTGTGTGTGTGTGTGTGTGTGTGTGTGTGTGTGTGTGTGTGTGTGTGTGTTTAAAGATTTATCTATTATATACACATACAACAGAAGAGGGCACCATATCCCATTATAAGATGTCTGTGAGCCACCCTGAGGTGCTGGGAACTGAACTTAGGACCTCTAGAAGAGCAGCCAGTGATCTTAACCTCTGAGCCATCTCTCCAGCCCCCACAAACTAATTCTTAAGTCTATTCTTCTAAAAAGGATTTGTATATAACACTGCAGCCACACTAATATTAAAAGGACTGTGAGTTCTTGTCTGCTCCCACCTCTTACTGTGCACCAGGAGACTAAGGGACAGTAAGTAGAGGATCCATGGATGCTGAGTGGGGCAGGTAGAACACTGGCACAGAATCTCTGATTGCTAAAAATTATTAGGCTGAACTCGTTTTAGTAAATTCATAGTTGTATTGGTGTAAAGAAAGAAACTAGCATCTGGTTTACAAATACGTCAGCGACCTGCACATAAAATACTAAAAGTAAAATAAATGAATTTTGATCAAGGTTCCATCAATGATCAAACTTTAACTTTTGACTTTTAAACTTACCAAATAATCTATTTTTATTTTAATTGTATAGATGTTTCATTTCCATGTATGTCAGTGTGCATGTGCACGCCTGGTGCTCTTTGAAGTCAGAACAGAACATAGATTCCCTAGAACTAGAGTGTTGCAAGTGGCCATATGGATGGTTGGAATCAAACCAGGTCCTCTGAAAGAGCAATCAGTGGTCCTAAGTGCTGAACCATTGTTCTAGTCCAAAATGATTTACCCCCCTACACACACACACACACACACACACACACACACACACACACACAAATTAATAACATACATTGTTCTTGCAGAGGACCTGAGTTCAGTTCCCAGTAACTTTCTGGGGCAGTTCTCAATAAGGAAGGAGGAGGAAAGAAGCTGGGCCTCTGGGTGGGAGTGGCTATCAGTCCTTCTTAACTCCTACTGTTTCTGATATGCTGCCAATACAGTGTTTATAATGCTTTAGAAAAATAATCATGTACGGCATGATCAAACCAAAAATAAAGTACACATGTGCTGTGGTACTGATACACCCATGTACACACTGACAAACTGATTAAATTTAGGGATTCTCAATCAATTAATACTTATTCTCTATTCCTGAAGCCTATTTGGTATTTTCTGGATTTGGAAAGAGATCGAATTAGAAACACACAGAAGCTGGTAAGATGGTTCACAGATAACGGCACCTGCAGGGCAAGCCTGACAACTCCACAAAGCTGTCATCCCTCACTTGTGTGCCGCCACACTTGTGCTCACACACACACCATGCACACACACAAATATAGTCAAGAAAAAGTTGGGTTTTTTAAGGAAATATATATAGTGACATTCACAGTATGGGGAAAAAATCATTTACTAGAGTTTTTCCATCTGAAAGAACAGCCATAAAGGAGCTTAATCTATTCTCATCAAGTTACCTTGAAAGATTCTTTATATAAAAATTATGTAGCCAAGCATTGGAAAGCTGAGCCAGGTGGCTCTCTGGTTGAGGCCAGACTGCTCTAGTGAGCTCCAGGTCAGCCAGAGCTACATAGAGAGATCCTGACTTAAAGAAAGGAGAGAGGGAGGGAGGGAGGGAGGGAGGGAGGGAGGGAGGGAGGGAGGGAGGGAGGGAGGAGGGCGGGCGGGCAAAAAACTTTATGTATATGTAATGGCGGTTTGACTAGGAATGGCTTTCAAAGGCTCATATAGTTGAATGCTTACTCACTGGGAGTGGTGCTATTTGAAAAGATTAGAAGTATTAGGAGGTGTGACCTTGTTAGAAGAAATGTATCACTGGGGGTGGGCTTTTAGAACCCACTAAAATGCCAGTCCCAGTGTTTCCCTCTACCTATGGATCATGTAGCTCTTAGCTACTGTTCTAAAACCTGCCTGCATGGCACCATGCTCCCCACTGTGATAATAACACACTAAACCTGAAACTGTAAGCAAACCCCAGTTAAATGCTCTCTTTCATAGGAGTTGCACTGGCCATGTGTCTTTTCACAACAACAAAACAGTAACTAAGACATATGGGTATTCTGCCTGCATGCAATGCTTAAGGAAGTCAGATCCCCTTGCACTGGAGTTATAAACAGTTGTGAACCACCATGTAGGTGCTGGGAATTTAACTCAATCCTCTGCAAGAGCAGCCAGTACTATTAGCTACTGAGTTATCTATCTTGAACAATTCTTAAAAATAAGAACCACTTTTGGCTGACTCAAGTCATAGAAAAAAGACAAAATCTGGTATCTTTTCATCTGTAACCCAGAAGGTAACTGTTAGGACTCTTACGTGAAGGTGTGCTACTTTCGTTTATGTTGCGTTTGTTTAACTCTATGAAACTGTGATACTTGCCCTGTCTAGAACACCTGATGGTCTAACAAAGATCTGAATGGTCAATAGCAAGACAGGAGAAAGGATAGGCAGGGCTGGCAGGCAAAAATATAGAAGGAGAAATCTGGGAGAAAAGAGGTACGGAGAGGTAACCAGAGAAGGAGGACACCAGGGGCCACAGCAATTCATGGAGTAAGAAAAAGATTTACAGAAGTAAGAGAATGGGAAAAGCCTAGAGGCAAAAGGTAGGCAAAATAAGCAAAAGTTGGCAAGCAACAAAGAATGAGCCTCTTTGTGATTTATTTGGGAGCTGGGTGGTGGGTCCCCCCAAAAAGCCAGAACAGTAAAAAAAATCATATTACTACTGCTATTTATTACAGGTGGTTTCATCCAAATAGCCACGCCGCAATCCAGGACTGCCTACAGTAAGGTTCCTACCTGCACTCCACAGCTGTGGGTTGAAAATGCACACAATGCGCCATTTTCCCTCTGTTCCAGCATCACTCTCCCGGGTCTACTCATCACACCCTCATTAGCAGAGAGGAATCAGTCCACCCTAGCCAGCATTTGTCTCTCACATCACCACCCAGTTTTATATCTGAGAAAATTGTAATAGCATTACCCATAGGGAACCTTATAACTTCATAATATCCTGGAGCCTCTGTTCTCTTCACAGGTTCCATGAAAGGCCAAGCGCTTTGATGGCTCTTGAATAAAAGAAATAAAATAAGGTATCTCATATGGAAATGTCCTGTAGGAAAGCCTTTCAAAGAAGAGCATGAATGATGAACACACCCACCTTCACCTGCTGCAGGATGGTCTTGAGGGTGCTGTAAAGCTGCTCTGGGTCTCTGGGCTCTTTACTTGAAATAACAGAGAGTACAGACGGATTAGTGCTCGTGTTCCAGGCCTCATCACCACTCAGCCTCACAGGTCCCAGCCTAGGAACTGAAGCCCACTATCTGCTATATACCAATTACATCACTTGGCCCTTTTCCTAGAAAGTGCTGGAAAGGGGAAAATCACTTCCATTAACATCCTCTAGCCCGGCTTGCTTACCTTTTCTCTTTTCCACTTGGTTTCCAGCCTGTCTCTCCTATATGTCAACAAAATTGAACACTAAATGAGAACTGCTTTGGGTCAAGAGAATAACATACTACTTATTAGAAGCACCATACATGAAAGCCATGTCTCAATAAACGTCTATTTGGAGAAACACACTGAAACTAACGGCATTTATCTTCCTTCTCATACAGCTTAAAGCGTAAAACGCTTTCCCAGACTGGCAGCTCTATTAATATGTTTTGTTCATTTCATGAGTTATTAATTTCTTTTGTAGTGCTGGTGACTGAAGTCAACACCTCACATCATCACGGAGGCAAGTGCTCTGCCCCTGTGCTACAGTCTCCACTGGTTAGTGTCTAAGGCAGGAGCTCCAACTCTTCAAAACAGAGAAAGGGGACGAGAAACTGCAAGTCGGAAATCTTCAATTATCTCACAATGAAGTGCTGCTGTTATTTTATCTCAAAAGAGTGTCTCTTCTCTGTTTTGTGTGGTCGAGCTCCTGCTTGCATTAGATGGTTTATAGGGTCTGGTGTCTGAGGGATCTGGATTTGATTCTTCTGTTCTCTTTTAAAAAGTCATTTACCTTTCCTTTAGTTTACCTGCCTACAAAACACAGCTACAGAAACTAGGTGTAATTAGCCACTGTGACATTAGTTGATCTAAAAAAAAAAGTCCAAATAGCTAAACATTTGACAAAAGAGGAAAAAGTAGTGAATTGGGACCTGGCACCATGAGGCATTCAACAATGGGGCAGCTACTTGGTTATTAACAAAGACAACACACGGAAGTGAGACCCGGGGTTCAGCAGCAAGAGTCCTAGGGCAGGACAGAGGCAGTGAGACAGAATCCTGTCTCTTTCATGGAGAATTTTAGTTTTGTGCCTGTGTGCTGGGGTGGAGGGGTGGTAATTATAAGAACTTAGAGATTCAAACTGAATAAGATTGCCAAATGCTAATTAGTAACTTTCAATCTACAAATCCCAGTCCAGTTCGTTTTTAGCATATTAAAAAGAATTCTTAAGAAAGTTACTGTAGCCGGGCAGTGGTGGCGCACACCTTTAATCCCAGCACTTGGGAGACAGTGGCAGGCGGATCTCTGTGAGTTCGAGACCAGCCTGGTCTACAAGAGCTAGTTCCGGGACAGGCTCCAAAACCACAGAGAAACCCTGTCTTGAAAAAGCAAAAAAAAAAAAAAAAAAAAAAAAAAAAAAAGTTACTGTAAAATAAAATCTTGAAACAACTGAAGTGACTTCTATCACACATGGAGAGGAGGGAAGAAGAGAAGTCAGGCAACAGGTTCATGCAGGTGACAATGAAATGACATCAAGGCAGGTTGTTCTGAACTTCTGCATGCTAATATACAACCGTTTGAAGACCAGTTCCTCCATTTGTAAATATAAAAATCCAAAGTTCCCATGCTGTTTAATTTATACTCCTGTTGCCAAGAATTATGAATAAGTGCTAGGCCTTAATAAATTATGTAATATTAATAACTCTTTTAAAGGTACTCTAGGCTGAGTTAGAAAGAAAAGGACATTAGAAAGTCTTTATTACTGCCCTTCCCATCCCCACACAGTGTCTCTCTCACTCTAGCCTCAGTTGACCTCAAATTCTAGATCCCCCTGCCTTACTGTCTCAGTGCTGGGATTACAGGCAAGCCCCACAGCTAGTTTGCTGCCCACTACACAGACCACACAGACACGGAAAGGGGACAGCTGAAAGCTTTTCAAATGGCTGCATGCTGGAAATCATTTCAAATATATCTTACATGATCGACAGAAGATTTTGCTTTGTAAAAGTATCTATACATACTGATTCCAGGAATGCTTTCTATAGGGATCTGCCGAACTCCAGCTTTGAAACACGAAAGTCCAGGGTAGACTTTTCGAATCTGGGCTTGTTTTCTTTCTATCAGCTTTTTAATGATCTGAAAAGCACGAGGGGAAAGTGTGTTTAGGAAAAGAGGCCATACATGAACCAGGGCAAGTCAGATAAACTAAGGAGACAACGCATGCTCATGAAACAAAAAGAAGAAAGGCTAAATACAAATTAAGAGGCAGAAGCACTCTGGGTCTTACAACATGGCTCAATGGGTAAAAGTACCTACCACCAAGCCCGAAGACCTGAGTTTAATCCTGGGTTTCCACATGATAGAAGGAGAGAGTCAACCCCAGCAAGTTCTTTATGTTATGGAGTGTGTGTGTGTGTGCACCTTACATAGATAAGTGCAAAATTTTGAAATATATCTTTTAAAAGAAGTATCCTTTTATACCACACTCATTAGTGACATTCACACAAACCCTTTACTAAGGAAAGGATCATCAGAGAAAAGGAAAGAGAGGGGCTGCCTCCAGAGGTTAGCAGGGGTCCTCCAGGTCCAGTCTCTCGACGTCTTACATGTGAACTGAGATATTGGAGTCACCCTCCATACCAGCGTACACAAATGCACACACACAGGCGGCCTTTCAGCTCCCTGCCTATCACCTTTTCTCTTGCTCAAGGATACATGGTCCTACCTATTCTTGTGTCTAACATCTTATTTATTGGACAGTGACCCAGCCTTTGTTCATGCCACCCCCAAAACATACAGGTATTTGATGAAGCCATCTCACTTGTGGGGCAGTAGAGATTTTGCTCTCTGCCTTCAGCTCATTCTGATCAAGTGTGCATTCCAGGACTAGAAAAGTTCTCAGTTTACACAGCTGACTCACTGCTTTTATTACTGAAGGAGAGTTTAGCATTTTAGAGTATTTCAGATTTTGGATTATCTCATTAAAGATGCTCAATCATAAGACAACAGAAGTATTGGAGAAGAAAAAAACATTCTAAAATACCTGGGTCAGGAGCATTTATGATAAGAGATAGTTATCCAGTCTCTATAAGAAAATAATTATTTTATTATGGTATGATTGCAGCTGTCTTAAAAATCTAGTTCAAAACACTGAGAATAAGGCTATGAAGGTAAAGACATAGATTGAACATCTTTATCAACACATCTCTCCCTTCCCAATGACTCAGAAAACATCATGGAAGAAGGGGCAGAAAGAATATAAGAGGCAGCAGACAGGGAGGAACGTGTGAAAGGGTGCCTCTGAACACCTATGGCCTGGTGCGTACACACATGACCTCGTGTGAAAGGATGCCTCAAAACCATTGGGCTGCTGCATACACACATGAATTTAGCAGCTGTGGTTGTCTGCACAAGAGTTAAAAATTGCATCATGAAGGGGTAAGAGCTCCAAACGCCCCACCCTTAGATGAAGAGCAAAGGGCAACTGACGACTTCTGAGGGAGGAAGCGTAGCTTTTCTTTGTGGGTGTGGCCATTGATAGGTCGTCAATGCCTCGATGGGTGACCCCAGCTCATGTGTACATGGGCAGCAATAATTTGACTTAGCTTACTAAGTTATAAACCTGGGAGTCAGGTGGAAGATATATTGGGGTGAGGCTGGAAGGAGTGAGTAGAGACTAGATATGACCAAGATACATTGTATATGTGTGTGAAAAAAAAATAGGTTTACCTGCCAAACACTCCCATTTAATGGTATGTGTGAGAAAAGACTGGAGATGGGGTGGGGAGGGGGCGTAAAAGAGAAAAGAGAAAAGGAGGGAGCCGAGAGGGAACAGAAGAGAGGAGAGAGGGAGAAAGCCTTGTCTTTTAAAAAGTGAACTGTTTTTGTTTGTTTCTTTGTTTTTGCCATCTGAAACAGCTCTGCTTCTGGCTTTTCCCTAGTTATTAGAAGCTAACAGATCATCTTCGGTGGGAATCTGCAGACTTCCAAGGAACTCTGCTACCAGGGGATGAAGCCTTGTGACTGGTGGAAAACTACAGAACAAGCAGCTGACATCTGGCAAGCAGCCACCAATGCACTAAAGAACTGCCAAGTCCAGACCTGTTTGTTAGGATCTAGAAAACAGTGCGGGAAGACAGCTGTTCAAAAAGACGTATCAGAGGCATGTGCTGCACTAGGGATCCTTCTACAGCCCTATCGGAACTCCCCATGAGGCAGACATCTTTGAGCATGCAACAAAGATATTTTGATTTTCTAATTTAAAATGCCTTTTGTTCACTTTACAGCAGCACATACCTTACCCAACTTTAAAGAAAATACTCAGTGAGTAACTGCTGCCACTAGGTACAGAATAAATTTTTTGGGTGTTGTTTCTGGGTCACATTTAGTAAGTAAAAGAATTGGAACTAAGGATAGAAAGCAGATGGTTTTAAGGCAGATGTGTTTTTTTAGTAACCTGTCAAGAAAAAACAGCAGATTAAGTAACAAGAGAACTGGAAGGACCTGAAATGTTAAATCACTGTACACTCACATCTGGAGCCTTTTCTGTTATTGTTTATCACTTGTGAGCGTAAAAGATGTCATAGCAATATACATAACAAACTATTATCTGGAAGGAAAATATAAAAATCTGGAAAGACAAGACAGAGCTTGCAGTGTAAATGGGAAAATAACAGACACTAGAAGAAATGTCTCTGAATTACTAATAATTAAATCCAAGTGTGTGGGTCAGACTAATGCTGCAGAAGTTCAAAGGCAGCCTGGAACAGAACCTGAAAGAATGTCACTTGCTTGAGCGATAGGGAACAGGGTAATGTGAGCCAGAAAGCTAATGTATCAGCAATGGTCTTTGAGGACTCTCTGGGGGATGAAAGCAAAGAGCTACGATTGCAAAGGGGCCAGAAGGCAAAAGGACCCAATGAAGTTAAGATGTCATGGTACTATATGCAGGCTGTATTTCACACAACACACACACACACACACACACTCACCTCCTTCTGCTTTTTAATGATGACAGAGAACTCTGTGTATGGGATCTGAGGATTCAACTCACATCCCATCAAAGTGGCACCTTCATAATCCTTGATGTATCCGACATATTTGGTTTTAGGTATTTTGATTTCTTTGGAGAAACCCTACAAGGCAAATCAGTTGAGTTATCAGGATGCTGTGCAACAAAGCTGTTCAACTGGCTGCTAAGTGCTGGCTCTGGGCCAAGAATGAAGATGCGCACTCTTCCCAATATCACTGCATTGCTATGAACAGCAGCCACAGAGAGTGACCCATGACAAACAAAATGATCAAAAACCAAACAGTGCCAACAGGAAACAAATCTAAATTAATTTAAGTATCTGGAGGTGGCAGTGATCACACCACTAATCCCAGCAGGATTGTAAACTCAAGAGTGGGATGACATCCAAGTTCCTAGGACTGGAATCCTCTGTAGATTCAATCCTCTGTTAAACCAATTTTCCTTTAATTTTTAATTTTTAGAAGAGATTCATATTCAGTGAGGGATCCTGTCTCAAAGCAATAAGCCAGAGCACAATAGAGGAAGACACCCAATGTCTTGCGTTGGCTGCCAAGTGTGCACAATAGGTGTGTCCACCCGGGCACACTCATGCCTGAACATGTGCACAGATGTAGGCTGAGGAGTAAGGCTTCACTGGGAACTGACCTGCTTCTTGAAGTAGCCTATGGCGTACTCATCTGCATATGTGAGGAAATTCAGAACATCATGCTTTATGTGGTATTCTTTGAGATGGTTCATCAGGTGTGTTCCATAGCCCTGTGGAATTAAAAATACTCAAGAAAAGAAATTCCTAAAAACATGACAGAAAATTATAGCATTTAGGAGTTCATAGTTTTAAATATTTTATCAACCAGGATCCTTTCTAGAAGGAACTATTATGTTAACAAACCTTTCTTGCATGTCTAAATTTTGAAAAGGAATCACAAGACAGACATTCAAAATCTATGGCTCAAGACAAAAATCATTGCTGGCGAAGACTAATTCCTGGTTCTTTGAAAATAACACACAGAGACTCCAAACTCAGTCCTAAAATCCTTGCTGTTTCTAGATGCTTTTAGAGTTGATGTCAAGGTTGAGTTTAATCTTGACCATATTTGAGAGACTGAGATGAAAGGAAGTGGGTAGCGGAATGGTGCTGACCATCATTACCATATCCGAGGTAAGTAAATGAGCCATGCAGACCTTCACTGGGGTGTGTACAGATCTAAACATTTACCTGTTTCAGATACCAACAACCCTTCTAGCCACTGCATCACAGACACCCAACTTACCTTTGTTTATCAGACCAAGAAAATCTGAGAAGGCCACAGTCTGAATCAGCAAATAAAACAGTGGAAACAAAAACTATGGACAATACTGAATAAATGAATAGTTTAATATATGAAAACAGGATTCGTGTTCTGGTACACATTTGCTGAGGTGCGATGCTAGCACTCAGGATGCTGAGGTGCGATGCTAGCACTCAGGATGCTGTGGTGCGATGCTAGCACTCAGGATGCTGAGGTGCGATGCTAGCACTCAGGATGCTGAGGTGCGATGCTAGCACTCAGGATGCTGAGGTGAGATGCTAGCACTCAGGATGCTGAGGTGCGATGCTAGCACTCAGGATGCTGAGGTGCGATGCTAGCACTCAGGATGCTGAGGTGCGATGCTAGCACTCAGGATGCTGAGGTGCGATGCTAGCACTCAGGATGCTGAGGTGCGATGCTAGCACTCAGGATGCTGAGGTGCGATGCTAGCACTCAGGATGCTGAGGTGCGATGCTAGCACTCAGGATGCTGAGGTGCGATGCTAGCACTCAGGATGCTGAGGTGCGATGCTAGCACTCAGGATGCTGAGGTGAGATGCTAGCACTCAGGATGCTGAGGTGAGATGCTAGCACTCAGGATGCTGAGGTGAGAGGGTCTATATCTGGTATATAATCTTGGGCTATATATCAAAACTGTCTCAAAAAAAAAAAAGTGCCGGGCGATGGTGGCACACGCCTTTAATCCCAGCACTTGGGAGGCAGAGGCACGAGGATCTCTGTGAGTTCTAGACCAGCCTGGTCTACAGACAGGCTCCAAAGCCACAGAGAAACCCTGTCCACACACCTTTAATCCCAGCACTTGGGAGGCAGAGGTAATGAGTTTGAACCCAACCTGGTCTACAAAGCAAGTTCCAGAACAATCAGAACTGTTAAAGAAACCTTATCTCAAAAACAAAAACAAAACAAAAAACAAACAAACAAAAACAACAACAAGAAAAAAAAGAAAAAGTAAGACTGAGGGGAGAAGCGACCATGCACATGTATTAAATTCTCAAAGAATTAATAAAGATGCATTTTAAAAATAAAAATAAATTAAAAGAATAAAAACTGAGTAGTTTAAATTGGAAAAATGCAAGTGTTCACTTTTTCAGTATAAAGCTCAGATAAGACTGATGAATTGAGAAAGATCGTTTCAGAATCTCATAAAAAGACAGGAAACAGAGCTTCCAAAGGTGTCTGTCCTTACACAAAGACTTCACCCACAGATACCACCTCACAGAATCACTTCCACCTCCCAAGCCTCAAACCAAGCCGTATATAAGCCAGAGTCTCTTTGTGTGGCATGACTAGGGGACCCCAAGCAATCTAAGCACTTTACAGGACTTTCTCCAAGATGTCTTGCTACAGAATGGCTTGTGGGAGCAACTACCACGTGGGTGCTCTGTCCAAAAGACTCAGCAGCACCATCTCCCTCTTTTGGAAATTGTTCCTCCAGTGCTGTTACCAAGAACATTTTCCCCAAAGCACCATGATACCAAGACACAGTGAGTTTGGATATGATGCGAATAGAGAGGATGAGTGAAATATCTCTCCTGGAAGGAGGCATCGTGACATGGGGAAGAGAGACAACACAGAATAACAGTATGGACCTGCACTAGTCAGCATGACAGCTTGCTGGTGCCAACTGGGCTCTGCTAGAAGCATAAAATATACACCAGCAAAAAATATGAATATACATCTTGGCATGGCAATATTTTGGACATATTAAGTTAAACACAAACTTTAAACATTTAACTTCATTTGTTTCCTTTTACTTTGCAATACTACTACTAGAAATTTTTATTTTATGTACTCATTTATTTATTTGGTGTTTTGAGACAGGCTGGCCAGGAACTCACAGAGATCCACCTGCCTCTGCCTCCCAAGTGCTGGGATTAAAGCAACTTTACACCTGACTTAGAAAAAGAATTATATATGAAACTTGTGTTTCTATTTTGTGACATGGATTCAGAACAATGTATTTGTAATGGGTAAAAGGAGTAAAGTTAGAAATAATTGAGTGAGGCATTAAAAAGGGTTCGTCAAATGGCTAGGACTATAGAGATGACTCAGCAGGTAAGAGCACTGGCTGCTCTTCCACAGCACCTGTGTTCAGGTCCCAGTACACACACAGAAGTGAATAACTAGAAATTGCTTCAGGAAGACTGAGGATTAAGAAATGATGGACAGACACACATGCTGGCATCTGAATGATGCCATAGAGAAACTACAGCACCCCTCCCCCAAGTTCAGGATGCCTTGGAAGCTTGGCATATTTATTACACAGAGTTGAACAGGGAGGCTGGATTGCTGCATACAGCTGAACTAATCTCATAGGGGTAGGCTCTGTAGGAGAGGTCCTCAGCCTGTAAATATTGAAGCAGCAATTCTCAACCTTCCAAATGCTGTGACCCTTTAATACAGCTTCTCACATTGTGGTGACCCCACCCATGAAATTATTTTCATTGCTATTTCATATTGTAATTTTGCTACCATTATGAATCATACTGTAAATATTTGTGTTTTCTGGTTGTCTTAGGCTACCCCTGTGAAAGGGTTATTTGACCCCCACCACAAGAGTTCACACGCCACAGCTTGCGAACCATTGTATTAAGGGAAGAACACGATGGTGGACGTTGTCTGCATATACTGTCAAAATATGTACAAGGACCAAAGGAAGGCTTTGCCATCCTTCTAAGCCTTGCGCTGGGAAGAGGGGGAGAGGCTTTGCCTTTTTCCCATGGGTCAGACAGGGTCTCTGACATGGTGGGCTTGTGCCAGCAACACACATGCACTCAGGGCTTCCCGTGTGTGTGTGTGTGTGTGTGTGTGTATTTACCCCCTTAAATATACAATAAAGACTACTGAAAGACACCTGCACCTGAAAGACACTCTCAGAACAACTGAGCCCTGGAAGGGACATTCTCCAGCCTCTTGAGCTGCGTGCAGGTTGTGCAGAGAGCTCCAAGTTCCCAGCTTTTGAGAGCTCTCACCCACCCATGCGTGATGCAATTGTCTTTGAATCATTTTTTCTCCTGTAAGTAACCCTCTACCCAAATTCCTAAAAGGACTCTGAATAATTTTTTCCCCTTGTTATTCCTACTCAGTCTGTAATGTTTGGCCACCTTCCTCAGGATTTTAGAAAATAACAGTCTGTGCTGTGGCAGTGGAGGAATGCCCTCTGGAAGCCATTGAAAACTTTGCCACCAGTGTTAAGGTATCTTCAGTTTTGCTCTGCTATTGATAAAAGTGCCTAAGTTCACCCTAATCAGTTCTTCCAAACTAAGTGGTTGGTACACCCATCTTTAAAAAAACAAGTTACCTCATATTATAAGCTATTGGTGTGTTTTCCAAAGAAAAGTTTCTCTCTATGTATAGTCACACAAAGTTTGAGTGAGGCCCTAAATTCTGTATTTTGGGAGACATCTGGATGTTCTTCACACTGAGGGATGGGTGGGTTATAAAGATAGCAACAGCAGCAAAAGACATCTTGTCAGAATTCTTTAAAAAGCACTAAAGGGCAGTTTGTATCTAATTTGAGTCTTTCCCTTCCCACAGACAAACTGTGAGACCCCTGCACCTGCAATTTGCTGCGGTGTTAGGATTCAAAGCTAAAAAGCTCATATGTAGCAGGAGGCAGAAATAGGTGGACCCCTGTGAGTTCCAGGACAGTCTGGTCTATACAAAGTTTCCAAGGCAACAAGAGCTACATAGTAAGACTGTTTAAAAGAAAGAAGAAACAAAACAAAATCAAAATCACAAAGAGCTAGATTGTAGACCTATAAATCCACAACCCCTAGCACCTGGAAGTTAAAGCAAGAATTCTGAGTTCAAGGCCAGCCTGAGCTTCCTAGTGAGCTTCAGGAGAGCGTGAGCTACAGAGACACCCTGCTCCCATAGAAAGAGGGGAAATGGAGAGTTAGTAGGGTCAGGAGCTCAAGGCTATTCTTAGCTTTAAGCAAGTATGAGACCAGCAGCAACTCCATCAGATTCTGTCTTTGGGGGGGGGGTGAACCCAAAGAAAGCACAAGTGTACAAAACTAACCACACTTTACACAGAAAATTACTTCGTCCAGTGACTTATTTTTGGTTTCTTCAAATAACAGTGATTCTTTGAAGCTGGAAGAACCAACAGAGTCCTAGCCCTCTGCTGCCTAATTCAGAACCCCGGGCCTCTGCTGCCCACTACAGAAACTATGTCCCCCTGCTGCCCCACACAGGAGCCACGGCCCTGCTGCCCCACACAGGAGCCACGGCCCCTGCTGCCCCACACAGGAGCCACGGCCCCTGCTGCCCCACACAGGAGCCACGGCCCCTGCTGCCCCACACAGGAGCCACGGCCCCTGCTGCCCCACACAGGAGCCACGGCCTCTGCTGTCCCACACAGAAGCCACGGCCCTTGCACCCAGTGGTTAGACAAGCTACGTGTGCAAAATATACACCAATTTCAAACACTTAGCACATACAGAGAATATAGATGCTGTTGATAATTCCTCATGATATTAAATTTAGGTTAAGTGAAATACATTAGAAAAATTAACCTCTCCTGCTTCCATTTGTTTTTTGAAATGGACCTTCCAGGCAGTTTGTGCAGCTTTCACACAGCTGTGTTGGACAACTTGCCCCAGACCTTCCAACAGATTTTCTGCACCCCCCATTGACTCCTGAGCTGCTTACAGCTCCATCATCACAAGGTTTCTTCATAGCCTTTCACAGTGGTTCTTAACCTGTGGGTCTTGACCCCTCTGGTTATCAGATAGCCTGCATATCAGAGATTTACATTACAACTCATAACTAACACAATTACAGTTTTGAAGTAGCAACTGTATAATAAATTTATGGTTGGAGGTTACCACAACCTTAGAAACTATATTAAAGGGGCCCAGCATTAGGAAACTTGAGAACCATTGCTTAGTCTGTCCTGATAGAAACAGAGTGGAGTATAACAGATACTACAGCATTGGGAAACTTGAGAACCACTGCTTTAGTCTGTCCTGATAGAAATAGCGTGAAGTATAACAGATTCTACAGAAGAGCTCTTTCTGCCAGGCACATCTAAGTTATTCCAGGCAAACCAAAGACAATCCAAAAAGAGCACAACCTTAGCTCCCAGGAAGACAGGGCCTGTGCCAGGTATGGCAGCATGGCACAGGGAAAGGAGGACTCCAGCAGGCTCCTAGCCCACATCAGGGACGATGGCAACTGCTCTATGACAAAGTGCTAGAACAGCATTCGTAGACATGTGGGGTCAAGGGGACGCTCTGAACCAACTCCATGGAAACACTTTCTTCATTATCTGGAAACTTCTCACAACTTCTCTTGTCTCTGTCTCTTTCTCTCCCTCCCCCTCTCTCTTTTTAGACAGAGTCTCCCTGGTTGTCCTGGAACTTAATAGGTTAACCAAGTTGGCCTCAAACTCACCTGCCTGCCTCTTATTATGCCCAAATCCACAAAGTCCCCGAGAAAGCCAACAAGGAGACAGAATCCCATATGTAAAAGCAAAGAACCTTTATTTTAAGTAAGTTTGCAAACTCGGTCTCTCCGCATTTCCAGTGTATTGGAATAAATGGAGAGCCCCGAGCTCAGTTAGAATATGATTTTATAGTAGTAAAGGTGGGGCTGAGGGGTTTCTGAGGCTCAGGACCCCTGATTGGCTGACATTTGTCTAGGGTGTCAGGGTGAGTGTGTGCTGGCAGGTGATCCTGTCTACAGCGGATGGCATTTCCTTTGAATGGTCTGTTCTTGGGGGAGGTCAGGTAATCTCAGCTTGTGGTTCTTCCTACAACCAGGTGTTGCTTCAGGGTAAACTACTGAGACTCAGGTCTCCATTTAAATTTATCGACATCCAGAGTCCTACTCTGGGAGGTGATAATGGTTGGAAGTAAAGAACTTCCTTTGGGTGACTGACTCCCACATCTCTCCTTTCTGAGTGCTTTTCTGCTAAGATCCTGCGTTTCTCTTACCTTGACTTGTTCATTTGAAGTTACTGCACAGAAAACAATTTCCGTGAATCCCTGGGATGGAAACATCCGGAAACAGATACCACCAATGACACGGCCATCTTTAATTAAAGCAAGGGTTTTATGTTTCCTGAAAGAATAAGGTTAAGCTTTATCTTTCTTGGTTATATAAAATACTTTTGGAGATGTTCCTTGTTGTGTAAGAAGACTTGGAGCAGGAGGGGATTCTTTCATCTAGACACCAGCTCCCCAGGTATCCATTTTCCTGTAGTCTTTAGGGCAAGCCTACTTCAGAGCTTCTACCAAAAACAAAGGAAGAATTACCTTAGAAGAACATGAGCCTGAAAGTATGTGCTTGGAGGGGCTCTAGAATTGGCTATGGGAACTGGAGGGAGAGCTCAGAGCTCAAAGTAGCAGGTAAGGGTGGCACACATTCCTAAAGAGTTCACACAGTGGGCCGGGCGGTGGTGGCGCACGTCTTTAATCCCAGCATCCCAGCACTCGGGAGGCAGAGGCAGGCAGATCTCTGGGAGTTCGAGACCAGCCTGGTCTACAAGAGCTAGTTCTGGGACAGGCAGCAAAGCTACAGAGAAACCCTGTCTCGAAAAACCAAAAAAAAAATTCACACAGTGATAGTAACATCACAGCAAAGAACACAGCATCCACATGTAGGAACTGTCAAGTCCTGCAGTGTGGAATCCCCCAGACTGTCTCACTCGGACTTGCCACATTTTCAGATCACATTTCACACAGGCTGACTGGTTAACGAGGGTAAAGTAAAAACAAATGGAGTTTAATTCCATGTTGTTGGTATTATTAGATTTCATTTTTTTTTTAATATTGTGGATTAAACCTATGGCTTTGTTTTCTCAAGGTAAGCCTTATACCAGTGAACCACAACTTCATCCTTGGATTTTTTTTCTTCCTGAAAGTACTGGATTTCCTAGGGTAATCTATCCCAAATCCCAATCATTTTCCTAGTGTTTACAGAAGCACATTGCACAAATGGATTATCTTGTGCTCTGTACTTTGCCTGAAGATCCAACAAAACTTTGATGCAACCCTACCTGTGAGTACTTGGGCTACAGTGGTCCCTATCCAATACAGCAAAACGAGGAATGTACTGACCGCAGTAAAACATGTTAGTATTCCTATGTTCTCACAGAATGTGTGCAGAAGGCTCCTCATCAGCTTAGTATTTTTTATTTCATTCATTTGTTTGCTTATTTGTGTGTTCAAGTGTATAAGTACATGCCACTCTCTCCTCGTGTGTGTGTGTGTGTGTGTGTGTGTGCATGCACACAAATGCATGCCACTCAGGTGTAGAAGTCAGAGAAAAATTTATGGGAGTCGGGTCTCTCCTACCATGTGGGTCCCAGGATAAAACTTAGATCATAAGGTTTGGCAGCAGGAGAATTTACCCACTATACCATCTCACCAATCCCAGCAATTTATAAAGCTTCAATCTATTAACAAGAACATTTAGGATTTATTGATAGATTAATCGTTATGACTTTGAAGTGAAAATTATATCATTGTGACTATGTATCCATATCAAGATAGGAGGTAGCTGGATTCCAAGGGTTAATTGTCACTAAATAGTTCTTTCTAGCATTAAAGAAGGAATGAAGAATGAGTTGAACTTACGGATCGAACACGAGTCGTGTGATGTATTCTTTGGGCATTCGGGGCAGCTGGTGAGAAAACACATTCTGCAGACCCACCAGCCACATCAGCATCTTCTTGCTCGGTTTCTGGCTCAAGGAATTGCCCACCACATGGAATTCAATGACACCCCTGCGCTCTTCCAGTCTTGCTGCCTCATCTCTGGCTGAATGTGCGGACAGAAAATTGGTCTGGGATCCAGGAGACAAGAAAAGATTACAAAGGGCTCTTCTTTAAAAACAGTGAACACTTTCCCTGTTCTAACAAGACTCTGGTGTGAATTTCAGGGTTTTAAACCCAAGCACATGAGAGCAGCTGTGCATCCACACCTCACAAGTTTTGAAGACAAAATAGAAAAGTGGATTAAGAAGTAGATGATTCAGCAGTTAAAAGGGTTTACTGTGCAATGAGAAAAACTGGAGTTTGGATTCTAGAGTCCACGTCCACATAACAAGCCAGGTGCATCCTTTGTATACCTGTAAGCCTAACTCCAAAGAAGGAAGAGACAGATATGCCTCAAAAGACTTGACAAATAATTATAAAAAAAGATACTGGATACCCTCTTCTGTCCTTTATGTGTACATAGGCATGAGAAACCACACCCACACAAATAAATGAATAATTAAGTAGACAAAGCATTATCAAAAGATAACATTGCATGAATTAGGCATCAGCAAAATTTTGTTGAGACAGAGTCTTGCTGTGTGGTATAAGCTGGCCTTGAACTAACATCCTCCTGCCTCAGCTTTCCCACTGATAAGAAGATTATACCACTACTTTGGGCCAGGTAACATTTTTAAAAAGACAACAAATAGAAAATGTTTTAGAAGAGTTGGAAAGAAGGCTCACAATGTGAGGACAAGGGTTCGATCCCCAGCACCTACAGAAGTTAGGAGGGTCTGGTGTCCTGCCTGCAATTCCAACACTACAGCAAGCTGGCTATTAGAGTAGTCAAAAGGCAAGTTATGTGTTTATTTGAGAGAATCTGCCACAGGCACTAATGTGCCCCCATGCTCATATAAACTCATGGATTAATGTAAAAATTAATTTTAAGGCAATATTTTAGGAGGTTGGAAAAATGGTTCGGTTTTAATAGCATGTACTGCTCCTAGAAATGGTCCACGTGTAGGTCTTAGCTTGCACATTAGGTGACTCCAGCCCAGAGGATCTGACACTTCTCCGGCTCTGCACTCACACACATACACACTCCTACACAGAAAAACATGTATGCATAATTTAAAAAATAATAAACATTTTAGACATTTTGAATCATATGGTTTCTTAACTACTCAATTGCTGTTGTAGTTTAAAAGATTGCACAGAATCACTGGTTAGGCATATTTGGCATGATGTTCTAATAAAACTTTAAGGATGGTGGGAGCCCTAGAAAGAGAGAGGGCTCAGCAGTTAACAGTGCCTGATGTTCCACAGACGACCCAAGCTTGGTTCCCAGCACTCATACTGGGAGGTTCACAACTGCCTGCAACTCCCAGTTCCAGAGGATCCAGTGCCCCTTTGCTTGCTTCTGTGGGCAGCCACACATGACTGATCTATATGCAAACACATAAACATCAAAAAAAAAAAAAAAGATATAAAACTTTTGAACTGGGGGGCAGTGAGATGGCTAAGAAGTGTGCTTGCTGCCAAGCTAAATTCAATACTCCAGACGAGTCATGTGGCAGGAGATCTCACAGACCACTGTGTCTGGCTTGAATTCCAGAGTACTAGCACCTAGCCTTTGAACTGCCTTTTGTAATGTTCCCTTTAGTTACTGACACCCTTTGTTTGAAGTGTCTGAATCTTATCTGAGTTCTTCCTGAAGGGTTCAAAGCTTTTGCAAAAACTTAGTTATGAGAGGACTTAGAAAACCTAGAGATCTTGTGACTGAGAATTGCTTTGGTATTTGGTTTCTTCAAGGAACTTCAGATAAGAGGTTGTGGAATGTGGAAATTGACGTGTTAATGTGTAAATTGTATAACAATAAAAAAAGGCCTTTTGCAAATCAATGATCAGCAAGTTCACCTGAAGCAGACTCCTCTGCTGTAGCTGTTTGGCAAAATCTAAAATTCATTCTGGAGTGAATCTTCTTATCCACAGAACCATGAAACACAGAATATTGACAGTCAGGGTTCTCCAGAGTCACAGAACTTATGGAATGAATTTACGGGCTACAGTCCAACTAATCCAAAAATAACTAACTGTGAACAGAAAGTCCAAGAATCTAGTAGTTTCTCACTCTCACAAGGCTGGATGGGTGTCTCAGCTGGTCCTCTGTATATGCTGAAATCCTGAAGAAGTAGACTGCAATGCCAGTGAAGGAATGGTTGTGCTAGCAAAGTGAGGGCAGCAGGCAAAGAGCAAAACCTTCCTTCTCCCATGTCCTTATATAGGCTTCCAGTAGAGAGTGTGGCCCAGATTAAAGGTGCGCCTTCTAGACTCAAGATACGCTGTTTTCCTGATTAAAGATCCAGATCAGAGATGTGTCTTGCTATCTACAAGGTCTAAAATAAAAGTGCATTTACCCACTTCAAACCGAAGCAGAAAATCTTTCACTGGTGTGCTCTCCTTCTCTGGGTTGTAGTTCATTACAGATAGAGGCAAGTTGACGATCAAGAATAGCCATCACAATCCACCCCTTGTCAATTTGAGACACAATCATATCTCCATATATCATGATTAATTTCCAAATGGAAACAACCAGGTCACAATAATGCCTAAACCTATCCCTTGGACAACCGCAACATGTAAATTTAGAATAAGTAGCACTGTCCCTTGGGGAACATCTTTTTAGTATTCTCTTATTTGATGTTACAACATATAATAAAGAAATTGAAGGAAAACAGAAATATCTGTACAAATGCATTCTTAACAAAATTCAACAGGAGCACTCTTCTCAATAATAATCCTTATTTCTGCAACTGGTCACATGATCTTACCACTTCCATTTGATAATGGGTTGCTGCTGTACATGCCCGACTTTAAGCCTTGGTGGGTCAGATGACACCCAGCTCATGATGGGCAGCTCATGTTGCACAGTACTTGATTAACACACTGTCAAATGTTCAGTTTCAACCAAGGCCCAATAGCACACCAAGAGCTGTCTTTCAAAGGGAGAATAGTCGTCTGCAGATGATGGCAGAGCCTCACTCCAAAAACCCAAAGGTCTCTTCTGTAATTCACCTATAGGGGCATACCAAAGGCTCCAAACAGCATCTGCCACTAACACCTCAACTACCATTGCTGGTTCTTATAGTCCAAATGTAGAGCAACCTGTACTTGTTGAAGAGCTTCTCTCGTTCCAGGCCCCACACAAAGCTAGCAAATGTGTTTGCTAGATCAATTACTGGATATCATACACCAAAAAATCTGCTAATCTGCTCAAATAAGGATACTCTACACTAGCTGCAATCAGAGTTACTACCTGATTGTGTTTTCAATAGTTAACTGTCATTCTCCACAATCCATCAGTCTTCTGCACTGGCCAGATAGAGTTAAAGGGAGCCGTAGTGGGAACCAGCATCCCTGTACCTTGATGGTAGCACTAATTTCTGTTTTTGATTCACTATGTACCCTGGCAGAGGCAACTCTAAAGGCTTCCATTTAGCCTCTCCAACCATAACAGCCCTTCTCCACAGGTCAGGGAACCAATGTGAGAATTCTGCCAATTTCTAAGTATATCCACCAAAATTAAACATTCTGGAACTGAGGAAATAACTAATGGTTCAGAGACCCACTAGATGTGCTGTGACTCAGATTTGTGCCAAATTTCCATTAATCACCTGACATCCATAAACCCCTACTTTAACTGAATGGCCATAATGTTGCTTGGGATCTCCCAGGATTGGCTTCAATTCAGAACCAGTATCCAATAGTCCCCAAAAAAGTCTGATTAATTCCTCTCCCCAGTGTACCCTTGTACAAGGCCATAGATCTCTCTGGGGAAGAACTGGAGAAAAGCTAACAGTAAAAATTTGGTATTTTACCAAGTTTCTTCCTCACTGTGAATCTGGCCATCTCTTCATTCAAGAGGTTCTAGGTCTGAAAACTGGCTCAAGTCTGGAAATTGATTCACTGACCAAGATTACCTTTTGTCACTATCCAATGTAGCCTCTCTTTCATTTGTTTGAGAATTTTTCTGCTTATACAGATTGACAAAAAATGTTTTAGGCTTTTTATCTATTTCATGCCTGTAAACACCATGATTGACAAGTCAATACCAAAGTTCCATATGAGTCATAGCACTGTAAAATTCACCTTCCTATGCTGACCATACAGGTTAGGTATTATGGACGTTGCTTTGGCTATGTTGCCCATTATGATAACTACAATCATCTTATCTTGGACAATGCAATTCTACCCCGGACCTAGCTAAATCCATTGCATTTAACGTGTCCCATAGAGGAGCACCATAAGCAACCCTAAGGTCTGGCAAAAGAAAAAGGGTGACGAGAGCAGGCCTGAAGCAACAAATTCCACGGGAGTAGGATTGAGACAGCGACCTGGACCAGAGCAGGCCTGAGGTAGTGTGAACTCCACAGGGGCAAGACTGAGCCAGCAACCAAGGCCAGAGAAGGTCTGAGGAAGCAAACTCCAAAAGAACTGGACTATGCCAGGGACCTAGGCCAAAGTGGGCCTGGGACAGTGAACTCCATGGGAGCAGGAGCAGATCCAGCCCAGGGTCATTTAGAAGCAAGACTGGACCAGTGACCTGAGCTGGAGTGGGCCTGAGATAGCAAGCTCCACTGGAGAGGGAACAGATTCAGACCAGGGACATTTGTGGAGGCAGGACTGGGCCAGAGCATACCAGAGACAGCAAACTCCACAGAAGAAGGTAGAGAGGAGAAATTGCTGAGCAAGTGGGCCAGAGCCAGAGACAGCTGTGGGTTCAGGCATGAATCTGGGACCTTCCAGGGAGTAGACCTGAGCAAGGACCCTTGTGGGTCTAGGTGAGTGTCTGGGACCTTAGAGGGAATAGGGAGAAACCAGAAATCTCGGAGGGTCCCAGCGTGAGTCTGGGACCTCTGAGGGAGTAGGCCTGAGCCAGGTCCTTTGCTGGTCTGAGCACCTCCAAAGGAGTAGATCAGAGCCAGAGACCTTTGCAGGACTAACCCCAAGCCAGGGACCTCTGCAGGATCAAATCCAGAGAAGGGCCATTTACAGAACCAGATCTGAGTCAATAACCTAGGCCAGAGCAGGCTTAAGATACCAAACTCCACTAGAGTGCAGCAAACCCCAGTAGAGCTGAGAGACCTCCAGGAACACGGAGTGAATAATGAAGTAACTAGAACCATGGCACAGATTGTACCATGAGGAACAACAACCACCTAAGCCTTGGATTCACTGGAACCTAGAAGATTAATCACCAGAATAACAGACAGCCCCAACCACACCAATCAGAGGAAAAGATGGATAGACAAGGTAAGAACACATGCAACACCACAAAGAGCAACACACCAGTAAAATCTTGAGGCCCTACAAAAGCAAGACTTGAACAACCAAATATAGATGAAGCAGAAGAAAATGACCTAAAAAATAACTTCAGGAGAATGTTTGAAACTCTTAAAGAGGAAATGAAAAATTCCCTCAAAGAAATGGAGTAAAACACAAACAAAATATTAAAAGACATCAACAAATCCCTTAAAGAAAACCAAGAAAAAGAAATCAAACATATAGAAGAAACTATTCAAGACTTAGAAACTGAAATAGAGACAATAAAGAAAACACAAGCCGAGGTAATTATAGAAACAGAAATCATGAGAAAACAATCAGGAACGACAAACACAACCATAAACAGCAGGATACAAGACATGGACAAACGCTGAAGATACAATAGAGGAGATAGACTCATCAACCAAAGAAAACATTAAATATAACAAAACTTTAACTCAAAATATGCAGGAAATATGGGACACCATGGAAAGACCAAACCTAAGAATAATAGGTACAAAAGGAGGAGAAGTTCAACTCAAAAGCACAGAAAATATATTTAACAAAATCATAGAAGAAAACTTTCCCAACCTAAAGAAAGATATGCATATGAAGATACAAGAATCATACAGAACACCAAACAGACTGGATCAATAAAAAAAAGAAAAAAGTCCCCTTGCCACACAATAATCAAAACACCAAACATATAGAATAAAGAAAGAATATTAAGAGCTGCAAAGAAAAAAGGCCAAGTACCATATAAAGGCAGACCTATCAGAATTACACCTGATTCTCATTGGAGACAATGAAAACCAGAAGGTCATGGTAAGGCGTTATGCAGACATTAAGAGACCATGTATGCCAGCCCAGATTATTACACCCAGCAAAACTTTCATTCACCAAAGAAGAACAAAACAAGATATTCCATGACAAAACCAGATTTTATCAATACCTAGCCACAAACCCAGCCCTACACAAAATACTAGGAGGAAAACTCCAACCCAAGGAAGTTGGTTACATCAACAAAAACACAGACAATAGATGGTCTAACAGCAGAAAATCCCCCAAAAAGGGAAAAACACACAAATTAACATCACCAACAATGAAAACTAAATTAACAGGAGACAGCAATCACTGGTCATTAATATCCCTTAATATAAACAGACTCAAGTCACCTATAAAGACACAGACTAACAGACTGGATACAAAACAGAATCCCTCCTTTTTCTGCATACAAGAAATACACCTCAACCTCAAAGACAGACATCACCTTAGAGTAAAGGGTTAAGAAAAAATATTTCAATTAAATGGACCTAAGAAACAAGCTGGTGTAGCTATCCTAATAAATAACAAAAGAGACTTAAACTAAAATCAATCAAAAAAAATTTTTAAAAAGGCATTTTATATTAGTCACAAGAAAAATCCATCAAGAGGAAATCTCAATGCTGAACAACTATGCCCCAAATATAAGGGTACCCTCATATGTAAAATAAACACTTCTAAAACTTAAATCATATATTAAACCCCACACACTAATAGTAGGAGACTTCAACACTCCACTTTCACCACTGGACAGGTCAGTCAGACAAAAAAAAAAACAAAAACAAAAACAAAAACAAAAACAAAACAGAGAAATAAGAGAACTAACTGATGTTATAACTCAAATGGATTTAATAGACATCTATAGAATTTAAAAGGAAAAGAATATACCTTCTTCTCAGCACATCATAGAACCGTCTCAAAAATTGACCACATACTTGGTAACAAAACAAACCTCAACTAATATAAAATTAATTGGAATAACATGTATCTTGCCAGATCACCATGGTTTAAAACTAGAATTCAACAGCAATATTAACTGAAGAAAGCCCACAAACACATGGAAATTAAACAATGCTCACCTGAATCATCAATGGGTCAAGGAAAAAATGTAGAAAGAAATTAAAGATTTCTTAAAATTCAATGAAAATGACCACACAACATAACCAAATTTATGGGACACCAGGAAAGCAGAGTAAAGAGGAAAGGTCATAGCACAAAATGCCTACATAAAGAAGCTGGAAAAATCCCATACTAGTGAATTAACAGAACATTTGAAAACTTTAGGGAAAAAAAAGCAAACTCACCCAAGAGAACTAGATGGCACGAAATAATCAAATTGAGAGCTAAAATCAACAAAATAGGAACAAAAAAAAAATACAAAGAATCAATGGGACAAAGAGCTGGTTCTTCAAGAAAATCAACAAAATAAACAAACCTTTATCCAAACTAACCAAAAGGAAAAGAGAGAATATCCAAATTAACAAAATCAGAAATAAAAAGGGAAACATAACAATAGATATGGAGGAAATACAGAGAATCACAGGGCCATATTTCAAAAGCCTGTACTCCACAATTTGGAAAACTTAAAGGCAATGGACAACTTTCTGGATAAATATCACTTGCCAAATTAAGTCAAGACTAGATCAGCAAATTAGAGAGACCTATAATTGCTGAAGAAATAGAAACAGTCATCAAAAGTCTCCCAACCAAAAAAAGCCCAGGACCAGATGGTTTCAGCTCAGAATTCTACAAGACTTTCAAAGAAGAACTAATACCAATACACCTCAAATTATTCCACACAATAGAAACAGAAGGAACCTTGCCAAACTCTTTATAAGGGCTAAAATTACCTTGATACCCAAACCACAGAAAGACATTACTAAGAAACAGAATTACAGACCAAGCTCACTCATGAACACCGATGCAAAAATACTAAATAAAATACTGGCAAATTGAATCCAAGAACACATCAGCGCCTTCATCCACCATTATCAAGTCGGCTTCATCCCACAGATGCAAGGATGGTTCAACATATGAAAATCTGTCAAGGTAATCCACCATATAAATAAACTGAAAAATAAAAACCACATGATCATCTCATTAGATGCCAAGAAAGCTTTCAACAAAATACAACATCCATTCATGATAAAGGTCTTAGAGAGAGCAGGGATACAATAAACATGCCTAAACATAATCAAAGCAATATACAGCAAGCCAACAGCCAACATCAAACTAAATGGAGAGAAACTCCCAGCAATCCAGCTGAAATCAGGAACAAGACAAGGTTGTCCACTCTCTCCATATCTATTCAATATAATTTCTTGGGGTCCTAGCTAGAGAATTAAGACAACAAAAAGGAGATCAAGAGGATTCTAATCGGAAGGGAAGAAGACAAACTCTCACTATTTGCTGCTGCTGATAGTTCATATAAGTGACTCCAAAAAAATCTACCAAGGAACTTCTACAACACATAAACACTTTCAATATTTTAGCAGAATACAAGATTAACTTAAAAAAAAATCAGTAGTGCTCCTGCACACAGATGATAAATGGGCTAAGAATGAAATCAGAAAAACATAACCATTCACAATAGTCACAAAAAGCATAAAATATCTCAGAGTAACTCTAACGAAACAAGTGGAAGATTTGTATGACAAGAACTTTAAAATCTTTGAAGAAAGAAGTTGAAGAAGACATCAGAAAGTTAAAAGATCACCCATGTTCTTGGGTAGATAGCATTAACAGTAAAAATGGCAATCTTACCAAAAGCAATCTACAGATTCAATGTAATGTCCATCAAAATCTCAGCAAAATTCTTCAAAGACCTCGAATGAACAATAATCAACTTCATATGGAAAAGCAAAAAACCCAGGATAGCCAAAACAATCCTGACAATAAAAGAACATCTAAAGGCATCACAATCACTGACTTCAAACTCTATTACAGAGATACAGTACTGAAAACAGCCTGGTATTCGCATAAAAACAGACAGGAGGACCAATGGAACCAAACAGAAAACCTGGCTATTAATCCACACTCCTTTGAACACCTGAATTTTGACAAAGAAGCTAAAAATATCAAATGAAAAAAAGAAAGCATATTTAACAAGTGGTGCTGGCATAACTGAATTTCAACATGTAGAAAATGAAAATAGATTCATATCTATCACCATACACAAAACTCAAGTCCAAATGGATCCAAGACCTCAACATAAAGCCAACCACACTGAACCTTATAGAAGAAAAAGTGGGAAGTACACTTGAACACACTGGCACAGGGAACCACTTCCTAAATATAACCCCAGCAGCACAGACACTGAGAGAAACAATTAATAAATGAGACCTCCTGAAACTGAAAAGCTTTTGAAAAGCAAAGGACATGGTCAACAAGACAAAACAACAGCCTACAGAATGGGAAAATGGTGTGGGACAATTGTCTGTATTCTGTCAATTATGTTTAAATAAATGCTGATTGGCCAGCAGCCAGACAGGAAGTATAGGTGGGACAACTACACAGGAAGTAGAGGCGGGTCAAGGAGAACAGGAGAATTCTGGGAAGAGGACGCAGTCCTGTCAAGACACAGAAGAAGCAAGATGTGACTGTGCTGCTGAAAAGGGTACTGAGCCATGTGGCTAACACAGATTAAGAATAATGGGCTAATATAAGTTATAAGTGTTAATAACAAGCCTGAGCTAATGGGCCAACGAGTTTATGATTAATGTAGACCTCTGTGTAATTTCTTTGGGACTTAACGACTGCGGGAACTGGGCAGGACAGAAACCTCAGACAAGAGGAAAATATATTCACAGACCCCACATCAGATAGAGATCTAATCTCCAATATATACAAAGAACTCAAGAAACTGATCATTAAAAGAACAAATAATCCAATTTAAAAAAAAAATGGAGTACAGACCTAAACAGAGAACTCTCAACAGAGTGGTATCCTGAGCATAGAAAACCTCAAAGCCTGCCCCCCTCAGTGGCACACTTCCTCCAACAAAGGTATGCCACACCAACAAAGCCACACCTCCTCATAGTGCCACTCCCTGTGAGATTATAGGGGCCAATTATTTCAAACTGCCACAGTCATCTTTTGATAAATGCTTCAGCCAACCATTCAAACTTTTGACACCTTTTTAAACTGTTCAAGCTTCCATATTAAGCTCAGAGTCTCTACTCAGAGGGCCCATATCAATAAACTCAATGCGATCTAGTTTTATGTCCCTTCCACCATTAGCCCAGACCTTTAAAATCCACTCCCACAAATATTTCCCAGACTTCTGCTTGAATGAACTGGCAAACTCATTAAGCTCTTAGTGCAGTGTGGTGATATTTTGTGCTTTAACAAATAAAGCTTGCCTAAAGATCACACTGCAGAGACAGTCACATTACTTAGCCATGAAGGCCAGGTAGTGGTGGCACACACTTTTAATCCTAGGAATTTGAAGAAACAGGCAGACATATTTCTGTGAATTCAAGGCCACCCTGTGCTACACGAGATTGAATCAGTCTAAAAGAGAAATAGAGCTCACACCTTTGATCCCAGCCCTTGGGATCACATGCCTTTAATCACAGCACTAGGGAGGTTGAGACAGGAATGACTTGCCAGGGCGAAGATAAGAATATAAGGTAGAGCCGGGCAGTGGTGGCGCATGCCTTTAATCCCAGCACTCAAATCTCTGTGAGTTCGAGGCCAGCCTGGTCTACAAGAGCTAGTTCCAGGACTGGAACCAAAAAAAAACTACGGAGAAACCCTGTCTCAAAAAAAAAAAAAAAAAAAAAAAAAAGAATATAAGGTAAAAGGGGGGGCAGGAGGAGAACTTGAGAAAACTGGACAGGCAAGATGGAAGACGGACAGAGATGAGAGCAAGGAAAGAGATATTTTGATTGAGGGAGCCATTATGGGGCTATTAAGAAACCTGGCACTAGAGAAATTCCCAGGAATTCACAAGGACGATGCCAGCTAAGACCCTAAGCAATAGAGGAGAAGGTGCCCAAAGTGGCCTTGCCCCGTAGTCAGATTGATGAATATCTTAAATATCACCATAGAACCTTAATCCAGCAACTAATGGAAACAGAGGCAAAGACCCACAGTGGAGCACTGGACTGAGCTCCCATTTGAAGAGTGGGAGGAGTGAATATGAGCAAAGAGGTCAAGGCCATGATGGGTACAAGCACTGAAACAGTTTACCTGAGCTAATGGGAGCTCAACAGGTCCAGCTGGACAGGAAAGGAACCAGCATAGGACCAAACTTGATACCCTAAATGTGCGTGACAGTTGTATGTCTGTCCTGTCCCTTTCAGAGACAAGCACTGCCCATTCCACCCCCATCAGCTGAGGCAAGCAGATCTTCCTTCTGCTTCCAGCCTGAGCTCCCTTCCTTTCTGTCTCTCTCCTGAAAAGGCAGCTTCTGTCTCTCTCCCTTCTCCCCACTTCTCCCCTTCCCCCTTCTCTCTTTCTCTCTCTCTCCCTCTCTCTCTCTCCTCTTTTCCCTTCTTCCCTTCCCCCCTTTCCCCTCCATAACCCACTAAATAAATATCCAACCTCACTCTGCATGGTGTACCTATCCATCTGTCTCTCGCCTGCAGCTGCACCTCGTAGGACAGGTCTCTGTCTCTCACCCACCTTGTGGCTCCTAGTCTTGGATCTGCTCCCCCCTCCCCATTACTACTGGCAGTGGCACCAGTATTTAACCCTGCTGCTTGTACTGGCTTTTGGGGAACCTATTCTCTTTGGATGGATACCTTGCTCAGCCTGGATATAGTAGGGAGGGCCTTGGACCTTCCCCAAAGCAATGTACCTTATCCTCTCTGAGGAGTGGATAGGGGCTGGGGTGTAGGTGGAAGGAATGGGAGGAGGGGAAGGAGTGGGAACTGGGACTGGTATGTAAAATGAAAACAGACAGTATGCATTCTTTTCTTAAAAAAAAATAAAATAAAACAAATCTTTTTTTAAAAAAGGGTAGGAGGAGACAGGAGCTCGGGGTATTCAGTCTGAGGATTCATAGAGACGGGATCACCTTTTTGGTCTGATGTAGAGGTAAGAGCTAGTGGCTGGCACTACGGTGTAATACATTCCACACAGGCTACACTTTCTATGTCCCCTCTAGAAAACTGCTTTGGCCTTGAGTTTGTTTGTAAATCTAGATGTAACTAGATTTGGTGGGTCCTGAGGGACATCAGTATTGTCTTGCTGGCATTGTCTTCAGAGAGAGTCACTGATGGTTTAGTGGACAATTAAGGATTAAACTTCTCAGTGAAAGGTGAAAGGAGCAGTATTTCAAAGTGCACTGGCTGGCTTTGTGTGTCAACTCGACACAAGCTAGAGTCATCAGAGAGGAAAGAGCCTCAGTTGAGGAAATGCCTCCTTGAGATCCATCTGAAGGGCATTTTCTCATTTAGTGATCAGTGTAAGAGGGAACAGCTCATTGTAGGTGGTGCCATCTCTGAGTTGGTGGTTCTGGGATATATAAGAAAACAGGTTGAGCAAGTCATGGGAAACAAGCCACTAAGCAGCTCCCCTCTATTGGGCCTGCATCTGCTCCTGCCTCCAGGATCCTTTCCTGTTTGAGCTCCTGCCCTGACTTCCTTCAGTAATAAACAGCAATACTGAAGTATAAGCCAAATAAACCCTTCCTCTTGAACTTTTTTTTTTTTTTTTTTTGATATGGTGTTTCACCGCAGCAATAGAAACTCTAACTAAGACACTTAGAGGGAAGAGGTCAGATAAGATAAAATCCTTGCGAATCTGAAGGTTCAAAATTCTCAGCTTCAGTAGGGTCCTCCACGCATCCCCAAGCCATGTTATAGGGTCCACTCTTTACCAATTGATGCCCTGACTTGAACTGCTGACATCCTCTGAAGCTGGGGCTTGAATTTTTGCTATAATTCAGCCGACCTTATAATGAAGGCTTCAGTTTGATTTTTCTGTAACTCAAGCTCTGTGGCTGCTGGAAAGAAGATTCTTTTCTAGGGCACACTTAGAAACCTTTACATTGTTTATTAACATCTGGAGCTGGTCGACTTTATACTAAGTTCTTTATTGTCCTTCACCATATTCTGAAATTACTTAATTTTATCACAAAGCTCACTCCTATCTTTTATCAGTTTATACAGAAATACTAAAAGCAACCAACCAGCAGCATCATTTTCATTATTTTTCCCCAAACTGTCAAAATTTAAAATACAGGATCATCAAATCTAGTGCCATTCACAGGTGGTGACTCAAGATAATCAAATGTATTTACCCCTGTAAGTTTGTAATACAGTTCACACCATGGGCTTTTGGTATTCTCTGAGCTCCCAGGAGAGGGAGTGTTTGGAGAGACTACAGTAACCGAAAGTGGTAGAGAATTGAATAGTTTATCTCAGACAGTTAAAAGAGTCATCATTATACTTGTTCTTCTATAAGCACTTCTGGTACCAAAATCTGTATTTGTCAGGGTTCTCTAGAGTCACAAAGTTTATGGAATGAGTGTGTATGTATGTATGTATGAAATTATTGGAATGACTTACAAGCTACAGTCCAACTACTCCAACAATGACCAGCTGTGAACAGAAAGTCCAAGAATCTAGTAGTTCCTCAGTCCCACCAGGCTGGGTGTCTCAGCTGGTCCTCTGTATATGCTGGAATTCTGAAAAAGTAGGCTCCATGGAAGGAACAGATGTTTTGACACAGTGAGGGCAAATGGGCAAAGAGCAAACCTTCCTTATTCCATGTCCTTATCCAGGCTTCCAACAGAAAGTGAAGCCCAGATTAAAGGCGTGCCTTCCCACCTCAATATCCAAATCAAAGGCATGCTGTCCTCCTACCTAAAGATCCATATCAGAGGTGTTTCTTCCTACCTTAAAAGTCTAGAATAGAGCCGGGCGGTGGTGGCACAGGCCTTTAATCCCAGCACTTGGGAGGCAGAGGCAGGCGGATCTCTGTGAGTTCGAGACCAGCCTGGTCTACAAGAGCTAGTTCCAGGACAGGCTCCAAAACCACAGAGAAACCCTGTCTCAAAAAAAAAACCAAAAAAAAAAAAAAAAAAGTCTAGAATAGAAATAAGTTTACCCACTGTAAACCCAACAGAAAATTTCTCACAGGTGTGCTCTCCATTTCCTGGTTGTAGTTCATTCCAGATATAGTCAAGCTGACAACGAAGAATGGCAAGAATGGACCAAGACCCATCTGATTGAAGGAGACAAACAGTTCTTTCCCATGGCCTCTAACCTGCATACTCATGCCATGGTAAAGTGTTCCCACATGTGCACAGAAACACAAACACATAGAAACATTAAATAAATAAATGTAAATTTTTAAAAAGAGGACTGGTGAGATGGCTCATCACTCCACAAGCCTGATGACCTCAGTTTGATGCCCTGAATCCACAACTGAAGGAGATAACTGACCCCTAAAAGTTGTCCTCTACCTCAATGCATGTGAATGACTCCTTCACACAACATAGTAACAGTAGCAATAATAATGAAAAATTAAAGTCCATTAAGGTAACAGGTTCCAAAATCTTGAAATAAACCATAAAGCAGTAGTCATATTTTATCATCTTAACAGGTCTTTTTGAATGGCAGTTTTCTTTCCAGAAGTATCTATTGATCCTGACTTAACTCACAGCAGGCTGTATGACCAAGTGCCGGCACCTCATGCTTTAATCCACCCCATGCTGGGCAAGGAGATTTTTGACAAATAGGTCTGCTTGGAAGAAAAGTCCTAAGTGCAGCACTAGCTTTGAGGGCTCCAGCTGGTTGTCCAGGTTATCAGGTATCACTGTGGTACAAGTTACCAAGATAATTAACAACTAGTTTACAAAGACATCTGAATGCTCAGCCGCTTTCTTGGGCATGCTGGTACACTACTTACTAACTGCAGCAACAGATTGTGAGATGGTTGATTGCCTCCCCACTTTAAATCTGAGTAGACCAAGCTCTGCTCATGTGAGAAGTTACAAAAACCCTAAAGCAGGAGCTCAGCTTTAGGTTCGCACAACTGGATAGTCCAGAAGGAAAGAAGAATTTTATAAGATGGTTCTGTTGCAACACCCAGTTCTCTGAATTATCCTTGGCATTGATAAAGAACCACAGAAACAGATCAGTATGAAACTTAATGATTTAATCTAGCAGAGCCACACCGAAGAAACAGAAGTTGCTTAATAAACTCTGGCCATGTCTTCATTTCCTGGAAATGTCTTGAGCCTCCCTGTTCCTGAATGTCTTACAGTAAGATGTCAGCAGTACTTTCAACCAAAACGTTTTATCTGGATTGACCTAAACTATTACAGAGATCCAAACAGAGACATTATGCAAAACTAGCCAACAAGACTCCACAATAAAGGCAGCATTGCAAAAGAAGGGGAAAGACGGGGAGAACCGCTTCAGCTAACACAGACTAAAGAGATGGGAAGCGGCTCGGAGGTCAGGTGCTTGCCCACCTCAGGAAGCCCTGCATTCGATCCCCAGAACATTCCATGGTGGTTCAAGGTCATTCATCCTGGCTATATAATGAGTCCAAGATCAGCCTACTACATGACATCTGTCAAAAAAAATACACACTAAAGAGATGAAGAAATGAAAACTAAATTCCATGCTCAGTTCCTAACTGAGCCTCCAACAATAGCAATACATGTTTTGTATGGCATAATTTGGTAAGATAATCGATCATTGGATATAGGTTGCATATTAAGCCAACAGGTCGGCAAATTTTTCAGTGAAAAGTCTACTGATGAACATTTTATTTTGGAAGACATACATTCCAAGTCTCAATTGTTTAATTTTCTGCTATGTGCAGTGGTGTACAGATAACATAGTCCATTAGAACAGTTACAAGCGTAGCCTGATCATATACACCTTTACTTCTAGCTAGCTGGCGACTGAGGCAGAAAAATTACTTCAACCCACAAGTTAAAAGCAAATCTGACTGACAGGATACAGTCTGCCAACCCTAAACCAGAGACCCTTGTAACAAAGCTAAATTTCCTGAGTGCTAACTCGTGGGATAATACAAGAGAATTGCTTTCATATGAGACACAGGAGAATGCATCGGGTGTGAGCTACTATTTCATCTGTTTGGAACTCTGAAATGATTCTAAAAGGTCCACAGAGGAGGAAAGAGGAGGTAAACACAGGGAAATGGCATGTGAACACTGCTGAACCTCTAGGTGAACTACAAGGATTTTATCACAGGCTTTGTGCACTACTGATGGAGGTTTGAAATTCATCAAGATGGAAAGGTTTCCAACTACTCGAAACTGTGGTTTGTGGCCCTGTAATTGATATTCATCAAGGGGGACCACATCTTGGTTGGCCATTCCTGCCCTCCCCCAGTGTGTCCTCAGCATTCCACCTACATCTCTGACAGCTGATGTGGCAGGGAGACCAGAAAGGCCTTCTCAGCTGCCTGCCGGGTTCCCCCTGCTGACCTCTGGTCCAAGCATCACTGCAGGGTCTGTGATGGTAGACATGACCTCATTGATCAATTCCACAGGAATATCCCCCGACACTCGGGATCTCTTGGCTTCCTCCGGAGCATGAGGGTTGTTCATTTTCCTCTTTTCTCCTGTGATGTTCAAAATAAAAGGCAAAAAAAAAAAAAACAAAAAAAACGGATGGTTTGAAATGAAAAATAAGACCTGATGAATCTAACTTATTTTGGGGAGGGAATCTGGGGGTGAGACAAGCTCATGTATGTATCCCTGGCTGGTCTAATACTGACTATCAGGTGGGCTTCAAACTTGTGGTAATCCTCCTGAATGCTAGGATAATAGGTGTACACCATCTAATTTTCTGATAGCACTGGTAGCTGTCCCCAGCCTTCCAGTAGGAGAAAGGCTGGTGGTGGAAGAGAAGGAGATAGCACCACTGACAGTTTCAGATCCACTTTAAAGACTGCCTGTTTTCTAAGATGTTTCCTTGGCATATGTGTTACTATAGTATGTTTCTTTTTTAATTTATTTTTACTCATGTGTATTACTTCCTGTTTACCTGCTGGTTTATCTGTATGTGGGCCTGAACTAGAGTTAGAGAGTTGTGAGCTCTGTGTGGGTGCTGGGAATTGAAACTGGGTCCTCTGGAAGAGCGGGCGGTGCTCTTAACCACCCATGTTTCTTTTTTTAAAGGTATTTTTATGTGAGTGTTTGTGTGCATGTGTGTGTGTGTGCATGTGTGTGTATGTGTTTCCCGGAGAGGACAGACAAAAGCATCAGATTCCCTGGAACTGGAGTTATATATAGGCAACTGTGAGCTGTTGGGTACTAGGAACCAAATATTGGTCCTCTACAAGAGCAGTAAATGCTGTTAAATGCTGAGCCTCCTCTCCAGCCCCAAGCATATGTTTCTTCATCTGCAGATATAGAGCTTGGTGTCATTATTCTTGGAGGACTGAGAGCTCAAAGTCATCCCTGGCTGCACAGGGAGTTCAAAGCTGTAATATAAATGTCTGTAATCATAAATGTCAAAAATTGTTAAAAACTGTTTTATTAACACCAAATGAGAAGTTTCTGTTGCTTTTGTTTTTAGTTTTATTTCATAAATGTACATGTCTTCATAGAAAGAATCTCTGTTTTTCAATGTTGGGGTAGAATAATCCCTGAGCACCCAGTAGCCCAAGCCTAGAGAACAAGTCTTTCAAATACCTAGATTCTCTTTTCTGTTTTTGTCTGCTTGCTTTTAAGAATTAACTAAGTTGTTTCTCAAACCTTCAGTGCTGGTTGATCTGATTATCTCTCTTTATAATCCCACTTATCTCAATTTACATACCATATGTATGTACATTACATATGGTATGTAAATTAATAGGTATACATATGCGTGTGTATATATTATATTTAGGTATCTTCATATATATTTGAAAAATATTAGTAAATTGTCTTACTTTTAATAAACAAAACAGGGCTGCAGAGATGGCTATGGTAAAAGTGCTTGCCTTACAAAAGTGTGGATCAAAATTCGGATCATCAGAACTTACAAAAGCCAGGCAGGCATGGTGACTCACTTGCAATTCCAGCCCTTGTGAGAAGGAACCTAATGACTCTACAGCAAGCTGAAACACTAGACTAACCTTTATCTGTGTGTGTTAGGGTCAACTGAGAGACCCTGCCTCAAGCAATAAAGTGGAGCATGAAGGAAGAATAACCTTTTTGTTTCAAGTGATTGTTTTCTGAGACAAGGTATTTCTTGTCTGGCTGTCCTGGAACTCCCTCCATAGACCAGACTGGCCTCGAACTGTCTCTGTCTCCCAAGTGGTGGGATTAAATGTGTGTGCTGCCATCACTACCATTTACTGTTTACTCCACCCACCTAAGGGCTGGCCTATCAAATGGGCCAAGGCAGTTTCTTTATTAACCAATGACCTTCCTCCATCAGGAAGAAGATTTTTAACATCAGCCTTGAAACTCTACACACTTGTGTAACATACACACTCACATGCATACCATACACCCTCAAATGTGCACCACACACTCACATGCATACCATACACCATCAAATGTGCACCACACACACTCACATGTATACCATACATCCTCACACGTGCACCACACACACATGTATACCACACATCCTCACATGTGCAGCACACACATGTATACCATACAACCTCACATGTGTACCACACACTCACATGCATACCATACACCTTCACATGTGTACCACACACACTCACATGTATACCTTACACCCTCACATATGCACCACACACACACGTGTATACCATATACCCTCACATATGCACAACATACTCATGTATACCTTATACCCTCACATGTGTGCCACACACACGTATAACTTACACCCTCACATGTGCACAACATATACACATGTATACCTTACACCCTCACATGTGTATCAGACACACCCACATGTATACCTTACATCCTCACATGTGTGTAACATGAAGGCCGGCTTGTTGAGGTATCTGTAGCACCCAGTACCCCACAGCCAACAAGTCCCAAAGAAAATCACACAGAGATCTCCATAAGTTATAAAACTGATTGGCCCCTTGGCTCAGGCTTCTTATTAGCTCTTATAGCTTATATTAGCCCATTATTATTATCTATGTTAGCCATATGGCTCGGTACCCTTCTCAGCCAGATTTCTGGGCCATCCTGCCAGGGCAAACTCTGACTGTTTCAGGCAGGCGGTCTGACTATGGAGCATTTGAATGTGGTCTGTGAGCAGAATGCTGTAACTTGCTTGCTGGGTCTAAGGATATGATGCTTTCGAAAAGAGGTTCTTCTTTTCTTTTCACAGAAGATGAGACCCTGTGTATTGCTTCTATCCCAGTATGGTATGATAGACCATGCCCTCCTGAAAGGTTGCTGTGAACACTTTCAGAAAATTACTTCACTCAACTTATGGCTGAGATGAACCTAGCACACAGGTTATACCATGAAAGACCTAATTAAAAGCGTCCCTATATAGCAGGAAGAAGTTTGGAGAGAAAAAACTGTGCCCATATGCCCAAATATTGTTCATAAATGTTCTTTTATATTTAAAGGGGGATATGATATAGAGATGAATAATTTGCATTGGTATGGATTTTAAGGTCAATTTTGTTATATGTATATGTATTTCTGATCTTGATTAAGGTATTGTGATTGTGTAGTTCATTTTAAAAATGTAATGTATAATTATGAAATATAGGTTGTTAATGGATAATCATCAATGATAGTCAAGCTTATAGTCATGTTAGTTAGATTTTCTAGATATATAGAGATATATTTCAGTTAGATAGGCATTCTTTCAAAGACTACAGAATATGGCATTTAATGTTTTAATAATTTAGGGCTTTTCATGGCAATGAGACACGTCTGCTCCTGGAAGCACCAGCTACTTCAGGAGAAAGATGGGCATTGAAGAGGCTCCTTATGGAGTTGGTTAGCCATTTGGGCAAGAAACTGTTCTTGCCTGGACTGTTGCATAAACTGGACATGAAGAACCCGCAGAGAGAGGACTGCTGAACTTGCCTAAAGGTAAGATGATCCTTTGGGGTTCCTGTTTCATAAAAGAGTCTGCGAGAATTCTGCAGGACACAAAAGAAAGTGACTGAACTGTCTTTGAAATTTCCTGCTTCATGGAAATGTCTGCTGGATACTATGGGCCTGTAGGCCGAACATGGATGCCCCAATGGTACAGAGGTACTTTGGGTGACTGTCCAGGCAGCAAAATGTCTCTGTCATTTCTAGAGTTTTGGACTTCTTGTTTACTTAGGTAATATTATATCCTTCTGGAGTCTTTGATGGAATTGAAGAATTGATAGATAGTTACAGTTTTCCTTAGTTATGATAAAAGATAAAATAGCTCTAAATATTGGAACTGTAATTCTTGCTTGATAACTGTTTTGTTATATGTAATTTTACTATGTTAAAGTGAAAGCCTTTCTCTTTTTGTTTAAACAGAAAAAGGGGAAATGATGTAGGAGGGTCTTTTATGTTTTGCTTTCATTGGTTAAATAAAGAGACTGCCTTGGCCTTTTGATAGGACAGCAGCTTAGACAGGCCGAGTAGACCGAACAGAATGTTGGGAGAAAGAAAACAGAGTCAGGCAGATGCCATGGCTCTCCTGTCCGAGACCAACGCTGGTTAGACTCATGCCGATAAGCCACAGTCAAGTGGCAATACAGATCATTAGAAATGGGTTAGATCAATATGTGAGAGTTAGCCAATAAGAAGTTAGAACTAATGGGCCAGGCAGTATTTAAATGAATACAGTTTCTGTGTAATAATTTCTAGTAAAGCTAGCCGGGAGCCGGGTGGTGGGAAGCGGACCACTCCTCCTTTTATAACACATGTGTACCACACACACACACACACACACACACACACACACACATATACCATACACCCTCACATGTGTACCACTCACACTCACATGTATACCTTACACCCTCACATGTGCACCACACACACGTATACCATACACCCTCACATGTGTGCCACACACTCATATGTATACCACATGTGCACCACACACTCACACCTATACCACATATATGCCACACACTCACAAGTATACCATATGTATTCCATACACTCACATGTACACCACACACACATACACAGGAAAAATAATAAAAATTTAAAAATAATTTTAAAATGGTTAATTTTCTCATTATAAAATGGGCCCACTTTAACACTCACATGTTGTAAACTTTGGGGGAATTGGAATATTTTATCATAAAAATGATAGTTCACAAGGAGAGCAAGAGCACTGGCTCAGAAAATATGCAAAGGCACAGACAGCTGTGGATGGCCAAAAATATGAGCCTATTGACCTTGACTAAAGGTCAGAGAGTTGGGACTTAACTCTATTTCTTCAAGGTTATTGAAGAAACACAGATCCCACTAAGATTCAGACCAGAGAATTCTGCTCTCTCAAGGTTTTTGTCAACAGGTGTGGCTAATAGCCAGACCTTGTATTTCCAGTATAGAGAAGTAGATATGTTTCCACCTCAAAGAAAAGTCTACAGATCCAACTAAGGTTCCAGTTCCTTTAAGAAGGTAACATTGGATTCCACCCAGGGAGTGGTTTGCCTACAGAAGATTTTGGTCTAGGGTGTGAGTGTGACTGGTTTTGTTCTAGCAACAGAATGTTTAACCGTGACTGTAGCCTGCAATCTTTAACTGGTCTGTTCATTTTTTCATTTCCTTGTATCATGTTAATGCAATTTTTTATCTTACTCCTAACTTTTGGGACCAGGGGTATTTTAAGCAATCGGAAATTAAATGCATTCCCTTCCGATACTATCCTATCTTTTCTGTTGTATTATTTTTCACGCATCTCCATATTCTTTACTAATTTTTCTAAATCCCCATGCACCTATCCTGGCAAGTGGTATTTTTGTTGAGGCTGGTCCCCAACAGAGAGCTTTCTCCCGTGTTCCTCCTGGGAATGTGAAACATAGAAGGTTTTTCTTTTTCTTCCTTTGTTTAAGGCATGTAAACACGTCTCGTGTAACCCTGTCTGGAGGCTGACTTACTATGTAACCTAAATTAATCCTGAAATCCTAGGCCTCCTCTTCAGCCTCGAAATGTGTGGATTACAGCGTATCCTACCCAGCTTGTCATCACCTTTTCTCCTTTCCATTCCCACACTTGGTTTTTCTGGCTTTTTTCTTTTACTATCTTACTTTTACTTTCTTTCACTATTATAACCTACACTTATTTTTTATAACTCTGTGTGTGTGTGTGTGTGTGTGTGGTGTTTTTGTTGAGGCTAGATCCCAGGGCTTCATATGTGCCAGACTGGCACTCTACCATTGAGCCGCATCCCCAGTCCAGTAACTAAATGAAAAATAGGAATAGTAACTTGAAGTCAGGCACAGTGGTGCATGCCTTTAATCTCAACTCTGCAAAGACAGGCAGGCATATCTCTGTGAGTTTGAGGCCAGCCTGGTCTACAAAGCAATTTCTAAGACAGCAGAGATACACAGAACTACCTGTTTTAAAAAAGGAGGAGGGGTAGCTTTTCAACGTCCAAATACAATTTGTTCCTTCAGTATGCAGTCTAGTAAGCACACTTCCACACTGTATGCTCACTAACTTTAAAAAGCAGAGTACTATAAAGCACATAGTCTATAGAAAAGGTACCATAGTGTATGTACAATCCACTACATGGCCTTGGTTCCAATTCTACCAAATCTATGAAAGTTGGTTCTGGAGATTAGTGAGGACTGTCTTCAGATATTTGACTAGCAATCATAACCCATGATTTGCATGTGAACATTGAATGTGAACATTCTTCATTTCTCCCCCACTGTGACTCCATGTGTATCTATCTGATTTCTTTTGATGCCAGAATGAGTCATCCATCTCAAGATACTGAATATTTCCTTTGTTTTCAGACAGAAAACAGTTTTTTTTTAAGTGCACTATAAGGGCTGTGGGCTGAGCAGCAACAAGGAGTGCTGCCTAAAGACAGCACCATGTATCTCAAACCAACCTGAGGTGATGCCACTGCCAGAAGAACATGCTGTGTGCAATGCAACGTCCCCAGAGAAGGAGGAGATACACATGGATGAAAGTTGTTTCCCATTAAGTGCTTTAGCCAAGCCAAACCCAAAATGAGACCACAGAGTTCTGAGACTCGATGACTGCCAAAGGACATACCACATGGGTGCTGTAATGGCAAGTTGGTTGTTTGTTTTTAAGTTTAATGAAACAGGGATTCTCTGTGTAGCACTGGACATGTAGACCAGGCTGGCCTCGAACTCTGAGAGATCCACCTGCTTCTGCCACTTGAGTTCTGGGTTGAAAAGTGTGTGCTATCACCACCCGGTACAAGTTTTTATAGCAACAGTTCTGCACTGTGGGTTTGTTAATGACACAGTAGTACATCCTCAAAGTCTAAAGCAAAGTGGCATCCAGCCATTAAAGTCATGGGAACAGAACTGTGAGTGGGTCTGAATGTAGTTCAGGACTCTGCTGATAACTGAGTTCCCAGTGTGAGCTACACAATCTACTCCCTCCATAGCTTACCTGGGTTTGCTTCAAGCCCAGAAGGACCTCTGCAACCAGGACTTGTTCTATCTCCATTGATCTGCTCATGGGAAGAGGCATTTGTACAGAAAGATGCTGTCCCAGTAACAGGAGGACTGATCACTGCCCCAAGAGAAGGAAAAACAGATGTTAGATGAAGCCAAGTACACATGAGACGACGAGGCCATCCTACGACTGCCCAGCACCATAAAAGCCATGCTAAAGTAAAGCCACAGAGCGTCAAGATACTAGAGAGTCAGGGATTAGAAATCACTGAACAGATGTAGAATGTATCCAAGCCCACACTGATAAAGTAGTGAGTAAAGAATGTGCAGCTCTTTTCATAAAGATGGACACCAGGAAGTAAAGAAGGATGGATGTTTGCTCTTTTTAAAAAAAATCTAATCAGTCATTCAGTAAATGAATCACTGCGGTAGTCATTGTGATAAAACTAATTAAAGGAAGACTGAGTATGGAGGCTAAACTTTGCGGGGAGAATGGTGGGCTATTGACAGAGCCGAAAGTTGTTCGCGTGAGAATGTTCCTAAAAGTGAAGAAAGCCGGGGACTCCAAATTAACAATTAAGCAAGCCCCGTGCCAACAGAAGTGCACAAGCCTTATCCCCAGCCTCCAGCAGTGATTGAAACCATGAGCATGCTCTTTTACTGAGAAAGGAGGCAAAATTATAGGCAGCCTATCCACTAGAAAACACTGCATCCAGATACACTTATTGGCTTTAACAAGAACACTGTTTCTATAGAAGAAAATGTGATTTGCTCTGAGAGGAGTTCATAAGTGGGAATATTTGTAATTGTGTATTGATTTTTGAGAAAATACATAATACAGTAGGTGTGGTAGTTTGAATGAAAAAAGTTCCCCATGGGCTCTTTTATATTTCATCCAAGACTGGCGGTGCAGTTTGGAGAGGTTATTTAATACTTAGGTGTGGTTTTGCTGAAGAAAGTACTTCACTAAAGGCAGGCTTTGGAAGCTTGCAGCCTCACCCCACTTCCTTCCTGCCTTCTCTGCTTCCTATAAAAATGAAACATGATTGGTCAGCTTTCTGTTCCTGCCACCAGCTTCCATTCCATCCCAGGAATGATGGACTCTTGCCCTCCGAAACCGTAAGCCAAAATAAACTCTTCCCTCTATAAGTTGGTTTTGGTCAAGGTGTTATATCATAACAACAGAAAAATGGATATAGCAGGGATATAATAAGGGTGTGTGTCTGTCTGTCTCTCTCACTCACTCACTCTGTGTGTGTGTATGTGTGTATGTGTGTGTGTAGGCAGAGAGCACACACACATGAAAAGTGAATTGGAGGGAAACAATTCTTATTTCTTGTAAGTGTGTCAAATCCTAAGGCTAGACTGCCTTGTAGTATTGAGCACCATTGGTAACTGCTCTATACACCAGAGGTTTATTTCCAAATAAACTGTGGTTTATTTGGTGGTTTCCATTGTACATTGTGGTATGCCGCTTTCCTGGGTATGCCACTGATTTGTAGCTAAAGAAGTGAGAGGGGGTAGGTAGTGAATATTCTCAGTAACTCTCTAGCACAGGTACCCAAAGAGTTCATTCAATAAGGTTTCCTGGGAGTAGTGGTTTATTCTGCAGATGTTCTCAGTAGCCAAGCCAGGCAATAGAATAAGCAAGCCTAGTGACAATAAGCCACCAACCCAACACTTCTAGCTGTAGGCAACTGAATCACAACAAAATGGGGTACAGCAGCAACTGCAGTCCCAGATACTTGGCAGAAAGTTGCTTGAGCCCAAGAGTTTAAGGCTAGTCTGAGAAACAAGAAAAGATTATGCCTTCCTCTATACCTATAAAAAGAGGCTCAGAATGTGCTCAAGAGTAAAGTTGCAGACAGGCTTCTGGATCTCAAAATATAGAGAAGCAATGTAAACAGAGGCTCTAGAGATTCAGAAGACACTGGAGTAGCTGACATACTGGAGCAGCCAACAGAACCCCAGCACCATCATGATGACAGCCGTTTATCACTGTAGCATGGGTGTGCAGACATGGCAATGGAGGTGAGCACGTTCCACTTTCCCAACAAAGAACACGTTGTAATTACAGCAAGAAAAAACGGCTCCCTTCTGACTGGCTTCATGTTCCACCAGAGTCTAGCTTAAGTATGATCTAGCTTAAGGGTACAACCTTAGCTACAGAGAAAACCTCTGCCTTGTCTATCTAGTGCTATGGCAATAACCTGACCAGAAGGGGAGGAATTTAATCCAGCAGAGGTAAAAGGGGTTTTCATACAAAGATATTTTCCAGAGATCTTTCACCAAAAACTAAGCAGCAATGCTTACCCCCAACTGCATATGTCTGTCAAAACTCCTAGTGTATTGTAAAGAGGAACTTGGCACTGATAAAGAAAATAGCAAGGACAACCTGTCACACTGAGAAGTGCTTTACACACTGAAACCAGGACCACCTTCTTCTGCCCACCATCCCACCATTCTTCATAAAATAGATATCACAGCTGAAAAAAACAGACTGAAGCCTGATTTCTGGGCATAGCTTACTACTGACTGCTCTTGTGGTTACAAAGTAAAATGTCCCCAATAGGCTCATGGAGTTGAACAACTGGTCTCTAGTTAAGACTGGTGTTTTGGGAAGTGATAGAATCATTACGAAGTGGACCTTTGATGGAGGAAGTACCCTCACTGGAACAAGGCTTTGATATTTTATAGCCCGACCCCTGTTTTTCTCTCTCTTGCCTTTCTGTGTGATGACGAAATGTGATCAGCCAGCTTCCTGTGTCTGCCACCATGCCTTCCCCTACCTGTTGCACGGTTTCCTGGTCATGATAGACTTATTCCTCTGGAATTACAAGCCAAAATAAACCCTTATCTCCTAGATTGCTTTTTGTCAAAGCATTTTATTACATCAACAGAAAAAGAAAATAAATACAATTGCTAATAGAATAAGTATCTTCAAAAGGCCAGCATTTCATGACAGAGCTGAGCTTCCTGGAATTTGATCCTCCACTAACTGGACTACGCAAACGAAGATTTCCTGTTCTTAATGTGGCTGCACCTGCTTGGTTTGTGTTTGCGCCTGTGCTGCCCGTCAACCAAGACACAGCACCATAACGTGAGGTAGGGTGATGCATATACAAGACTTATTGGCTCTAAGCATCCATTTCCTTATGAGAAACTCGAATAAATGCAAAGGGAATAACAGCTAACACTGTGACTTGATCTTCCTGGTTGCTCTCCGATTTATGTAAAAGGAAAGGTACCTGTTTGGATTCCTAGTGGGCTGGTTCTGGAAGAGGCTGACAGAAAATCCTGATCCCAGATAGGAGAGTTTTGACTATACACTTCTTCTTCCAACATGGACAGAAACCTAGGCACACACACAAAAAAAAAAAAAAAAAAAAAAAAAAATCAAAACAAACAAACAAAAAACTACAACAAAAAACAAGAGTAACCTTCTAAAAATTATTAAGTATTTGTTGGGCCAAAATTATCTCAGGACCTGTACTTTGAGGCCTGTAGGACAGAGAAAAGCCTGGCTCAAGTTCAGGGCCTGTACCTCGAGGCCTGTAGGACAGAGAAAAGCCTGGCTCGAGTTTGAGGGATAGTCTCAAAGCTGCTGAGGATGAGACAGTAAAATCTAGGTAGATGCCCCTCTAGTCAGGGCTTGGCTGTCTCTTACTAGCTGGAGGAACCCCCACATCACACGATGTCACGTAACCTATATAAGCTGACGCTCACAGTAGTAAACTGAGTTCCTGCTTTGACTTGACCCCTTTCGTGTCTGATTGTCCTGTGTTGTGGGGCTGCAGAATGGGCAGATAGCCGACTCACCTTTCCCTGGGGAATGAGGCTAAGGAGGCCTGGCAAGTATTCCCCAAGGCTCAGAGACCATCTTAGAGGAGGGAACAAGAAGGAAGTAAGCACTAGATGTCAGAAAGACTGAGGACTGAGGCAGTAAAGCAATACCCTGTCTTCTGGACTTGACAGTATAACTGCACTCTGGCTACATCAAGGCAGTCAGGATTTCAGGCTGGAGAGAGGTCAGGGCTCTCACAAGTCTCCACCCCAGCTGAAAGGTCATTTGACAGTTGATGGCTTCTGGGAAAGGGAAAGTCAGTTTTAAGGGTGTATCTCCTGGTACACCAAGCTCCAGTAGATAGTCCCACAATAAAAGTATAAGGGGTGTTGGGCAGTGGTGGCACATGCCTTTAATCCCTGCAGAGGCAGGCAGATCTCTACAAGAGCTAGCTCCAGGACAGGCTTCAAAGCTACAGAGAAACCCTGTATCAAACAAACAAACAAAAAAACAAACAGAAAAGTATAAGGGCAGGACAAATTGGACTTGATGGGTCATTTAAAGACAAAAGAGGACATAAAGGGTAGTAGAGAGGTAGGGGTGGATCTGGGAGGAGTTGGTGGGGATGGATGTAATCAAAATACATGAAATTCTCAAAGAAACAATGACAATATTTTTAATTAAAACATATAGGTAGGAAAAATGGCTCGGTGGTTAATTCTGAGCACCTACATGGTGGCTCACAAACATCTATAATGTCAGTTTCAGAAGATCTGATGCCCTCTTCCGACTTCCATGGGTACCATGCATGCACAAGGTACACAAAAAGAAACTCAGGCAAAACATCCACACAAATAAAATAAAACAAAATAAAATAAAAACATTTTAAATAGATAAAAATAAACCTTTGTTACCAGAATCAAAAAGCCTCAGTCACTTGTAGCAACCACCCTAGGACATAATAATATATACTGGAATTAAGACTCGAGTGATGATTTCAGATGGCCATTTCTGTCTACTGAAATAGAGGAAGGTGTTTCTACAAACCTCTCCTTTTACTCCTGCCTCACTTGGTAGGACACTGGCTACAGAGTAATAATACACTGACCAGATGCATCCTCGGTGAGCCTCCCAGAAGATGCCAGCTCTCTATGTAGCTGTCATTGGTATCATCGCCACCAATGCTGTTGTGTCCTGACTAGGTACCTACCTGCACTGCTTCTGTAGCTTCTGGAACTTCATTCTGAATAACGGATCACGCTGTGAGTTACATATCTCCTGCGCATCTGAACACATCTCTTACTACTTGGCAGTGTTGTGAGGTATTGATGTGCTTAGTTACTATAAATAGAATGCACTGCACCCATGGAAACACGTAAGGTGCACCCTTGACTACCAAACGGCAGGGTGTGAGTTGAGACCGATGGTGAGTACTGTACTCACTCCTCAGCCCACTATAAATATATCTCAAGTTTTGGAGGTCAAAAGCAAGATACCCCAATGTTACCACATTACTTTTTTCCACACACACAAAAGGAAAAAGGAGGGAAAGGGGGAAAGGCTAGGAATATGGCTAACATGTATGAAGAAGCCTTAAATTCAGTCTCAGAACTGCAAAATCAATAACAGCTGGGTATAAGCCTTTCATCACAACACTTGGGAGGCAGAGGCAGGTGGATCTCTGTAAGTTCAAGGCAGCCTGGTCTACATAGAAAGTTCCAGACCAGCAAGAAATCAAGGCTAGATAGTTAGACTCTGTTTCAAGAAATAAATAATATGGAGGAAAGGGAAAACTGGGAGGTTTGGAAGGAGGGAAACTGGAGATGTAATACATGAGAGATAAAGAAATTTAAATAAATAAATAAATGTAAGCGATGAAAGAAAAGGCAACATATAAAGATAGGAAGAAGGGTATGAAATTTAGGGACAAACCAGAGAAATAGGTTCTACAGGTGAAATAGGTTCTAGATCTCCACCTGGCATATATGGTCAAGTTCAAATGCACCTGGGTTAACAGTCAAAACTATATGTATAAACCCCAACAGCCTCCAATGTTGTCATGTGCTGAGAAAAGAGATTTGAAAGATGTGAGTGGTTTTTTGTTTTTTTGTTTTTTTTTTTTTTTTGGTTTTTCGAGACAGGGTTTCTCTGTGGTTTTGGAGCCTGTCCTGGAACTAGCTCTTATAGACCAGGCTGGTCTCGAACTCACAGAGATCCACCTGCCTCTACCTCCCGAGTGCTGGGATTAAAGGCGTGTGTCACCACCGCCTGGCTGTGAGTGGTATTTTTACCATTACTAACAGAAGAAGGAAAAAGAGCAGCATTGATTTCTCAGCTCAGCACACAGACATGCCAGAACTGTGAGCTGAGCGAACAACACACTATAAGTAGCAAACATCTACAAAGAGCAAAAATAATTTTACTGTCATTATACAAACTAATAAAACTGCCACTATACAAAGTAATTAAATTTCTCCATTAGCACTACAACAGGTATGGGGCTCTGGTTCCCTCTATGTCCCTTGACAGAGACAGACCGCTACCCTCTGGAGGCAGAACACTCCTTACGTGGCAAATTAGAAACATTAAGTGTGAGATGGCTTTAAGGTGGAGGGAAGGAGCTTTCAGAGCCTGAGACATGACCTCTGTGATGCTGCATAATCAGAACCACACACTTTCTAGCTGGGGTAGCATGCAACTTAGATGTTTGTCTGGAATCCTATACATTTAATGGCTGGAATTTTGCTTCCTGCTGAGCATGCCTTCATCCCATCTTAGAAGAAGTTGATACTGTAAATGTTGAGTACTTGGTTCAAGCCTTTCATCACTAGCCACAGCATTTCCTTCGTTAGCCTTTGGATTCGGATCCAACAGTCAAGGAGAGTTCTGTCATCTTAATCAGAAAAAGATCTCTATTGTTGTTGTTGTATGTGTGCATGTGTGTGTGTGTGCACTTGAGCATATAAGCACATGTAATGTTGGGGATAAAACCCCCAGGAGATAAAAACTCTGTCATTGAGGGACATCCCCAGTCCTTGATCCTTTCTGCTTAGTGAATTTTTTTTTTCTCCCTTATTTTTATTTTTCAAATCAGCTTACAAAGTAACAGGTTCCCACATACGGTTTTGACACATTTCAATTTAGTTGATCCCTATCTCCCAACTCAGTACCTAACTTATTCTTAAATTTTAGAAAAGTATGTTTAGAGCCAGATTTGGAGATAAACACCTGTAATCCCACCACTACGAAGGCTGGCTTATGTAGAGAAAAACTCTGAGTTCAAAGCTAGCCTAGACTACAGACTGAGATCTTGTCTCAAAACAAGAACTGTTGGACTAAAAAGATGGCTCAGAGGTTAAGAGCATTGCCTGCTCTTCCAAAGGCCCTGATTTCAATTCCCAGCAACCACATGGTGGCTCACAACCATCTGTAATGGGGTCTGGTGCCCTCTTCTGGTCTGTAGGCATACACACAGACAGAATATTGTATACATAATAAATAAATAAATATTTTAAAAAAACAAAACAAAACAAAAAACCCAAGAAGGGGCTGGAGCGATGGCTCAGAAGTTAAGAGCAAGTCAGGCGGTGGTGGCGCACACCTTTAATCCCAGCACTCAGGAAGCAGAGGCAGGCGGATCTGTGAATTCAAGGCCAGCCTGGTCTACAAGAGCTAGTTCCAGGACAGGAACCAAAAAGCTACAGAGAAACCCTGTCTCAAAAATAAAAAAAGAAAGAAAGAAAAAAGAAGTTAAGAGCATTGCCTGCTCTTCCAAAGGCCCTGATTTCAATTCCCAGCAACCACATGGTGGCTAACAACCATCTGTAATGGGGTCTGGTGCCCTCTTCTGGCCTGCAGGCATACACACAGACAAAATATTGTATACCTAATAAATAAATATTTAAAAAAAATAATTAAAAAACCCAAGAACTGTTAACATCTTTCCTGAAACACAAACTTGGTAATTCAATAACAATATCTTGATAATAAAAATTCAGTTTTTCTGTGGCTAAACATAAGGTTCAGCAATTAAGAAAATATATTGCTCTTGTAAAGAAGAGTCAAATTCAATTCCCAGAACCCACATCAAGTACTCACAACTGCCTACAATTCCAGCTCTAGCCAAACCAAGCACCTCTGGTCTTCTCAGCTATTCATGCTTACATACACAGACCACATGCAGATGTGTACACATAATTAAAAATCAAAGAAATCCAAATACTAGTTTCCCAAAAGCAAAATTTCAATAATCTTTGATCAAAGAATACAAAATTGCCTCCCCTAGTGTGTTCCAAATGGGGAGTTTTCAGTCCAAGAGGAAGGGTGTGTTACTCCTCATAGGACAGGGGGAAACATGCTCGTCATTCCTCGTGGCTCTCGAAGCTTTACTTTTTTCCAACCTAGGCAGAATTACTTTTTAAAAAAATTTCCATCCACCCCCTAAAACCCAACCGTCTCACTCATGTATTGCGGTCCTTGCTCAACAAGCCATGAGCTTCAGCCACACTTAGTTCCTCTCCAGTAGACATCCTCTTTCCTAGACTAGACTCAGGGTTCTAACCTGAGGATGGATCTCACTGGCAGACTACATACCCAATGTGTAAGGCCTGAGGTTTGGGGAAACAAAATTCTTATGGCCTCAAGGTCCAGAATGTAGCACTTGAATTTCCTTTTTTTTTTTTTTTTTTTTGGTTTTTCGAGACAGGTTTCTCTGTGGCTTTGGAGCTTGTCCTGGAAAAAGCATAGACCAGGCTGGCCTCAAACTCACAGAGATCCGCCTGCCTCTGCCTCCCAAGTGTTGGGATTAAAGGCGTCCACTACCACCGCCCAGCCCAAATTTCCTTTTCTTTAACATATTTTCTGAAAGATTATACATCCAGCAAAGCAAGATCCAAGAGTCACAGAGAGTGTGCATTCTCGAAGCAACAATTCAGAGGAGGAAGCTTCCTCCCCAGCTCTAGCAGCTTGCCTTTTTTTTTTTTTTTTTTTTTTTGGTTTTTCGAGACAGGGTTTCTCTGTGGTTTTGGAGCCTGTCCTGGAACTAGCTCTTGTAGACCAGGCTGGTCTCGAACTCACAGAGATCCGCCTGCCTCTGCCTCCTGAGTGCTGGGATTAAAGGCGTGCGCCACCACCGCCCAGCTGGCAGCTTACTTTTCATAGGGTGAACTTTACCAGGGCTCAGAGAGGATTACCTAGGTTCTTCTGCACCCCCGGAATGGACAGAAACAGCACCTACATGCTCTCTCTCATCCATCTTTAACACTGTGGTAGCTGAAATGCATAGAGCCATATAAAGGCTGTGACTGCACAAGACTGGCCCTCTCTCCAGTCAGTCACAAAAACTATTGGTACTGACAGATGCTGGGGGTGAGGAGACATTGGCTTCAGTTGTGTGTCCACTGGTGAACCCACAGAATACAATGGATAGTTTCAACCCCATGGTCACACAGACAGTCTTAAAAGAACATAGAAGGACACAACTAAACAAGAATATGTGAATATGGAAAATAAATTAGTATAGAAGAGGGGTGTGCAATAAAAGAGAGTAGAGGTCAGAGCAATAAAAGTGCATCATATACATATAAGAAATTGTCAAGGGGGCTGGAGAGATGGCTCAGAGGTTAAGAGCATTGCCTGCTCTTCCAAAGGTCCTGAGTTCAGTTCCCAGCAACCACATGGTGGCTCACAACCATCTGTAATGGGGTCTGGTGCCTTCTCTGGCCTGCAGGCATACACACAGACAGAATATTGTATACATAATAAATAAATAAATATTAAAAAAAAAAAGAAATTGTCAAAGAAATGTGATTAACTTAACAAGTGCTAGTCAGACGTTATGGGTGTTATGAAAGAAAATGGATCCCAAAGGCAGTGACACTATTAGCAGGCTTGGCTTTGTTGGAGTGGTGTCACTTTGTTGGAAGAAGTATGGGGACAGGTTTTGAGGTCTCCTATGCTCAAGCTACACTCACTGTGGTGCACTGTTGCTTCTACCTGAGGGTAAAGATGAGAACTCTCAGCTCCTTCTCCAGCACCATATCTACCTGCATGCTGCCATGCTTCTTACCACAATGATAATAGACTAAAGCTCTGAAACTGTAAGCCAGCCCCAATTAAACACTTTCCTTTATGAGTTTCTATGGTCATAGTGTCTCTTCACAGCACTAGAAACCCTAACTAAGACAGAAGTGGTGGTATATACCTTTAACCCCAGCATTCAGGAGGTTGGGGCAGGCAGATATCTGTGAGTTTAATGCCAGCCTGGTCCATATAGTGAGTTTAAAGACAGCTAGGGTCTCAAAAACTATGAACAAATAAAAACAAAGTAAGTACAGGCTTGCTGTATGAAAAGCAGAAAAATTTGGGAACTGAAAGTCTTCTTCCTCTCCAGACACTTTCCCTGATGTGCATGATTTTAGTACTTAAGTAGACTTTGGCATGTTCTCCACAACCTCAGACCAGGATAAAGCAAAACCCCACAAGCAGACCCCCTTACTTTGGGAAATGTGTGAGGATGAGTGTGCGTTTCTCAAGAGGCAGCTTGTCTTTCTCCTGTCTGGCTTGCTCCAGGAGTTGTCGTCTCATGATGGTAAAGACTGAGCGAAGCAATGTTCTCCCAAACACCTTTGTGGTTTCGTACCGAGGTAGGCTGTCACAGAACTGTGGTACATTACAGTAGCACAACCACCTGTAAGAAGAGGAGACAAGTGCCATCAGTGGGCCACCAAGTCCCAGTCATCCAAAACACCCAGTCACAGAGACCTGCTAGGCAATGGAGCTTAGTTGAATAGGCCTATGATGACAGCCAACAAGATCACTACCAGGTAGTGAGCCTGGGATGAGACCAGATGGCCCGTATATACCTCCTATGATTCCAAGTCAATCATATTTTAAATAAACACTGATTGGCCAGTAGCCAGGCAGGAAGTATAGGCGGGATAAGCAGACAGGAAGTAGAGGCAGGTCAAAGAGAACAGGAGAATTCTGGGAAGAAGGAAGCCCATTCCTCTACAGTTGTGACCCGGCTACAGAAGAAGCAAGACGTGACTGCCTCACTGAAAAAGGTACCGAGCCATTTGGTTAACATAGACAAGAATAATGGGCTAAAATAAGTTATAAGAGTTAATAAGAAGCCTGAGCTAATGGACCAACCAGTTTATGATTAATGTAGACCTCTGTGTGATTTCTTTGAGATTTAACGATTGAGGAACCGGGCAGGACAGAAACCTCAGTCAACACTTTACCACCTGACTGCCTACATGGAAATATTACACTGTTCAGTGCCCCCTTTTGCCTATAAAACAGGGACAAATAACAGCTAATTACTGGATTTTCTATGGAGTGATTTTCTAAGGTACAGATTGTAATCTGTGTTTATATTGAGATTATAGTCCATGAGTTATAGCCTATAAACCTAGTACTCTGGATGCTAAAGTAGATGAGTATTAAAGATTGAGCCCCAGAATTCCTGCAGGCCAGCAGGGATGCTTCTGTGGGCCAGGACAGAGACTCCGTACCTAACTCATTGAACAACAAGGGAAATGTGGCTGCTTGAGTCACTGAAGTCCAAATGCACCATAGCTGGATGTGTTGTGTGGTATATTCCTTCACTGTCCGTGTGAAGTCAGAGTAAGCATCTGAAAAATGCACATAATATCACATGTACATGGCCAAAATGACCTTGCCTAATTATAGAGTTGGAAATGACTCTTTTCTATAAACCATTTGATAGGTGCAAGATATTTTAATAGTATAAAGTACTTAATTTTTTAAAAAATTTAAAAAGGAAGTATGTATACAAAATACAGATTGGTTTTTTTTTTGTTTTTTGTTTTTGTTTTTCGAGACAGGGTTTCTCTGTGGTTTTGGAGCCTGTCCCGGAACTAGCTCTTGTAGACCAGGCTGGTCTCGAACTCACAGAGATTCGCCTGCCTCTGCCTCCCAAGTGCTGGGATTAAAGGCATGCGCCACCACCGCCTGGCACAAAATATGGATTGGGATGTAGCTCAGAAGCAGAATGCTTTCTTTTTTTAAAGGTTTTATTTTTATTTGCATTGGTGTTTTGCCTGCATATATGTCTGTGAAGGTGTCAGGTCCACCGCCCGGCCTTAGATTCACAATCTTAAAACCTTATATATGTTACTTCTGTTTCTTTTCAACCTTCTCTCTTAATACTTCATGTGCAAATATTATTTTGAATTTTACTCATTATTGAAAGTGACCTTGTTACAAAAAAGCATTACTTATTCTGTAATTCCAAAATTCATCTGTTTTGAAGTCAATATTATTGGGCGTTAATTGTGCTCACTTAATGGCAAGTGTGGTGGTTTGACTAAAAATGGCCTCCATAGATTCCTATGTTTGAATACTTGGCCCATAGTGAGTGGCACTGTCAGACAGGCTTTGAGGCATAGTGTGGCTCAGTCTCTTTGCTGATGCCTATGGATCAAGAACTCTCTCATAGAATTCTCAGCTCCTCCAGTACCACGTCAGTCTGCACACTGCCATGTTTCCCATCATAATAATGAACTAAACCTCTGAACTGTAAGCCCCAATTAAATGTTTTGCTTTATAAGAGTTACAGTGGTCACAGTGTCTCTTCACAGCAATAAAACCATAACTAAAACAGGAAAAGTATCTGGAAATAAGAAGAAGCCAGCTAAATAACTAATTAAGAAAATATAAACACAGGAGCTACCTGGTCACAAACGTTGGTAATCAGAAGTCCCACTCCATGCAACTTTGACTATCCTGACACTATTTAAGATTTAACATTAAAAGACAAGAAAACAGTGCTGGAGTTGTAACCCAGTCGGGACAGTGCTTGCCTTGCATGCATGCCCAGGATTCAGTCCTCAACACTGCATAAACCAGGCTTGATAGTGCACTTCATAACCCTAGCACTATTTTAATCGCATTATCTGGTAATTTTCCATATTGATCATATAGATAGATGGCAATACTTTTTTGTTTTGGTTGATTTTATTTGTTTGTTTGTTTATTGAGACATAGTTTCTCTGTGTAACAGTCCTGACTGTTCTGGAACTCACTTTATAGACTAGACTAGCCTCGAATTCACAGAGATCCACCTGCCTCTGCTACTGAAATTCTGGAATTAAAGATGTGTACCACCAAGCCTGGATTATATGGCTATACTTCTGATAAAGAGTAAAACTTATTTAAATATTCTATCTCTTATCTCAACCCCTCTGTGAATCAGTCTCCTGCAGGCTGTCCTTGAACTCAGAAGCCTCCTGTTCCAGGCTCCTGAGAGCTGGGGTTAAAAGAATGCACCATCTGGGGTTCATGTCTGAAAGTGAGGGGTGCTGACTTAGGTCTAAAGCACATTAAAGGCAGCTGACATTCTAAGAAGGTGGCATTTCTGCTACAAAGACTTATATAATTATAAAAGTTTATACTTATAATAAAAGCTTTTATTGTTTGTTTTTGAGATAAGGTTTCTCTTTGTAGTCCTGATTGGCCTGGAACTAGTTATATAGAATAGAATGACTTCAAACTCAAAGACCCACCGACCTCTACCTCCCAAGTATTGGGATTAAAGGAGCATGCCACCACAACTGGCTAAATTATAATTTAAAACTTGCAGTACTTTTTCTTTTATTCAAAATAGTAACAAGAAATACTGTTAAATCTGCTTTATTGAGTTTGAATTTTGTGGTAGGTTCTCCTGTAGCTCAATCTGACTTTGAACTCCTGACCCTCCTGGCTTTAAATCCTGAGGACTAAGATTATAAGTGTGCATTACCTCAGGCTGTTTTTTTTTTTTAATTGTTTTTATTGAATAAAGCCTTACAGTTTAGCTCTGGGACAAGTACCTTCATCTCTAAGCCCAATATTAACAGCAGAAAATCCTATTTTTGCCTCATTTTCATGTTAATGGTATGTCCATAAGTATGAGTTTCTTTACTTTAATTTCCCCAACTTTGCTGGGTTCTTCTCCCTGCTTCCTATCTTAATCAAAGGGCATGATAGAATAAGCAGGGTGGTAAGTGCATCTACCTTCTTCTGCTGTTTCTATCAGATGCCATAATAGCCTCAAAGGTCTCATTCAAACACTCACTGTAAACAGATTTTTTTCTTGGGCCACCAGCCTACCAAAAAAATGACACTGAGACTTACTATTAATTATGAAAGCTCAACCTAAACCTTAGATTTGTCCCACTAGCATTTACATTGTGCCTCATGGTATTTTACCTCTCTTTCATCTTGTACCTCCTGTTCCCTCTCTGTGTTCTCTGACTTCTCTCCTGCACCTAGATTCATCTCCTGTTCTTCTCCGGTGTCTGGAAGTCCCACCTAACCTCTTCCCGCACAGCTATTGGCCATTCAGCTTTTCATTAAACCAATCAGAAAGTGCCTTGGCAAAGACACATCTTCACAGTGTACACAAAGTTTATTTCACAACATTTCTCCCTTTTTGTCTAAACAAAAAGGAAAGGTTTTTAACTCTAATATAATAAAACTATAAACAATAAGAACAATTATCAGATAAGACTTACATTCAGAATGTCCAGTTCATCTGCATATGGAAAATTCAGAGAAAAGTTTCTATTATCTATCCTATCTTGGTGAGTCCAAAGTTTTGTACCTTGAAAAATTCACTTTTTATCCTAATTTGCATTAACATCTCAAAAACTACTTTATTTTTTTAGACCTCAAAACATTTTCTTAGAAAAACAATTTAAGCATTTATGTCTCTCAAATTTATATACTTTACACATCTTTTGTAAGTTTCCATATTGAATTTGATTTGGTAACAAAGAAAACTGTAACTATAACAACTATTTCATCTTCACCTATCAAAGACCCAAGAAGGATGTGATATTAATTCAGCAAACAAGAAGTGCAAAGCAAGCAACTTTGAAAATGGTAGAAATTATGGAAATAGTTGGCTTCCTGGACAGTTACCCAAGTTTCATCTGCAATGGTGGGGCATCCAACTTCGGCTTACAGGCACAGAATATCTGTCAGACTTTTTTGTGAAGCAGGAATTTTGAAAGACTGTCGCACCTTGTCTTGGCAAAGTTCAGCAGTCTTATTCCTTTATGTCCTGCCTCTCCAGTTTGTACAGTATGCTGTCAGCAGTCAAGGCAAGGGCGATTTCTTGCCTAAATGACTACCTTTGTCACAATGGGGAAAAAAAAAACCTCCATATGGAGGTTCTTTGATACACATCATCCTTTTATGAAGTAGACTGGTGCTGCTAGGACCAGACATGTCTCTCTATCATGAAAAGACTTAGATTATTTAAAGCATTTTAAATGTCATATTCTGTATGTCTCTGAAATGTTTGAAGACCATCTATCTACCTACAGTATAACAGTTTAACCATGAAAAAATACCTAATGTGACTACAAGTTTGACTGTCATAGATAACTGTTAACTTTTCTTTATTATCCTTACAAGCTTTCAAGGACTAGAACTTTACATTTTTAAATTAGTTGCATGGGTACAATACCTTAACAAGAATAGAAAAATACATACATTGTAAAAAAAATTGCCTTAAATTTGTATCAATATACAGAAATATCTTAAAGAAGAGTAGAAACATATACAGTATAACAAAAATAACCCTAAATTTGTGTCAATTTACAAAAACCCATAATGTAAAATATTTGAGACTAGTAGTTGTTTTTTTTTTAGTTTGAAAGTAGATTCAATAACTTCCCCTTTTATCCTATCATTTCCATATATCCCCCTTTTTCTTATCAGAATGAGATCCCTGAATCTAATTTCCTTCGTTTAGTATCCTAGCACCTCCCTGACCCTAATCAATAAAAACTTGTGACCACTTCTCCCTCCCAAACAATGGCCAATATCCATCAAATGACCAAAAACCACCCACCCCACAGCTTGGGAATGTGAGCATTATGTTATTTGAATTACTCACTGCTGTCTGGGAGCAATAGCATCTTTAGGAGACCATGGGGAACTGAGATAAAAACACGGACTGCTTCATGAATTTGTGTGTCCTTGCGCAGCAGCCATGTTCATCTCTGTGTCGTTCCAGTTGAAGTGTTTGTGCTGCCGAAGAACTCTTGTTCAATTGTTCATTACTCTTGTCTATTTTCAGCTACACAACCCCACATTGACAGACTGTGTTTTAGACAGAACTGCATGGGGGGGGGGGGTAAAAAAAAATTCCCTGCATCTGTTTTGTGCCAGACAGCAGTGCAAACTTCCCACAAAATACAACTTCACAGAAGAAGAAACTGAGTATCAGGAAAGAGACTGGCCAACAGCTCAGAGAGACAGAGTCCACTCAAAACCCACTTTTTCTTTTTGCTATTTCATAAGTATCTATTAATAGGTGCTACATGTTTCATGATAGTTCCCAAATGCTACCCTATACTACTACTTTATTTTATTTATTTCTGTCTGTTTGTTTGTTTGTTTGTTTGTTTGACTGACTGACTGATTTTTGGAGACAGGTCTTTTCTATATAGCCCTGGCTGTCCTGGACTCACTGTATAGATAAGCCTGGACTTGAACTCAAAGATCTGACTGCCTCTGCTTCCTGAGTGCTGTGATAAAATCTGCGTGCCACCAGACCTCGTTTTATTTTGTTCCCAGTCATTCCGCCTCTGCTGAGTGCATAGAATCACAGGTGTACACACACAAATCTGTTCCTTTAACTATTTGCTTTGGGGGGGTCCTTTTTTTATTGATTAAACAATAATTTTCTTCCTTAAGAACGAGAAAGACAGGCTTGGTAATGCATACCTGCAATCTCAGATTTCATGACACTGAGCAGAGGATCCTATGTTAAAAACCAGTCTGGGGTATACAGAGAATCCAGGGTTACCTGGGCTACATGCATCCTGTGTCAAACACACACAGTAGGAATATCATGAAAAGAAATAAAAATGGATAATATTGGCCACTGCTGTTTAAAATGAAGATAAATATAGGTCTTTATATTTTGTATAATGAATGTGCCAAATTGTTTGTTTTCTAATTTATCTTTCATGTCTTGTTGGTTCAGTTTGTTGTGTGATTTTGTATTCTTCTCATTAAACTTAATACAAAAAGGTTAAATTTAAAAAAAAAAAAATACAAGCTATGTATTAGTTCATGTATCTTTTTCCTTTGAGACAAAGTCTCGTTGTATAGCTCTGATTGACCTGAAACTCACTAATTTAAACCAGACTGGTCTTCTAATAGATGGACCTGCTTCTGCCTATCAAGTGTTGGAATTAAAGACATATGCAACCAGCTCATGTAGTTATTTTAAATTAGATAGTAGAAACATTGAAGAAATAAAAAAGTACAAGTTAACCTTATTTAGTTTAATATATTCAAAATACAGAGTCAGTGGAATGGCTCACTGGGTAGCAGTGCATGCCACCAAACCTGAGGACTCAGTTACATCCCTCTGTATCACATAGTAGACGAGAGAACGAATTCCTACAACCTGCTCTCTGACCTCCACACAAGTTACGTGGCAGACAGAGAGAGAGAGAGAGAGAGAGAGAGAGAGAGAGAGAGAGAGAGAGAGAGAGAGAAAATTGAATTTAAAAAGCAAACTAAGAACTTGAAAATTAAACAACATAGACATGTTCTACGAGTTGGTGGAGTCACCATAATAACTGGGCAACCCTTTCCTGCAGAGGCAAACAGTGATTTCATGTTTGGAGCCAGGGTGCAGTACCTCAGCTCAATTACCTTGTGTAGTTCTCCTTGTATCCAGAGATGTCATCATTGGGAGATCGTAGTCTCCGCTGTGATGGAGCTTCCAGGTGCCAGTAGTTGATTCGGTTCAGAAACATCTTGGCCAGCTCAACTGTTGTCTGCCTCTCTTTTGATGGCAAGTGACTAAACTTGTACTGTACAAAGTTATTTACACCCTGAAAAGAGTGGAAGGCAGCATGTTCATGTAGCTATGTAACCACACTAACTCTGAACACAACCAATTACCTTAGTTATTGTAGCAAAAGAACAGACATTCTCAGTCCACAAAAAATGTCCCCTTTCCTTCAAAATAAATAGCACAGCCCAGGAGAAAACTCCCTTCTGGTCACAGTGGAAGAAAAGGTGACAAAATGGAAAAACAGAATTACAATTCTGTTCCCTCTTTAAATCCCGGAGCATCAAGGAGAGAATCATGGGTTCAGATGGGAAGGGTCAAAACCCTTCAAACGAAATCATGGGTTCAGATGGGAAGGGCCAGAACCCTTCAAACGAAATCATGGGTTCAGATGGGAAGGGCCAGAACCCTTCAAACGAAATCATGGGTTCAGATGGGAAGGGCCAGAACCCTTCAAACGAAATCATGGGTTCAGATGGGAAGGACCAGAACCCTTCAAACGAAATCATGGGTTCAGACGGGAAGGGCCAGAACCCTTCAAACGAAAAAGCATGAAGAGTGAGGTTCTTGGATAAATGATTCTTTCTCTCTGTGAAATTTTTAAAACTTTCTACCTTATCTTTCATCAACGTAAACACTAAAATTTGTACCTTTATTAACACTCTTGTAGTTTTAAAGAATATCAGAGGAAGAAAAAAACATTCAGAAATGTGCATTTTTTCCAAGACCATTAGAGATTAATCTAAACTTTCTACAGAATACTCTCAACTCATCACATGAAAGAACAAAAACTCTTATTAGTTCTTGAACTCTTATTAGTTTAGAATCAACATGAAACTTAACTCTCAGCCAAGTGGGGGTGGCACATGCCTTTAATGCAAGCACTCTGGAGGCAGAGGCAGACACTCTGAGTGTGAAACCAGCCTGGTCTACATAGTGAGTTCCAGGACAGCCAGGGCTACACAAATGAACCCTGTCTCAAAAAAATAAATAAATAAAGAGGAGTGGAAGAAAAGAAAAATGTGTTCTCCCGACACTTACTTACAAAACTCATTTATGTAAAAGACTCTGATATCATTTGGTGATGGTTAGCTCTGTAAGCTGGATGACCTAGGATCGATCTCAGGGAAGGAGACCTAGAGAGGGACTGTTGACAATGGCTTGGCCTTTGGGAATGTCTTCAGGGCATGATCTTAATCAAGTTTATGAGATACATTATAGGTGGCATCATTCTCAGTGACTGAGGTCCTGATCTTCCTAAGAGGGGAAAAACCAAACTGAACATAAGCAATTCTCATGCATACATTTCTCCCTGCTCTTGACTGTGACTGTGCTCTGACCAGCTTTAGGGGCTCCTGCCATGGGACTTCCCTGCTATGAAAAAGTACAACCTAGGTTGTAAGCTGAATAAAACCCCTTTCTCTTCAAGCTGCTTTTCTAAAATCAAGTATTTTATCACAGAAACAAAGCTAGAATTAGAATTAAATCCCCCTCAGGATACAATGTTTTCCACACCATTAATGATTCCCTCTCTCCTCAATCATTTTTTTTCACAGTGCCAAATAAAAAGACAAATATTTAATTTTAAGACATCAAGAGCAAGAAAAAGCACACTTTATGAATTCTTACCAACTACACGTTCTACTCATTTTTCCCTACATACAGAGTGGAGTCTAAGTGCACAACACGCCTAAAAGACAGAAGCTAGATTATTTATTATAGTGAGCATTGTAATGATACAGCCACACAAAATGGCTGACACTTCTGGGTTCCAGGGCCACACATGTGCAGACAAGCCCTCAGGCAGAAGTGTCTAATGGCCCTGGAAATCTTTTAAGATTCCCCCATGACCCACGAGCAGCATGGTTGCATCATCTACGTATGACACAGCTGCGTGAGCCCTTGCACATATGTGTGAGCTCCGTCATCTATGTATGACACAGCCACATCATCCCCGGGTGCGCATGCGCTAGGCAGCCTTTAAAAGATGGATGCACCATCTTCAGCTCTGTCTCTCCCCGTCCCCACGCACAGCGACCTTCACCAGGTCTGTACACCTCTTCCCCCGAATAAACTCCTAATCAGGTTTATTGTGTGTTCCTTGTTTCCTTCTCACTGGCGCCAGGTAATTTCAGGCATGCTTGTGGGACCCAGAGTGTCCCAGGTAATTCCTATTTTCTTTGTGTTAACATCTTGAAGCTGAGTGGGGATGTATGCAAGACCTATACAGAAACGTGGAAGGAAGTATGAAGAGTCCGCTAGAATATAGCTTGATGGGAATACTGACTATTCACGAGGTTCTAGGTTTGAGCAAAGGCAAACAAAAGCTGGCAGGAGTGCTTCGGCCTTAAATTCATGTAAAAGAGATGTTCAAAATAATTTTACCTGTTCAATACTGGGTTTTTCAAATGGGGGCTTCTTTTCCAAGGAGCCTTCAACCACAGGTTTTCCTCTTTGCAAAATAGACTTTCTCAAGAGCTGCAAAGAAATCATTTTTAAAAGAAAACTTTAGTTTGAAAGGCTTTTTACAGTGTGTTTGTGAGTATGTGATTTATCATTTTGGTTTTTTTAAGACAGAGTCTCCCTATGTAGTCTAGACTGGCATTAAACTCGTAGCCCTTCTTTCTTACCCTCACCTTCCCAAATGATGGAATTATGGGTATGTACCAACATAACTGGCACTTAAAACACACACACACACACACACCACATCACATCTATTCCTTTTCTTCATTTCCCACCCCACATATACCTAACCTTTAAGTGAAGTCACCAACTATATTCTACTCAGCCACATGAGAATTGATCTTCAAGTCAAACAAACTCTGGCTACCACAAACTTTCCTCATGTCTCTAAAGAGAGCTAGACAACTTCCAATTTTGAGCAGCCCAGACTACCCTGCACTGATCCCCACACTCTACCTTCCCTCAGTTTCCCCTTCTCTGCCATTTTTGCTTGCTAGGGACCCAAAAGTCCATTTATACTTATTGAAGCCACCACAAGTAGCTGAAGGTCTCAGACTAACACTAGAAAAGCCAGGATCCACTCTATAAATAAGGCAACTGCTGCCCACAGGAGCTATGTAGCTCATGTGTACTAGACACATGGGCTCAGGAACTGGGAGGGAACTTTCTCTACTTCTTTTTCCATTTCTTTTTTTTTTTTTTTTCAGGGCCAGGTGTTTATTTCCCTTACATGTAAGATGGTTCACAAACATGATACTAGGGCTTCGGCACTGTGGGAGAGGGGAACTTGCCCAGCCTCTTAGGGCGAGAGGATCTCGACTTCAGTGTACATCGAGAAGGGACGGGAAGGTGATTCACTTTCCTGCCTCTCCTGAAGGGATAGAATCAGTTCCCCTCATTCCGCCCTCCTCCCCGAGCCTTGGTGAAACAGGTGACGTATTTCATTCTATTAGGTGGTAAAGGGATTGGCCTGGTCCCAACCATTACAGGGAGGTGTAAAAGGTTCGGGAAGGTACCAGCGTGGATTAGGACACAAGATGGGGCAGATGACATCAGAAGCATGTGACTGGTGGGAGCTATTCCTAAGCTTCTGGGCAACCTAGTCCTGGCCTGGTAGAGGGCAGGGGACATGGACGGTGCTTATTGTTTGGCATTGATGATGTCCACAAATTCAGGCTTGAGGGAAGCCCCGCCCACGAGGAAGCCGTCCACATCAGGCTGGCTTGCCAGCTCTTTGCACGTTGCTCTAGTCACTGAACCTCCATAAATGATGCGGGTGCTCTAAGCCACCGCATCAGAGACATTGCATTTCAGCCAACCCCGAAGCTTCTCATGCACTTCCTGGGCCTGTTGAGGTGTTGCAGTCTTGCCAGTACCAATACAGGTTCATAGGCCAGGACCACTTTGCTCCAGTCCTTCACATTATCTGCGATGACCTTGGTTTGCTCGAAAACAACCTTCTCGGTGATGCCGGCTTCCCTTTCTTCTAACTTCTCCCCAATGCAGGCGATCACTCTGAGCCCCTCGGCTAGGGCATGGGCTACTTTCTGCCCAATCAGCTCATCGGACTCCCCGGAGACATGCCTTCTCTCCGAGTGCCCCAGCACTACCCACACGGCTCCTAAGTCTTTGATCATGCCAGGGCTGATCTCCCCAGTGAAGGCCCCATTGGTCACTTTGTAGCAGTTCTGCGCAGCCACGGCAATTTTGGGATCTAGCTTCTGCCTGGTGAAGTAGATGTAGGCGGTGGGGGGTGCACAAACCACCTCGGTGTCTGCCGGCACCTTAGCCGCGTTTAAGGTGCAAATGAGTTCTCCCAGGCCCTTCTTCCTTCCATTCATCTTCCAGTTGCCCCCAACAAAGAACTTCCTGGAAGGCGCCATTGCGCTGGGACAGACTGGCTGAAGTCAGTACGAGAGCCCTTTTTCTATTTCTTCTCCATCTGTAGATGCCAAGTGCATGTTCTTGGTGCCCACAAACCAAATATACTGCTTTTAATTCCTATCCTAGGATCAAAAGTCTCCAAAGAGCAAACAGACAGAAAAGGGACAGAGCCATTTACCCAGAACTAAGCTGAAAATGAATTCAACCCTAAGGACTCTGGAGAAATTCACACTTCTCTTCCTCCCTTGATGCTTATGTTTAAGTCTACTTTAAAACATTTTCTTAGGCTGAATGTGGTCACTCACACCTATAATCCCAGTACATGGAAGGGTGAGACCTGAGGACTGCCATGAATTCAAGGCCGTCATCGGTTACAAAATGAGTTTGAAGCCAAACAGAGAGCTAAGTTAGCCAAGAATTCCCTCTTTGCCATGGCTGCTGGGAATCTCAGTGGATTCTTTGCAGGATTCTCATAGTTTCTGTCTCCTTCTAAAAATTTCCTCTATTACCTCCTCCTCCTCCTCCTCCTTTTTCTCTCTTTCCCTCCATCCCCCCCATCCTCCCTTCCTTCCATTTCATTGTATTAACTAAGGGATTAGGGGTAAATAGCAGACAGAAGGTAGAAGGAAAATCCATTTTTTTTTTAAAAAAGTTTTAGAGGGGCTGGAGAGGTGGCTCAGCAATTAAGAGCATTGGCTATTCTTCTAGAGGTCCTGAGTTTGATTCCCAGCAACCACATAGTGGCTCACAACCATCTATAGTGGGATCTGATGCCCTCTTCTGACCTAAAGTTGATAAAGCACTCATACATAAATAAATAAATCTTTTTTTAAAAAGGTTTTAGGGTACTAATGGTATATTCTAAAATGGGATGGGGTGGGTGGGTAGAGGATTGAATCACAGTGTCATCTGATTGAACCCTGACAGATTCTGGTTGTTACTGCTTCTTTGGAGAAATAACTTAGTTGAGGGAAAACAAGGACTGCATAGCTGCAGCTACTGTTTATCTTGGAGCAAATGCCCTGCCAAGTGAAGGTGTTGTCAGACTTTCCATCCTGTAGGCCATGTGGCTTACAGCCAGTATAGCCAGCCAGCAAGCATTGTCCTGGGTCATAGCACTGTGGTCTCTGCCCGCTCCCATCTGCAAATGACAGTACAGATATACTTGCTTCTACAATCCAAATTCAAGATACCCAGAGCTCTCTTCTCTTCCAGCCATCCCTTTCTCTTCTCTTCTCTCCTCTCCTCCCCTCTCCTCTTCTCTCCTCTTCTCTTCCAGTCATTCCCTTTTCTTCTCTCCTCTTCTTCTCTCCTCTCCTCTTCTCTTCTCTCCTCTTCTCCTCTCCTCTCCTCTTCTTCTCTCCTCTCCTCTCCTCTCCTCTCCTCTTCTTCTCTCCTCTCTTCTCCTCTCTTGTCCTCTTCTTCTCTCCTCTCCTCTCCCCTCCCCTCCTCTCTTCTCCTCTCTTCTCTTCTCTCCTTTCCTCTTTTCTTTCTTTTGGCTAGGTCTTTCTTTCTATGAAACAGGGTCTTTCTATGTAGCTGTGGCTAGCCTGTAACTTACTAGGAATCATAGGCTAGCTTTGGATTTGTAGCAGTCCTTACTGTCTCACCCTCCTGAGTACTGGGGTGGTAGCATGAGACATTATAACCAGTTTCCACATCCATCACTTCCTTTTTGAAGAAATAGGTTCAAAGTCTCCCAGTTCAGTTTCCCTCAAAACTGAACATTCCACAGGATCAAGTTGCCAAGTGGGGAACTGAGCTAAGAAACAAAAAGACTTTTTTTTTTAACTCAGAAAATAAACACAGGCAACTGAAATTTTTAAAACTCATGATTACTCAAGTTTTGTTTTAAGAGGGAGTCTCTTGTAGCTTCAAATTCATTGTGCAGTTGAGGATGACCTAAGCCTTCTGACTGCTCTGCCTCCACCTCAGAGGGACTGGGGCTGCCACCAGTAACAAGCAGAGGCTGGAATTCAGATCAATAGGGTACTTGTTTGGTATATATAAGGCCCTGGTTTCAAATCCCAGTACCATAAAAGGTAAAAACTAAAATTAAAACTCAAAATAAGTTAAAAGAATAAAGTTTTGTGGGCTGGGAATATAGCTAAATGGTAGAGCAATTGTCTGACATGTGACTTGCCCTCATGTGGTACATGCATGCAGACATTCATGCAAGCAGAACACTCACATACATGAATAAAAAAACACTACAGAGAAAGATAAAGAGAGCAACCACAGTGGGGAGGTTAGTCGGTTTCATAAAAATCTATAGAAATCACTAAGCATGGTGGCCTGTGCTTATAACCCAAGCACTAGAGTGACTGAGGGAAGAAGACCAGTGAGTTCAAAGTCAGTCTAGAAATGACTAGGAGACACTATTTCAAAAGAAATCTAAAAACAAGTGAAACCTGAAATACAAACTGTTCTCTGACCTTCACATGTGAACCATAACATGTACACGTACATACATGTGTATACATGCACACTTACAAATCAAATAAATAAACATAATAAAAACGTTAAAAAAATCTCACCTTGAATAGGTAAAAATAAACTTGTTTGGTGTCTGCGTCTTCTTCTTTGTGGACACAGGTAAAGAGGTACTCCACATCCAGCACAATCCCCAGCAGTCTGTTCATTTCCTCCTCTGACGCATTCTCCAAGTGGGAAACATGAGCAGCTTCAGGTGAGAGCGAACAAAAGGTGTGAGGCTCAAGAGATAGTCACAGACATTATCCACAGTAAAACAGACATGCCTATAATCCCAACACTTGGCAGGCTGAGACAGGTGGAACACAAATTCCAGGCAAGCATAAACTACACAAGATCACAAATAAAAAACATAAAACAGTGGTGTTGTGTGCTATTTTGTCGTGGTCTGACAATAAAATGTGCTTGGAGTCAGAAGGTACAGCTGGTCACTAGTTAACCATAGAGTTCTAGAGGTACAGAGAGTAGACAGTAAGTGACAAAGTAGGGCAGAGAGAGAGGATCTTGGCCCTTTAGGTTGGAGGAACAGTAGAGGTGGCTGCTGTGCTGTTTCTCTGATGCTTCAGGTTTGCAACCCTATATTTGTCTCCTGATTTTTATTGTTAAGATTAATTAGATTTATGTCTCACCTGGTGTTCAACATGGGGCACATATGCAAGAGATAGCCACTTACCACTGTCTGTGCAGCTAACACAACTGCAACTCATGGCCGCAGATGCGATCACAGATGCCAGAATCAACTGGCTTCTCCTCCCTAGCCCCAAGCCCCTGGGAGAGTCTCGGATTTTTCTGTTGCAGCCTCTCTACAGCAATTTCCATAAGCACTTGAGCTCCTAGCGCCACCAGAGTTACCCCTCACCACCACACCGCTCGCCTTCAGACAGCTCTTCCCACACGTTTCTTGTTTCTTCCGCAGGATCCTCTGTGTATGCTTTTCAGATGACTAGCTCCCTCTCTCCACACCCTGTAAGATGCAGGCTTATCCTGAACCCCTTCCTTGGGCTGCTGCCACACTAGGTGGCTGCCCTGACAGCCACCATCAGACACTCTCAACTCACAGCTACACACCAGCAGCTGCAGCTGTCCTCAGCCAGGCTGCGCACCACCTGTGTCCTCCACTTAGAGCAACAGCAGACAGTCTCACACTTCACCACCATCAGCAGCAGATGTGGTAATACAATTGGGAATTCCTAAAGGCGAGGGGGGGGGACTAGTTTTTAAAAAGAGTGGTTTTTTTTCCCACATTAAAAAAATCAGAAATGAAAAGGAGGTTATAACAACAGACACTGAGGAAATCCAGAGAATCATTAGGTCATATTACAAAAACCTGTATGCCACAAAATTGGAAAATGTAAAGGAAATGGACAATTTTCTGGATAGGTATCACATACCAAAATTAAATCAAGATCAGGTGAACAATAACCTGCAGGTTATAGACCTATAACCTGCAAGGAAATAGACATTGTCATCAAAAGCCTCCCAACTAAAAAAAGCCCAAGGCCTGATGGTTTTACCAGAGAATTCTACCAGAAATTCAAAGAAGAGGTAATAGCTATACTCCTCAAATTGTTCCACATAATAGGAACAAAAGGAACATTGCCAAACTCTTTCTATAAGGCTACAGTTACCCTAATACAGAAATCACAAAGACTCAACCAAGAAAGAGAATTAGAGACCAATCTCACTCATGAACAGTGATGCAAAAATATTCAGTAACATAGGGGCAAATTGAATAGAAGAACACATTAAAAAAATCATCCACAATGATCAAGTCGGCTTCATCCCAGAAATGCAGGGATGGTTCAACATATGAAAATCTATCAATGTAATACACTATATAAATAAACTAAAAGAAAAAACCATATTTCATCTCCTAGATGTTGAAAAAGCACTTAACAAAATCCAACACCCTTTCATGGTAAAGGTCTTGGAGAGATCAGGGATACAAGGAACATATCTAAACAAAATTAAAGCAATATACAGCAAACTGACAGCCAACATCAAATTAATTAGAGAGAAACTCCAAGGGATTCTACTAAATCAGGAACAAGACTAGGCTGACCACTCTCTCCATATCTATTCAACATAGTTCTTGAAGTTCTGACTAGAGAAATAAGACAAGAAAAGGAGATCAACTGGATACAAATTGGAAAGAAAGAAGTCAAACTTTTGCTATTTGCAGATGATATGATAGTAGACATAAGTGACCCCAAGAATTCTACCAGGAACCTCCTACGGCTGATAAACACCTTCAGTAATGTGGCAGGATACAAGATCAACTTAAAAAAAAAATCAGTAGCCCTCCTATATATGAATGATAAAGAAATTGAAAAATATATCAGAGAAACATCACCATTTACAATAACCACAAATAACGTAAAATATCTTGGGGTAACACTAACCAAACAAGTGAAAGAACTGTTCAACAAGAACTTTACATCTTTGAAGAATGAAATTCTCTCCCATGCTCTTGTGTAGGTAGGATCAAAACAGTAAAAATGGCAATCTTCCCAAAAGCAATCTACAGATTCAATGTAACCAAAATCAGCACAATTCTACACAGACCGCAAAAGAACAATACTCAACTTCATATGGAAAAACAAAAAAAAAACCCCAGGATAGCCAAAACAATCCATCATAATAAAGAAACTTCTAGAGGCATCACCATCCCTGACATCAAGCTCTATCTATAATATCTACAGTAATGAAAACAGCCTAGTACTGGCATAAAAACAGACAGGTTGACAATGAAATCAAATTGAAGACCCAGATACCAATCCACATGCCTATGAACACCTGATTTTTGGTAAAGAAGATAAAATTATACAATGTAAAAAAAAGCATCTTCAACAAATGGTGTTGGCATAACTGGATGTCAGCATGTAGAAGAAGGCAAATAGATCCATATCTGTCCCCATGCACAAAATTCAAGTCCACATGCACTAAAGACTTCAATATAAATCTGATCATACTGAACCTGACAGAAGAGAAAGTGGGAAGTAGCCTTCAATGCATGGGCACAGTAGACTACTTCCTAAATATAACCTCAGTAGCACATATATTAAGAGCAACAATAAATAAATGGGACCTCCTGAAAATGAGAAGCTTCTGTAAAGCAAAGGGCACAGTCAATAGGACAAAAAGGCAGCCTCCTGAATGGGAAAAGATCTTTACCAGTCCCACATCAGACAGAGGACTGATCTCCAAAATATATAAAGAACTCAAGAAATTAGACATCAAAATATCAGATAATCCAATTTAAAATGCGGTACAGCCGGGCGGTGGTGGCGCATGCCTTTAATCCCAGCACTTCAGAGGCAGGCGAATCTCTGTGAGCTCAAGGCCAGCCTGGTCTACAAGAGCTAGTTCCAGGACAGGCTCCAAAAGCTACAGAGAAACCCTGACTCCAAAAACCAAAAACCAAAAAAAAAAAAAAAATGGGGTACAGAATTCTCAACAGAATGGCTGAAAGACACTTAAGGAAATGTTCAACATCCTTAACCATCAGGGAACAGCAAATCAAAACGACTCTGAGATATTATCTTACACCTGTCAAAATGGCTAAGATCAAAAACACTCACGACAGCTTATGCTGGAGAGGATGTGGATAAAGGAAACGGTCCTGCATTGCTGGTGGGAGTGCAAACTCTGAAAATCAGTATGGCGGTTTCTCAGAAAACTGGAAATCAACCTCCCGCAAGGCCCAGCAATACCACTCTTGGGCATATACTCAAAGGACACTCAACCATACTACAAGGACACTCGTTCAACTATGTTCATAGCAGCATTCTTTGTAAAACCAGAACCTAGAATCAACCTATATGTTCCTCCATTGAAGAATGGATAAAAAAAAAAAAATGTGGTGCACAATGGAGTACTACTCAGAGGTAGAAAACAATGACATCTTGAAATTCACATGCAAATGGATGGAACTAGAAAAAAACATCCTAAGTGAGGTAACCCAGATTCAGGAAGATGCACATTATATGTACCCATTCATAGGTGAATACTAGCTGTAAAGCAAAAGGAGTCTATAGTCCATGACCCCAGAGAAGCTAAGTAACAAGGAGAACCCTAAGAGAAACATACATAGATCCCCCTGGGAAGGGGAAATAGACAAGATCTCCTGACAAAATTAGGAGCCTGGGGGTGCGAAGAAGAGGGAAGGTGAAAAAAGAGGAGGAAGGGAGAAAGGGAAGGGGGAGAACTAGAGGGACTGGGATGGTGGATTCAGGGAAGGACAGAAATGGAGAACAAGGAAAGAGATATCTTGATTGAAGGAGCCATTGTAGAACTAGTAAGAAACCTAGAGAAATGCCCAGAAATCCACAAGGATGCCCCAGCTAAGACCCTGTGCGATAGAGAAGGTGCCTGAACTGGCCTTGCCCTGTAGTCAGATGGATAACTATCTTAAAATGTTATCATAGAACCTTATCCAGCAACTGATGGAAGCAGATGCAGAGAACCATAGTGGATCATTGGGCTAAGCTCCCAAAGTCCAGTTGAAAACAGGGAGAAATGAGAATATGAGCAAAGAGGTCAAGCCATGATGGCGATCCCCACTGAAACAGCTTATGTGAGCTAATGGAAGCCCACCAACTCCAGCCTGAAAACAAGGGAATAAGTATAGGAGCAAACTAGGCCCTCTGAATATGGGTGACAGTTATATGGCTGGGGCAGACTGTGGGGCCACTGGCAGTAAGACCGGAATTTATTCCTACTGCTTGGCTCCTATTCTCTCTGGAGGGTTAACTTGCTCAGCCTAAATATAGTGTGGAGGGCCTTGGTCCTGCCTCAAAGCAATGTGCTAGACTTTGTTGACTACCCATGGGAAACCTTACACTTTCTGAGTGGATGGGGGGGAGTCAGGGGGATGGGAAGGGGATAAGGTGGAGCAGGAGGAAAGAAGGAAATGAGAACTGGATTTAGCATGTAAATGAGAAAAGATAATTAAAATTTTAAAAAGATTACAGGATATAAAATTTAAAAAAATTACAGAAGCCAAAGCAATTTTTGTAATCTGCTTACCTGAATAAATGTAGTTGACACATCTATTCACAAGCATCAACACTGTATCTTTGCCTTATCAAACTGAAAAGGAACTGATTAGCTAGGTATGGAACACTGCCATCCCAGCACCCAGGACACTGAGGCAGAAGAACTGAGAGTTTAGGAACAGCCTGGATTTCAAAATAACACTCTGAGTTAGAGGGTCCTGGATTAGGACAAATTACAATGGTACATTATGAAAATGCCATGTTGAGTCCCATCGCTCCATGCTAAGCTACATTTAGTCACAAAGAGGAAAGCCGCAGCTGGGCTCCTGGGTCTGTGCTGCATCGCTGCCGTGGATGAAATCAGCTCTATATTTTCCCGGGTAGCACCGAGTGCCCCTGTGTCAGGGCAAACACTAGAGGTTTGCACGCTGAAATTTACTAATTTTTATCTTGTGGGTTTTTTTTTTGGGGGGGGGGCTGGTTTTTATTTTGTTTGAGACAGGGTTTCTTTACATATCCCTGACTAACCTAGAATTCACTATTTAGACTATGCTGGTTCTAAACTCAGCGAGATCTGCTTCCATCTTTGCCTGGGGTGTGTGTGTGTGTGTGTGTGTGTGTGTGTGAGAGAGAGAGAGAGAGAGAGAGAGAGAGAGAGAGAGAGAGATCTGCCCAGCTGTAGTAGTGAGAATATTTAAAATCCATTCTCATGACAGTTTTCAAGCATACAATACATAAAGAACCATCACTTTTTCTTGTTCTTTCTTTCTTTCTTTGCTTTTTTTGTTTTTGTTTTGTTTTGTTTTTTGTTTGTTTGCTTGCTTGTTTGTTTCAAGGCAGGGTTTCTCTGTGTAGCCCAGGCTATGCGGGCACTCACTCTATAGACCAGGCTTGCTTTGAACAAGGAGATCCACCTGCCCCTGGCTGAAGAGGACTAGGATTAAAGGTGTGGCCTACACCACTTAGCTTCTTTTTCTATTTATTTTTTCAAGACAGGGTTTCTCTATAGCATTGGAGCCTGTCCTCGAACTCACAGAGATTCGCCTGCCTCTGACTTCCAAGTGCTGGGATTAAAGGTGTGTGGCATTGCCACACGGCTTTCTTTTTCTTTTTTCTTTCTTTTTTTTTTTTTTTTTGGTTTTCCGAGACAGGGTTTCTCTGTGGTTTTGGAGCCTGTCCTGGAACTAGCTCTTTTAGACCAGACTGGTCTCGAACTCACAGAGATCCGCCTGCCTCTGCCTCCCGAGTGCTGGGATTAAAGGCGTGCGCCACCACCGCCCGGCGGCTTTCTTTTTCTTTAAAAAAAAAAAATTTGTATGTATCTTTGCCTGCATGTATGTGTACCATGTGCCTCCTGTTACCCAAGGAGTACAAAAGAGAAAATCAGGTACCATGGCATTAGCATTAACAAACATTTATGAGCTGAGAATTGGACCTTGGATGCTCTAACATCGTCCCCAGTCCTAGGACCCTGTCTTACAAACCATGCCTTCTAAGGACTGGTATGGTTCCGTGCTGTACTTGCCGAGCACGTTTGAGGCCCTGAGTTCAAACCTCATCAGCTACACAAAGAAAAACAGCTTAAAAAAAAAAAAGAATCTAAGAATGACTGCTTACATCAAAAATCTTCTTTAGAAAAAAAGAACTGAAGAGACAGCTCAGCCCAGCTGCTCTTCCAGGATCAAGTTCAATTCCTAGCACCCACACACAGGATCCAATGCCCTCTTCTGGCCTCCATAAGCACCAGGCACACATGTGGTGCACAGACATATAAAAAAGCAAAACATCCATACACATAAAAATTAATAAATCTGGGCTGGAGAGATGGCTCAGTGGTTAAGAGCATTGCCTGCTCTTCCAAAGGTCCTGAGTTCAATTCCCGGCAACCACATGGTGGCTTACAACCATCTGTAATGAGGTCTGGTGCCCTCTTCTGGCCTGTAGACATATACACAGACAGAATATTGTATACATAATAAATAAATAAATATTGAAAAAAAATTAATAAATCTAAAAAAGTTTTACTTTTTAAGATTAAGGGTTCCTATTAGTAATAAGTGGTTCTTTAGGGCTTAGTACAAGTTGCTTATCAGTGAATAGCTCTGCCTTGCAGTTAGAGGTGCTGGCATGACTAGGGAATTACTCAGTGCCCAGAGTCCAGAGATAAGCTCAGTATCTCCAATTCTAGCAAACAGACCCAAAAAATGAGAAGTGTGGTTTAAATGTGAAATCCTCACACCAACCAATTGATGTGTTTGAACACTTGCAAACCAAAACATACCCTTTCTCCCCTTAATCACTTTGAAAGATGTCACAGCAAGGATACAGTAACTCAGGCAAGTGATCTTAGGGTGGCAGATATGGCTGCATGAATGAGGCTATGTTTAGACTACCCTGGGGACAGACAGGGCTGTCTGGAATTTAAGGAAATGCAGTGGCTCTGGAAGGTGACAAGGAATGACTGAATCCGGTGACTGATGGGGAGGAAGGACAGCTGTCGTTTAGATGACATGTCACACTATCTAAGAGGCCAATTTGCCTTGCTGGTGGTACCCTTATGTTATTGCAGGTTCACAACAGACTGACATTTGAAGAAGCTAGCTGGTGATGGGAATTTAGTGAAAGCAAAGACTGAGAAGCACACGGATAAAAACCCAAGGCTGGTGTGGGAAGTCCTTATGTATATGTGTTACTTTTATTGGTTAATGAATAAAAGCTGCTTTCAGCCAGTGGCTTAACAGAGTAAAGCCAGGTGTGAAATTCAAACAGAGTTGTAGAGAGAGAGTAGGCAGAGCCAAAGAGAAGCCACGGAGCTGCTGCAGGAGGACCTAGGAGACAGATATCAGACCGACGGAACCTTACCAGTAGGCCACAACCATGTGGCGATACACAGATTAATAGGAATGGGTTAATTTTAGATATATGAAGTAGTTGGCAATAAGCTACTGGTCCTGCAGTCTTATATATTATATATTATATAGTTTCTGTGTGATTATTATATTTTGGGTCAGGGCAGCCGGGAACAAATGAACAGGCTCTGCCTATGCAAGACAATGAAAAGCAGGAAGCCAGCCTAAGCCAGCCTAATAATGAAATGTATTATTTCTGTAATTAATATTTTATTTTATTTTATGAGACAGGGTTTTCCTGTGTAGCCCTGGCTGCCCTGGAACTATTATTTCTATAGTTCAGGCTAGCCCCAAACTCCAGATCCACTTGCCTATGTCTCTTGGGCGCTAGAATAAAAGGCCTATGCCACCACACCAAACTATTTTTTTTCATTTGGGACAATGTCTCACTAATGTAGATCAGACTGGCCTAACTCAAAGAAATTTGCCCCAGACTCCCAAGTGCTGGGAATAAAGGAAACTATGTATAGTCCTAGAAATAATGGAAATTTAAACAATTCCTTTTTCAGAGTGTTGTTTGGTTTATTTTGTTAAGACAGGGTTTTACTATGTGTACTTGGCTCTTCTGGAACTTGCTATGTCGACCAGGCTGGCCTGTTGGCCTCAAACTTGTGGTAATACTCCTGCCTCTGCCTCCCAAGTACTGAAATTGGAAGCCTGGGTTCTCTTCAGCCCCGGCCGGGAAGGGTGATATGACTGGACCAGCATCGGCCTCACTATGTCTGCCATTTTCAGTTTTCAGAGTGTGTTGACTGTAGTCTTGCTGCTTATATGTACGTATATTTATATCCAATCCCTGGCACCCAGCCTCCTGGACAGAAATAAAACTGGACTATTGGGAATATTTTAGAAGTGTGCCTGAATTGGTGAACACAAGAGTCCTTATGTCGCTGTATGCTGTATAGTGATGGCCTTCAGCATCCTCTTCATAAAATAGCTTCGGAAACTACCAGCATGTGACTGCCATCAGACTCTAAACAAGGACTTGCCTCCAGAAAACAATGGGAAGAATACTTAACCTTTTTATCTCTGAACATGGAATAAGATAAATTTTGAGATAAATTTTGGGATAAGTTATATTTTTATACTATTGAACCAATGAGCTATATAAATAAGATGTAACAGTTTAATACACAGGAATGTGATTATAGCAATAAAAAAAGAAATTGCAAGCCTGTACCATGATGCCCAAGTCCTCCCCCAACCCCCGCCCCACCCCTCCGCCACCTCCCCTGCCACCCCACCCATCCACCCCCCCCCCCCCCCGCAATGTCTTACTGTGTACTTCGTTGTCTTGGCTAGTTTCAACTTTATAATCCTGCCAAGTCCCAGTGCCTGCCAAACTCAGCAGGGGCATGCTGTTTGAAGCTTTGGAGAGTGCTTCCTGACCCCTAGAGAAGTTTTCATCAGTACAGTGCAGCACCAGTATGAGAGAAACCCTGTTCCCTAACCACTGCCCTTATCTGGGCTTCTTCTCACAGCAGATCAAGCTGTAAAACAGTAATGGCTGCCGCGGTTCTGTAGATGCCTTAAGTGTTGCCCATTTCTTCCCACAGGATACTGTTCTCTCTGGAACTACCATTTCCTCCGCCTGCCTGTCAAGAATGCTGGTCTTTTCCTACTGCATTAAAAGAATTGAGGTACTAACGGTCCATCTGTCATATGCTATGCAGAGGTTTACAAAGTTTGTAAGGGCCTGGGTTTGACTGAATAGATTTGGTAGTATATAATTTAAATTTGGAGGCTAGAGAGATGGCTCCATGTTTAAGAACCCTGGCTGCTCTTCCAGACATCCTGGAAGCAGTCCCTAGAACCAAAATAATGGTATGTTATTCCAATCTGGGGTGGGTGGGGTGGATTTCTGACATTTTCTGGTCTCTATGGGCAATCATTGCATGCAGTACACATACAAACATTCGATCAAAAATCATATGATAAAATAAATGAATAATTTTTTTTAAAAAAAATTAAATCCAGGCATGGTGGCACATGCCTTTAATCAAAGTGAGTTCCATGACAGTTAGGGCTGTTACACAGAAAAACCCGGTCTGGAAAAAAAAGAAAGAAAAGAAGAAAGGAAAGAAAGGAAGGAGGGAGGGACGGAGGGAGGGAGGGACGGAGGGAAAGAGAGGGACGGGAAGGGAAGGGAAGGGAAGGGAAGGGAAGGGAAGGGAAGGGAAGGGAAGGGAAGGGAAGGGAAGGGAAGGGAAGGGAAGGGAAGGGAAGGGAAAAGATGAAAAGAAAATTTAAATTATTGTTTAGAATAACAGCTCTATTTGTAGCTTGGCATTTCTTTTAGGTCTTTCAGCAGAATGTCCTAAAGGAGCCAAGAGAAGGAATTTCCGAGAAACACTTTGTTCTTTATGGAGAAAAGTCTCTGTGTAGCCTTGACTAGTGTGGAACTTGCAGTATAAAGCCGGTTAACCTCAAACACACAGAGGACTCCTGCCCCTGTGTCCCCAATGCTAGACTAAAGGATGAGCCCCACCCCAGCACTTCCATGATGTGCTTTCAAATTTGAAAACATTTGAAAACATGCATCTATAAAAATGTCAGTGTCACTTCTTAAAAAGGCTAAGAAATTGTTTCAAATTAAAGAAGACTAAAAAGACAGGACAACTAACTGTGCAATTCTAGATTGGATATTTAAAGGAGAGGATAATGTAATATGAAGCTAACCTTTGGGTCAGCTGAGAAAATTAAGACACACATATTATATTGTTAAACTTATTGTAATTGAGAATTGAGCAGGGATTACATAAAAATATTGTCCTAATTAGGGTTTTTATTGCTATGATGAAACATGACCAAAAACAAATAGGGGAAGAAAGGTAAGTTTATTTTAGCTTATGCTTCCACTGACAGAAGTCAGGACAGGAACCCAAGCAGGGCAGGAACCTGGAGGCAGGAGCTGATGCAGAGGTCATGGAGGTGAGCTGCTTTCTGACCTGTTTCCTCTGGCTTGCTCAGTCTGCTTTCTTAAAGAACCCAGGACCACCAGCCCAGGAACAGTACCCCCCACAATGGGCCTGGGCCTCCTTCATCAGTCACTTACAAGAACATGCCTTACAGTCTGATCTCATGGAGGCATTTTCTCAACTGAATTTCCTGCTTTAAGGTAACAATAGCCTATGTCAAGTCAACATAAAACTATCCAGCACAGATACTTTTATTTATGTGTGTGTATGTGTGTGTGTGTGTATGTGTGTGTGTAAAACTATAAAATGTAAAACAAATAGAAAAGCCAATAAGATAAAAGGTTACCAAGCAAGTAAAACCTAGGGGAAGAACACATGGAACATTTTTTCACCATTGTTCTCATGACTTTAAAATTTTATGACTTTATTTATTTATTTTGGGGCAGGATTTCTTTGCATAGTCCTGGCTGTCCTGGAACTCACACTGTATACCAGGCTGGCCTTGAACTCAGAGATCCACCAGCCTCTGCCTCTGTGCTGGGATTAAAGGGCACCACCACACCCAGACGTTTAGAGACGGCTCAGCAGTTAAGAGCACTTGCTGCGCTTGTAGAGCATCCAGATTCAGTTCCCAGCACCCACATCATGGCTCATAACCATCTGAACACAAGTTCCAGAAGACCTAATAAAAGTCTTCTGGCCTCCTCAGGCAGAACAAGCATATGGTACACACGCATATATACACAAAATTAAAATAAATTAAAATTTTAACGTTATCTCCAGCTGGGTGTGATGGCACAGACCTTTAATCCCAGCATAGGAAAGGTAGAGGCAGAAGAACTCTGTGACCTTCAGGGGCGGCCTCAGCTACACAGGAAGATGCTGTCTCAAAAATAAAAACAAAGAACCAAGTTATTTCCAAATAAGCTAAACTTTTGTTTGATAGTTTGGGTTTCGTATTTGTTCTCCTGCTTTGGTTTCCTCCTTGGTACTGGGATGATAACAGTTCACCACATCCAGCTAATTACTCTATAATACAATACATTTGAACTTAATAGTCAAATCTATTGGGCCTTGCTTCAACTCAAATAGTCTTCCAAAAGCCAGTTATGAAATATGGATATAGCCAGGCAGTGGTGGCGCACGCCTTTAATCCCAGCACTCGGGAGGCAGAGGCAGGCGGATCTCTGTGAGTTCGAGACCAGCCTGGTCTACAAGAGCTAGTTCCAGGACAGTCTCCAAAACCACAGAGAAACCCTGTCTCGAAAAACCAAAAAAAAAAAAAAAAGAAATATGGATATAATTATCCCAAATTGTTCAGGAAAACAGGAGGCTAACACGGGAGAATCATGAGTTCAAGGCCAGCCTATGACACAAAGTGAGACCTTACCTACAAATATAAATAAAAATTACTTAAGAATGGCCATATTCAAGCCCGGTGATGGTGGCGCACGCCTTTAATCCCAGCACTCGGGAGGCAGAGGCAGGCGGATCTCTGTGAGTTCGAGACAGCCTGGTCTACAGAGCTAGTTCCAGGACAGGCTCCAAAGCCACAGAGAAACCCTGTCTCGAAAAACCAAAAAAAAAAAAAAAAAAAAAAAAAAAAGAATGGCCATATTCTAACACCTAAGAAAGATTCCTGGGGGTCGCATGCTCTAGTGTCCACTGTGTGCACCTCACACAGGTGGGGTGAAGTGGAGAGAAGGTGTACCTTAAGGGCCAGGGGAGACAACTGGGCATCTTACGATATCTTTCCAGAAGAGTGCACCCTGGCACCACTCAACACTATGTCACGTTACAAACATCAGAGAGCCAAGAGGTACTTGCTGAGTGTCTGCTGCTGCTGCTGAAAATCACAATGAGCTGTTGCTTAACAGGAGACAGATAGGTCGTGGTCACTGTCTGCCATGACCCTTGCTAAGTTCCACTGACTAATTATACTTACCTGTACTTCTCAAGGCTGGCCTGCCAACTTTTTTGAGGTCTGTTGAACTGGAAGGAAACTCAAAGTGTCTGCATGATTTGGAAGCAGCACAAATCAGTCTGTTGTGGTCCATTTTTTGGTTTTTAGTTTTGGGGTTTTGCTGTTGTTGCTGTCGTTATTATTTTTAAGGGCCTCATCATGTAACTCTGGCTGCCCTAGAACTTAATAAGTAGGCCCAGCTGAACTTGAACTCACGGACACCTAACTACGTCTGACTCCTGAGTATTGGGATTAAAGGCATGTGCTACCATACTGCCTAAAATCAGTTTTTCTCTTTAGAAAAATGAAGTGGGAAGGCTAGAAAATTAATGCATGCAATGAAAACTGTTAACAGACTAATGGGCAAAAACTGATCATATAAAAACTGATTCTCAGCCAGGCAGTAGTGGCGCACGACTTTAATCCCAGCACTCGGGAGGCAGAGGCAGGTGGATCTCTGTGAGTTCAAGGCCAACCTGGTCTACAAGAGCGAGTTCCAGGACAGGCTCCAAAGCTACAGAGGAAGAACAAAGAAGTATTGTGGAGATGGCGCCACAGGTTAAAGTGCTGGCTTCACACAAGCCTAGACCTGAGGCCCTCAGGCAACTACAGCAAATAACAGAAACCAGAGAGACCTCATCTCAGTAAAGCAAAGGTGAGGGCCTACTCCGAACATTCTCCTCTTAACTTCTTACACATGCACGCAAACATGCAAGCACAGTAAGTAAGTAAATATTTGAAATAAAAAAGTATCACTGGGGATATGTGAGTGTAGACACATGTGTGATGCATGGTCCAACCCTGATTCTGACGCCATGCCCCTAAACATTAAAAAAGTAAATGTAGGGCTGGAGAGATGGCTCAGTGGTTAAGAGTACTGGCTGCTCTTCCAGAAGACCCGGGTTCAATTCCCAGCACCCACATGGCAGCTAACAACTGTCTGTAACTCCCAAGATCTGACACCATTACAGACATACATACAGGCAAAATACCAATATACATAAAATAAAAATAAATAAATTACTTAAAAAAGTAAATGTAGACAAAGTCCACTTTAATCATATATTTAACTTAATATATATCAAACAATTACTATTGTTGTATACTCCATATTTGAAAGTTACTGTGGTGTCTGAAAGAGAATAGTCACTAACAGACTCAGATGTTTGAATACTTGGTCCCCACTTGGTATATGGCTTGGGAAAGATTAGGTGGTGTGACCATGTTAGAGAAGATGGGGTGGGGGGCAGTGGTCAAAAGACTCTCTGCCTCCTCCTTGCACATCTAGATGCTAGCACCCAGCTGTCCCTGCCACTGTCACCCCACTCTCATGGACTCTGACCCTCTGAAAATGTAAGCCCAATGAAAAGGCTTTATCACAGCAATAGAAAAGTAACTAAGACAATTGTATGTATTTTACATTCATTTGCTGTAGTCCACCTTCAATTTACACATTTTACACTTTAAACTTTATCAATGATCCACATTTCAAGTGCTGTTAGGCACACAGGGCTCAGTTTTAAACACCGCACTTACCGAGTCTAAGCTACAAGACCTTATCTGTGGGCCAATGCCACTCAGTAAAGCCAGTTAGCCCTCTCTCTTGCCATTTCACCCTCTTCCCCCCTCTTTCTTGAAAACATTATGCAATTTGATATTGTCAATGAGGAATAAACCCAATTTAACCCAAGGGATTAAATATATTCTGAGCTGCAAGCAAAGGTCAGCAACCCCGAATCACAGTTCAGAAAAACAACAGCTATGTGTTTGTAATTATACACAGGGAGCGTTCAGCAGACCTCTGAGATACCTCATCTGTTAGCATTGTAGGCTTGGGAGGATAAGAATTCCCTGGCAAGGCATAGGGTATGGGCAACCAGATCTGAAGCTGGGGAGGGAGGGGCATGAAGCAATCTTCAGTAAAACGTGTTGTGCAGAAGGGAGGATGGAAAACCAGGCTGCCTGGTCCAGTCTCTGACCCTAAGCCCCACAACCTGCATGCTGGCTGCATTCACTTACAGTACAGCTAAAACTCAAAGGTGGCTGGGTGTCACTGTGTACGTTTTCAAACCCTAAACTTGGGGAGGAGGGAGAAAATGAGAAGTTCAAGGCCAGCCATGGTTAAGTGAAACCCAACCTCAAACAAACAAAACAAGCCTTATGATGTTGTATTTTTCAAAAATAAAAGGTGCCCCCCACCTAGTGTCTGTCATTTCAATAGTAGGAGCTGAAGCATGAGAATAGTGATTACAAAACAAGACTTTAGAAGCTACCTCTACTTTCCTTAGAAAGCGGATAGATAAAAAGATAGACATAATATCCATAACAGAGAACTTTCAGTTGCACTGAAAATGGCAATACCAACTGATGACGCTAGTGGTTGAAGAACAAGGAACAGCATTCTTCATCAGAGTGTGCTGGCACATGCCTATATTCTCAGAACTGGGGGTAGCCCAGGTCAAACAGAGAGCCTATCTCAAAAAGAAAGCTACCTAGCTCAGGTTGGTGGTGCATATATTGAATTTCAGTAGTCTGGAGGTAGAAGCAGGCTGACCTCTGCAAGTTCGAGGTCAGCCTGGTCTACATAAAGTTCTGGGCCAGCTGTACACAGTGTGACTTTGTCTCGGAAAAAACAAAACTAAATAAACAAACCAAAAACGAAGTAGATAATGGTATTCCTGACGAAGAACACTGGGGTTGATCTTTGATCTTCACGCCCATGTCCACATGAACACACATACACACAGAGAGATAGAGAGGTAGAGGCGGGGGGGGGGGGGTTAGAGAGGCGGGGGGTTCAGAGAAAGAGAGAAGTAATCTGTATGCATAAGGTGAGATTAAATGCCCAGAGAACTTGCTTAAAATACCCAAAAGGTGCTGGTGAGGGGATAAAAGATGGAGGAGGAGTGGTAGGAGTTAGATAAAACAAAATAAACAAATGTTAATGATCTTTACATGGGCAATATGTCCAAGGTATTTGTTAAACTAGTTGGTGTGTGTCAGCAACTCTCTATGATTGCATTTTGTAAGCATGGGGAGGATAGTGTAATCTCACAAAACAATTTTCTAGACCCCTGAGAAAAGCTAGCATTCCAGCAAGAATCCTAAGAGTTCTTGAAATTGTACATTTGTTTCCATTTAAGAAAACTCTGTAGGAAGAGGAGTGGTGGGGGATTGCCAGTGCAATGGCTTTGGAAGGCTAAAGCAGGAGGTCTACATGAAGGTACCCTATCTCTGTCAAAAGAATCAAAATTTATTCTTTTCCGTAGAGCAGTGGTTCTCAAACTGTGGGTCATGACCTCTTTGGGGGTTCAAACAACCTTTCTACAGAGGTCACATATCAGATATCCTAAGTATCGGATATGTATATTATAATTAGTAACAGTAGCAAATTTACAGTTATGAACTACCAACAAAAATAATTTTATGGTTAGGGGTCACCACAACATGAAGGACTATATTAAAGGGTGGCAGCATTAGGAAGGTTGTTTTACACTGTTCTGTTTTCTAAACTAATTAAATGGGGATGTACTCAGGAAGGCCATGGTGTCCCTGCCATTGGGGAGGGCTACTTTCCATGAGGATTCTGAGAGTGGAACTCAGGGTGGAGCTAAGACGGACAGGGCCCCACACAAACAACAAATCGCTTCCCTTTTCTTAACAATAGTTTTTATTGCTGCGTGGGGGCCTGTGCATGTCAGGGGACAATTTCTGGAAAGGCAGTTCTCTCCTTCCCCCTTATGGGATCCACGAATTGAACTCAAGTCATCAGGTTTGTACAAAAGTTCTTTAAGCCGGGCGGTGGTGGCGCACGCCTTTAATCCCAGCACTCGGGAGGCAGAGGCAGGAGGATCTCTGTGAGTTCGAGGTCAGCCTGGTCTACAAGAGCTAGTTCCAGGACAGGAACCAAAAGCTACGGAGAAACCCTGTCTCGAAAAATAAAAAAATAAAAAAAAAAAAAGTTCTTTAACCACTAAGCCATCTTGTCCAGCACCTAGTTCTTTAAATATAAATGAGGCTATAAAAACAGAACTTTTCAACATTCCTACTGGCATCTCTAACTGAACTCAGTAGATGACAAAGTAGAAGGAGAGACATAGAAGTTGGAGGGAGATGCATTTGAGGGGTGAGAGAAGATGGGGGTAGAGCTGAGATTGGACATGACAAAATATGTCCACATGTATGAAACTGTCAGAAAGTAAATAAAATAAACTCAAATAAGTAACTATTTTACAAAATACTTTTAATTTAATTTCGAGGTACATCTTAATTTATGCACAGGTTAATTTCAGGTGTCAATTTGCAAGTATAAAGGACATGGAGCTATACAAATACACACATACATACATGCATGCGCATCCACGTACACACTGCTGGTGCACACTCTGGAGAACAGTTCAGTGGTATAGTACTTACCTCATTGAAACAATGTCCTCAACTAGATTTCTAGCACTGAGGACCAAAAAAATTAAATAGAATAAAATAATTGAATATTTATTTTTCCATTCTTCGCTACATATTGAAAAAGAAGGATATCTGCTGCCAAAACTTATTCAGAAACATGAAGGGAAACAAAGTCAGCTGAAGTTTGTCACTCGTGCCAATTCTGGCATGCATTACATGCACAGAACCACACAATTCCCAGCTAGGGAAGAAAAAAAACTTTTTCAAATGGTAATTGATTTGGGATAACAGGATTTCCCACTCAGTACAGCCAGAGCCCAGGCATAGATCAAGTGCATTGTGTTTCCCAGGTGATTCAATTCAAAGAGCAGCCACCCAGTCTGTTAACCCACAGATGGGATATAAAATTGGCATATTATAAACTAAGACATCTCTGGTACTTTTGGACTCTTTACTTTGCACTGTTTAAAAATGATTAACACAGCCTACAGCTTCAAACAAGATGTTTTGTAATGAAAGTGTTTTTCTTTTAATCACATCTTAGATTACTTCTGACACCAGGTCAGTCAGCACAAGGATGCACTTCTTAGTGTGCTGGTTTCCTGTGAGATCTAGACTGTGCTTCCTTTGGAGGAGTGCTTTAGTGCAGCCACTCCCAGTGCAGACCGTCATTGCCGACTCTTTTGTTTTGCAAGTAGTGAAATGTCAATACTGAAATACGCTCTAGCAGAGAACAAAACAAAACATCAGACTCAGCTTAAAGGGGGCTGACCTCAGAGGCGGGGCTGCACCATTTGAACCAGCAGCAAACTGTGAGAAAGAGAAAGCCAACAACGCCACCCTTTACAGATGGTGCATAAAGGAGTAAGGGAGGACTTGGTGATGCTGTTTTGTCCAATGCTCGGTCCTTGCCATACTGGACAGTAAAGCAGGCTTACTTAGCACAGGCAGACAAGTGCAATACATTAGATAACCAAAATGCTGTTATCTAAGAACAACCAGTTCCCCACTGAACTGATCAGAAACAGAATTTGCACATATCTGTGATCCTGGCACTTGAGGAAAAAAGCACAACATCATGAAGTTGAGATCAGGTTGGCTACACAATGAGACCTGAAAGGCAGCTAGGGGTGTGTGTGTGTGTGTGTGCGCGCGCGCGCATGTGTAAGAAAAGGAAGATAAATTCATCTAGGGCTGGTGTCATAGTTCAGCGTCAAAGCACGTGCTCTATATGTGCAAAGCCCTGGTTTCATTGTCAGCACCAAAAAGAGGCGGAGGAGATTTGTCCCAAGAGTAGTGTTAGGAAGACTGGAGTGGAGTTCAGCTAATTAAGAGCACTAGCTCTCTAGCAGAGGACCTGGGTTCGAATCCCAACACTCACATGACAGCTCACAACCATCCATAACTCCAGTCCCAAAGAATCTGATACCCTCTTCTGTCCGCCACAGGCTCTGACACAAACATGGTACACAGACACACGTTGTCTAGATGTGGTAGAGAACGTTTTCAGTCCCTTTTGGGAGGCTGATCTGGGGACTTACCAAGGGCATGGCTACAGCTCCGGCAGGATTCAGTCAGACTAACAATTATTTGCTGGAGGTCTGCTCTTGGTGGAGTGGGAGAGGGGTTGGGGTTCTTCCAGCCATTGCATTTACAGGACTCTTCTGCCTAGAAGGGAATGAAGAAAGAAACAGAGTTTTATGATGAACAGCCATGAACAGTCTTACAAGAGAGCCACGAAAGGGACTCACACCTATGCCATGTAAATTTCTATATATGTAAGAGAAATAAAACCAAGAGAGAACAAATGGGGTGCTTTGGGTGGTGGTTAAGTTTTGCTTCTTCTGATAGTATCTGCATCCCAAATATTTTGCTATTGCCTTCCCCAGGGAATGGGCCGTTCTCAGACACTCTGAACCTCTAACTTCATAAATAAGCCAAACTCCCAGACAGTGAGAGGACAAGAAAGAGCTTGGAATATTTGATATGAATCTCAAGTTTCCCTCCTTAGCTCTGTAGGAAAGAATGAAGCTGACTTATTTCGCCTCTGTGTGGTAACCTGGGCTGTAAAACAGCAAACAAACGTGAAGGATATATTATTTACAACACCAGGCTTGCCATGCTTGTGTGGCTGGGAGGCCTTCAGCTAATGTCCTTGGACTGAATGATCCTGTTACTCCTGGAAGTGGCCATGGCCATTCCTTCCCTGATATCATTTACTAGTAAGTAGTACTGGTTAGTTTCTTGTGTCAACCTGACACAAACAGAGAGTCATCAGAGAGAACAAAGCCTCAGCTGAGGAAATGCGTCGCAAGATCCAGCTGTAAGGCATTTCTCAATTACTGATGAATGGAGATGGCACCATGGTAGGTGGTGCCATCCCTGGGCTGCTGGTCCTGCCTTCTAAAAGAAGGTGGGCTGAGCAAGCCAAGGGGAAGCAAGCCAGTAAGCAGCACTTATCTATGGCTTCTGAATGAGCCCCTGCCTCCAGGATCCTGTCCTGACTTCCTTCGGTGATGAACAGCAAAGCTCAAGTGCAAACTGAATAAGCACTCTCCTCCCCAACTTGCTTTATGGCCGTGGTGTTTCGTCGCTGCGCTAGAAAACCTAAGACACCAATGCTCTCAGTGTCTACTAGCCAAAGCAGTAGGCTCCAGCTGCGGTGAAAGACTATCTCAAAAACACCCTCTTCTGGAATCTGCCAGAAACTGCACGCATGTGAATATACCTTTCAACACACACCACATAACTTTTAAAAATAATAATAAGATGGAGAGAGACTGAGGAAAGGCAACCAACCTTGACCCTCGGCCTCCACCCAGCACCCTGGCTGCACTTGTCTATCTCTGACGACAGGATACTTGAAGACCAGAATCCCTCTTAGAGAACTGACCAAAACTACCGCATCTAATATGGCAGGTGGGGTAACTACATGACAGTCTCCAACTCCATCATAACACCACTGCAAACTAGCATGCCCTAGCCCCATGCCAGCTGCCACAGCAACAACTAAGAAGGCCCAAAAGCAGAGGGAAAAGAAGCAGAGTTTTTGTTTGGTTGGTTGGTTTTTTTTTACTGGGTTTCTCTATGTAGCCTTGGCCATCCTGGAACTTGCTCCGTAGACCAGTCTGGCCTCGAACTCAGAGATTTACCTGCCTCTGACTCCCAAGTGCTGGGATTAAAGGCGTGTGCCACCACCACCTGGCTAGAGGCAGAGTTAAGATCCCCAGGAAACGTCTGTACATTCCCAGAAGACTACATGTAGCACAAATAATAAGAACCCAGAAACAGATACTGGGGTTCAACCTAAAGATCAGAAAAGCAAAGCAGCCAGCCACTAGAGACCTTTTACTTCTACCAATGCTCAGACTGAAGAGGCGAGCCTCAAACTACCAAACCTCAGACTCCACACTTCACTGAGTTCCTGATTCTTACCCTTTAAATTCCTCTCTCCACCCAGCCATATTGCTCCTGTCGCCACCTCCCTAGTGCTGGGACTAAAGATGTGTGATCACCTCTGCTGGGATCACCTTCGTGTGAGCTCTGTTTCTCTTTTTGACAGTCATTCTTTGTAGCCAAGGGTGTCCTTGAACTCACAGAGGTCCAAACTCCTTGTCTCCTGAGTCCTGGGATTAAAGGTGTGTGCCACCACTCCCTGGCCTATATGGCTGACTAGTTCTCTAATCTTCAGGTAAACTTTACTTATAAAACACAAATAATATACCACTATAACTACTTGGACATTTCTCCCTTTCATAAGCCCCCTCGCAAACCCTGTCTCTATAAGAACAGGTAGGATGACTCTAAAGTTGATCTTACATATCTGTCCATAGCTAAGAACAAGCTTCTTGATTCTGCTCATTTGGGTATCATGGTTGCCACAGTTCCAAGAGGGAGGAAAAGCCCAGGTTAAGATGGAAAATGGCTCCTAGACCTGGATGGAGGGGGGAGGACCTTGGACTTTCCACAGGGCAGGGAATCTTGACTGCTCTTGGGACTGGAGAGGGAGGAGAAGAGGAGTGAGGGGAAGGGGAGAGGGGCGGGAGGAAGGGGAGGGAAATGGGAGGCGGGGAGGAGGTGGAAAAAATTTTTTTTTCAATAAAAAAAAAAGATTAACTAACTGACGTTGAAATGGTCAAGATACGGAACACATCCATCACTATGCAGATCCTTCAGCTTGACCTTTTCTAGCCAAATCCACTTTCCTCATCATCCTACTTAATCCCCAATGACTACTGAGTTGTGCTAGTTGTATAATATCATATCATAAATGATGACTGCGGCCTGAATAGAATCATGAGCTATGTAACTTTTGGGAATTTTAGGTCTTAAAACTGAACTTTATTCTCTGGATGCTCATATAGACTGTTGTATATATCAATTGTTGGTTCCTTTTCCTTGCTGAGCTGTAGTCTGTGGTATGGAGGAAGCAGTACAGTTTAACTCTCCTCTATGAAAGGATTATTTACATTGTTTCCAGTTTGTAACTATGGTTAATGAAGCCTCTCTACTATCATTATATAAGTTTTTGTCTAACTATCACTCTAGGATAAATTTTTGGGGGTAATTATTGAGTTGTATTTTCTGTTTTAAAGAAACCAGCAAAAATATTTTTAGACTCCTCTAGCAGCAGTGCAGCAGTTACCCAGTTTCTCTCCATCCTTGTCTTGTTGGTGTTGCCATTGGCTTTTATAGCAGTCATTCTGGTTGGTATATGAAGATAGCTTATATTTCCAATAATGTTGATCATTTTTCCATGTAAATTTTTCTTATAGTATCTTACATGAAAGGTGTCTTCACATCTTTTGTTCTTTGTATTATTGTGTTCATCACTTTTATGTTGAAATGTGATATTCTGAATAGGAGTCCTTCACCAGGTGAGAGGCCTACAGAGAAAAGGTTCTTTGTCTTGCAATGTGATCCTTTGCTGACTGAAAGTTTTACATTTTAATGAATCCCAGTTCATAATTTTTTTCCCTTTTCTGGATCATAATTTCAGTGTCCAATATAAGAAATGTTTATCTGTAATACTAAAGATTTTTCTCAAATTGTTTACACTAAAGGTGTCATAATTTTACATCTTTATGCAATGATGATTGGGTTGCATTTTGTTGAATAGACTCTATAAGCACTGTACACTTGGACTATCCCAATGTAATAAACAAACATTCCTTCAATTAAAAAAAAAAAGATGGAAAATGGCAGCACATTTGCTATATGACAGAAAACAAAGAGCCTTTTCTGGCGCAGCAAGCTGCCAGCCACCACAAAATGAGCAAATTGTATTTCAAAGCATCAGTGCTATGTAGAGAGAAGTAAGGCGACAACTGCAGGTGAGGAGGACAAGGACGAAGGGTGCCCGTCCATGGCTGCTCGTGGAACTGCCGTGCAGCCAGGAAGTGAAAGCCAGCCCGAGTGCTTTCTACAGGCAAGACAGTATGTGCAGTCCCCAGTACTAAGCGGATAAAGAGAATTCAAGGATCCAAAACTTGTCTCCCTGTGGGGTTGCTTATCAAAGCACACTCATATGAGCAGACAAAACACCCATGTGCATAAAATTAAAAATAACAAATACAAATAAAATATGTTTAAGGGACTGGAGAGATGTTTAAGAGCACTGGTTCCTCTTCCAGTGGATTTGAGTTCAATTCCCAGCACCCAACATGGTGGCTCTGTAACACCATTCTCGGGGAATCTGACATTCTCTCTTGGTCTCCTCAGCAACAGGTATGTAGGCAGGCAAATCACTCACATACATAAAAATAAATAAGTTAAAAATCAGATCAAAAAATAAAAAAACACTTTAAAAAACTTGCCTTCCTCATTGAAATTCAGGTGAACAAATAATCACCTCTGAAGCCTGGGTAAGAGCCTGCAGACTTTCATTTGGAGATCATAACTTCACTACTACTTGGGCTTAGTGCAAACAGCGGAGAAAGACAAGTTTACACCCTACTTGCCTCTGCCTAATGTAAAATAATAGACCTGTTCCCCAGGGTTCATAAACCTCTAGTCACAAGTCTCAAAGCAGGAGGATTTATAATAATCAAGTCTTACATTTCTATTTAATATTAATCACACTAATTTAAGCCACTGTGATAGAATGCTGAATCTATTCTCCCACACAATAGATACTGTACTTAAACATGTCTGGGGATTCAATATATATGGTTTTCCTTGAAAAACCGGCTAATTTTACTTTCCCACAAAATCTCAGGACTCCAGTAGGTTTTACAAAGTCAATTTTGATTTCTTTGGTTCAGAAACTGTGATTTTTTTTTTTCTAAATAAATAGAAAACTCCAAAAGCAAGAGAAGACAAGAAGGAGGCATGGAACAGAACAATGACAGTCCAATGGTTTTGTGGCCCCATGGCACTCCAGAGTAGAAGGCAAGAAGGGCACGTCATAGGGACAGCATGTCCAGGGAAAGAGATATCTTCTGGGGATGTAGCTCAGTGGTACAGCCTTGCCTTGCATGCCTAGAACAACAATGACAAAAAAAAAAAAAAAAAAGCATGTATAGTGGTACCCACCTATAATCTGAGAATTTAACTTGTTTAAGACTGGAGGGTCATGAGTTCAAGGCCAACCTAGGTTACATATTGAGAGCCTGTCATTAATCTCAGAACTAGGGAGGCAGAATGGCAGAAACAGGTGATCTTTGTGAGTTCAAAGACAGCCTGTTCTACATATCAAGTTTCTGAATAGCTAGGGCTACATAGAGAGACCCTGTCTCAAAACAAAACTAAAACAAAACTAAAAATAGAAAAAAAGTCAAGCGGTGTGGTGCGCGCCTTTAATCCCAGCACTCGGAGGCAGAGGCAGGTGGATCTCTGTGAGTTCAAGGCCAACCTAGTCTACAGAGTGAGTTCCAGGACAGCAGGACTGTTTGACAGAGAAACCCTGTCTCAAAGGAAAAAAAAGTGAAGGAGCTGGGACTATAGCTTATATCACTTGTAGCATGCTTGAGACACTGGGTTAATTCCCTAGCAGTTTAATTCCCACGGCAATCTAAGTTGAGGTATGTTACCAGAAACAATATTAAAATATATGGGGCAAGCAAAATGGCCCAGTGGGTAAGAGTACTTGCTACCAAGGCTGATGACCTCAGTCTTTTCCCCAGAGTAGAAGAAAATGAACACACACAACACAGGTTGCCATCTAGCCTTCACAGAGATGCTGCAGTACACGTACAGACACGCACATATATATCCACGTGCACTCTAACTGGAAAACAAATATAATTTTAAACTTATTAAATCGAGTATGATAGCTCATACATATAATCCCAGCACTTTTCTATAATCCTGGCACTCAAGAGACTGAGAAAGGATGATGACGAGTTCAAGGCCAGTCTAGACTACACAGCAAGACTCTGTCCCTAAAACAAACAAAAAACCTTTGGGCCAGCAAAGGTGACTAATAAGTAAAGGCCCTTACCATCCTCAAAGACAGTCTATACACAGGCACTATGTTATGCCTACAATCCCATGTAATGATATTTCATTTGTATTTTAATAAATAAAGCTTGCCTAAAGATCAAAATGCAAAATAGCCACACTAGCCAGTCAAACAGGCCAAGCAGACATGGCACACACCTTCAACCCCAGCAGCCACACTAGTTAGCCATAGAGGACGGGCAGTGGTGGTGCACGCCTTTAATCCTAGCACTACAGATGAGACAGGAACTGGCTCTCTTTTTCAGTCTGAAGATTTCTTAGAGGTAAGAACTCCCTAGTGGCTTGGCTGCTTTGCTTTTCTGGTCTTTAAGTTGAACCCCAATATCTGTCTCTGGATTTTTAATATCTGTGCTACATTTGGCACCAAACGTTTGGGGTATAAATTCACAAAATCGTCATTTGTCTCTGGCTTTCTAGGCATCAGCATAGGCCATAGCAGGAAATGGGGTACATTCCAGAACTGCACGGGAGACTTCAAGCCCACTCAGCTAGGCTTTCTTTTCTATTTTCCCAATAGAACCCCAATAACACATACAAAGATAAAAAGAGCAACGTTTAAAATAATTCTTAATTATTTTATATTCACTACATATTATGATAATAACTTTTAGAGAACCAGTCAGAAAAAAAAATCATTTGACTTAATGAAATTTAAGTTCTAGTCTCTCTCTCTCTCTCTCTCTCTCTCTCTCTCTCACACACACACACACACACACACTTTAGCGTGTATATATATATGTCTACAGAGAGACATACGTATAGACAGATATCATATTATACATACATGTATATTATATATTATACACACATCTCCCCCTTCTCTTGCTGGGGATCAACCCAAGTGATTAACAAATTAGACAAATCCTATACAACTGGGCCACATCCAAGCCATACCATTTTTTAGTGTGATATTGTAGGTTGAACAGTGTCTCCTCCATTCCCCCAGGCAAAGCTCAAAGATTTGCACACAAAGACTCAAGCTGGGAAGAAGTCCAATTGAACAAAGAGGCAAAAATTGGAGCGGTAAACCAGACAAACAAGTTGTCCAGGATTGCCAAGAGATGCCACCTGCTGAAAGGAGGGAGGAAGAGGAAAGGTTGGGAAGGAAGATAAGGAGGAGAGGGAGTGGTCCCTAAAAGGAGAGGAAAGGGCTTTAGAAATAGGGAGAGAGGGCCTTCTAGCAGAACAATCCTGGCTTAACTCTGTCCCTGACTTCAGCTCCCCAGAGCCAACACAGTTATTTTAAGCCACCAATTTTGTAATCATGTGTTAGATAGATCTAAGAAACTGATACATGAAGTAACTATAAAACCATAAGATATAGCATGGTGGTTCATATCTCAACACTTGGGAATCTGAGGCAGGAGGACTTTGAGGTCTGTCTGGACTACATAGTAAGTTTTAGACACCCTAAGCTTCTAAAATAATTAAATTGTGTACATCGCTCACATTATAACTGTAAGTGATTTCTGCACTGGAGAATGAAGGGAAATCTTCCCTCCTCATCTTCACTGTGGACATTACAGTTTTGGGTAGAAAGCTTCAATAACCCTGAAGTGGTTAAAAACACCCCATGATGTATAGATTTCCCCGAGTCATGCTTGTTAGTGAGGTTTCCTTTTCTGGGTCAAGTTTGGAGAACACTAATGGCACCTGTTCATGCCCAGGAAAATGTCAATCTGAATGTAGAGTGTTGATATGTGTGATGCACTATCTACCCTGGAAGGAGGAAATAAGTCCTTTACGAAACAGTCAGTGAAAGCTGGAGTGATTCAGTGTTTGCCTAGAATGTACAAGACCGAGTTCCAACCACAGCACCAGGAATAAACAAACCAGTGCACTCTATTGTCCTGGCTGCCAAAAACACACCTCTGATATGTGCTTTGAACTTCCGTCCGTTTTGGCCTTCAAGTCCCCTTCCAATTGTTACAGCCAGGCTACAGTTTGCAGAGATAAGTGGTCCCCTTGGCAAACCCTCTTCCACAGCTCTTGGGAATTAGGCATGACAGCTGCTGCCTAAGAGAACTTCTTGCAGGGTTAATCTAGTGGCTTTAACTGAATAATAGCTGAAGGACACCTTTCAGGTAGCCTCTACCAAGTCAATTACCACAGGAGCCAGCAACCTGGGCACCAAGGAAGAGCCAGCTGCCCAGGTGACATCATTTCCCAAGAGCAAGTCTATGCAAACAGGACATATCCAAGGAAGAAGAAAATGAGCTCCAGGGAGGGGGAGGGAAATGGGAGGCGGTGGCGGGGAGGAGGCAGAAATCTTAAATAAATAAATAGAAAACATTACAAATGATGTCACAAAAAAAAAAAAAAAGAAAAGAAAAGAAAATGAGACACAATGTGGTTTTAGCCACATAAGAGGAACCTGGGTATGCAGTGAATGTAGTGACTTTCCTACAGTGAACGGAATCCTGGGCACGCAGTGAATGCAGTGACTTTCCTATAGTGAACGGGATCCTGGGCACGCAGTGAATGCAGTGACTTTCCTACAGTGAATGGAATCCTGGGCACGCAGTGAATGCAGTGACTTTCCTATAGTGAACGGGATCCTGGGCACGCAGTGAATGCAGTGACTTTCCTAGAGTGAATTGAAGACATTGGAGGGACTTTGGGGAACTGAGTTGGACAGACGTGTGGCCATACCCCAGACAACAGAGAGACAAGAGGAACAGTAGACTGCAGTTTGCTTAGTGTTAATATGTAAGTGTTCACGACATTTGGAAGTCATGTGGGGAGAATAGGAGAAAGACAGTCATCCCATCCAACAGAATTCTGTGATGCTCAAAATACTAGACAGACTCACATTGGTAGAAAACCCAAGAAAAGCAGCCGGGCAGTGGTGGCGCATGCCTTTAATCCCAGCACTGGGGAGGCAGAGGCAGGCAGATCTCTGTGAGTTCGAGACCAACCCGGTCTACAACAGCTAGTTCCAGGACAGGCTCCAAAGCCACAGAGAAACCCTGTCTCGAAAAACAAAAACAAAAACAAAAAAACAAAAAAAAAAAAAAACAAAAAAACAAAAAAAAAAAAATTAAGAATAAGCTAAGCAAGGTAGTAGTAGCACATAACTTTAATCTGAGCACTTGGGAAGCAGTGGAAGTAGGATCTCTGAGTTCTAGGCAACCTGGTCTATAACTGGCTGCCAAGACAACCAGGGCTTACAAAAAAAAAAAAAAAAAAAAAAAAAAAAACCCTGTTTGGTTTCTTAAATATTTAGTATGTGTGTGTGGACCTAAGTGTATGTATGTGTACCATGAACATGCAGGTACCCAAAGAGCCCTGAAGAAACAGTTAGATCCCCTAAAACTGGAGTTCTAGGTGGTTGTGAGCAGCCTGATAAATGTTGGGAAGTGAACCCAGGTCCTCTGCAAGAGCAGCCAGTTCCCTTACTGAGCCATCTCTCCAGCTCCCTACATAAATTTCTTAATGTTACTAGACTGTAGACTTAAAATGGTAAAGACGGTGAATTTTTGAGAGTTATCATTCTGTAGTACAGACTAGATTAGAATTGTTTGGTTTGGGGTTTTTGTTTGTTTGTTTTTGTTTTGTTCAACTTGACACAAACTAGAGTTATCTAGAAAGAAGAAACTCAATTGAAAAAAAAACGCCTGCATAAAATTGGACAGTAGGGAAGCTTCTGGAGCAGCTTCATAATGACTGCTGGGGAAGAGCCCAGCACACCATCAGTAGGGCCGACCTTGGCCAGACAGTCCTTCGGTATAAGAAAGCAGGCTGAGCTGAGTGGTGGCGCAAGCCTTTAATCCCAGCACTCGGGAGGCAGAGACAGGCGGATCTGTGAGTTCAAGGCCAGATTGGTCTACAGAGAGAGTTCCAGGACTGGCTCCATAACTACTGAGAAAGCCTGTCTTGAAAAAAGAAAAGAAGAGGGGGAGGGAAGGAGGGAGGGAGGGAGGGAGGGAGGGAGGGAGGGAGGGAGGGAGGGAGGGAGGGAGGGAGGGAGGGAGGGGGGGGCGGAGCTCAGCAAGCCATGAGGAGAAAGCTAGTAAGCAACATTCTTCCATGGCCTCTGCATCAGTTTCAGCCCTGACTTCCCTGGATGATGAATTATAAATTGTAAGATTAAATAAATCCTATTCAATCTCCTTTTTGCTGAGAGTACAGAAATAAGCTATCATGCCCTGCTCTCTGGTTCTAGGGAGAAGGTTCCGAGGTTATAAGCACTTGTTGATCTTGCAGCAGATCCCACATGGTGATTCACAACCACCTGTAACTTCAGTTCTAGGGGATCCGCTGTCCTTTCTGGCCTCCAAGGGCATTAGACATGCAAGTGGTACATATATATTTATGCAAGCAAAACACTCAAACACACAAAAGAAATATTTAAAAACTTTTTAAAAAAAAATTTATAGTACTATGGATGTGGTCTAGAGGTAGAAAGTCTGTGTAACATAGATGGATCACTTTTTTTTTTTTTGCTATGCAGAAGTTTTTTTTTTTTTTTTTTTTTTGGTTTTTCGAGACAGGGTTTCTCTGTGGTTTTGGAGCCTGTCCTGGAACTAGCTCTTGTAGACCAGGCTGGTCTCGAACTCACAGAGATCCGCCTGCCTCTGCCTCCCAAGTGCTGGGATTAAAGGCGTGCGCCACCACCGCCCGGCTATGCAGAAGTTTTTAAATTTTATGTATTGCCCAGCATGCAGGCACATACTTTTAATCCCATCATGCAGGAGGCATAGAAGGGGGGAATCTCTGTGAGTTCAAAGCCAGCCTGGTCTTCCAAATTTCAGGCCAGCAAGAGCAACACAGTGAGACCCTGTCTAGAAAAACAAAAACAACAAAGACAAGGAGGGAGTAAAAATAATAATTTAATGCTCTATTACTAGGTATGTATATGTAGACACATGTAAGAGTGGAAACATGCATGCCAAGGCACACATGTGGAAGTCAGCAGAACTTTGAGGAGTGGGTTTCTGTCTTTCATGGTGCGTCAAGCCATTGGGCTTGGACTTTCACCGTAGATTTCTCAAGTGGCATTTTTTAAATCTGTTGACATGACAAGTGACATTGAGTGCTGTGACCATATTCACTCTCTGTCTCTCTCTGCACTGGACACAGGCCTCACGCTTCCCAGGGAGCCACATCTTTAGCCCAGAAAACTCTGTCCTCTTCCTTCTCTTTCCCCACTTTTGTTTTGCTTTTTGTTTCTTTGCTTGTTTGTTTGTTTGGGGGGGGTGTTTGTTAGTTGGTTGTTTGGTTTGGTTTTTCTTTCCTTTTTGTTAGTGAGAAAAAGTCTCACTATGTAACCCAGGCTGGCTTCACATTTGTGGTGTTCCCCTTAGCTTAGCCTCTCAACTGCCAAATTACAGGTATGAGCTACTGTAAGACTTTAAGACAATTCTGAAGCCATTTCTGACAATTCTGAATCCTCTCAGTCTCTGTGCCATAGTGCTTCCCCTCCTCCCCTGGGAACCAAGGACCTAACAGCTACACATGCACGTACTCAGTTCCTGAACAATTACCCATATACGTATGCTTTGATTCGGTCCCCTGGGAAACAGGGTCAAAATGATCTCCTACCTCATCTGATCTGGCAACAGCTCTCCAGCCAATTATTGGTAATAGCCCTTTTGAATAAGCCAATCACAACCCCTCTTGCTTCTGTGGCCTTCTCCTTTAAAAGTAGCCTGTGCCAGCTATTTGAGGTCTCTCAACTTCCCGAATGCTGAGGGACCCTGTCATGACAGAATTAATAAAATCCTCATGCCTTTGCATCAGCTATGGTGTGAGAGGCGGTCTCTGGGGGCGACTCCTCCTCGGTGTTTGGACGCTGGAGTCCAACACTATAAGCCCAGTTTCCCTCTTGATTTAATGTCGGCAAAACCTAGGAGAGATAAGTGCTATCGAAGTTCTGCTAAGTGGATGTGAACCCAGATCAGCTCCTGGACATTATGTTTATATTCCTAGATAAGTGCTGCTCTCAGCCTGGGGCAGATGACAGTTAATACAGAATCCTTTTTTTTTCTTTCTGAGACAGGGTTTGCCTGTAGTTTTGGAGCATGTCCTGGAACTAGCTCTTGTAGACCAGACTGACCTCGAACCACAGAGATCCGCCTGCATCTGCCTCCTGAGTGCTGGGACTAAAGGCGTGAGCCACACCACCTGGCAATGCAGAATCTTATAACCGTTAAAAATTAGTCTGACTGCATAACTGTTGAGTACTCAGTACTAAATTATACATCTATACCACCTCCTCCAAGGCTAGAGAGCAACGCGGAAGGGTTAACTCAAGCGCTGGAACAGAACATGGAGGTGAGCGCACTAAAACACTGTCTTCTGGTATGACATGGCTAAAGTAATCATGAACATGTGCTTATGTAGCTGTGACTGGAAGGCTGGAAACTCAATCAGAGACAATGCCCACCTCCACTAACACATATACAGGGTCTCATGCTAGCCTCAAACCTGTGATCCTCCTGCCTTAGCCTCCCAATGAGATTTTTTTTTTTCGGGGGGAAAGGGGTGGAAATGTGACAGAGTCATATATTGTGTCCTAGAACTCACTATGTCACCCAGCAATCCTCCTGCCTTAGAGTTCTGGATGGAGATGGATTCTAAGTGTGTCAGCTTTCAATGGGGTTTCTTTTTAGCTCTCTCTCTCTCTCCCTCTCTCTCTGCTTTTATCTGTGAAGATGCTGAAGCATCCAGTTGAATTCTCAACTCTGTGAACAGCCTCACTCAGCTGCCTGGTTGGCACTCAGCCACTTAGACATAAGCTGACTGCTGGAATGTCTCCATCCTCCACCTGCTGTTGGGCAATGGGATGAGAAACTCAAGTCTTGCATGGGATTGCTTTGGAAGCTCATGCTCTCCTGAAGGACGCATAACCAGCCTAACCTGTGAAACAGATCTTGCAGCCCACATTCCCAACTGCCCACACCAGCTTTGTGCCTAGAGCTCTACAGCAGGGTTTGTCTTCGGCGCCACAGCCCCCTTTCAAACCCCACTGCCCTTCATCCTATGGCCCTTCTCCAACTTCTAAGGCTCAGTTCACTTTAACTCAATGCCTCACCCACCACCTTGGGTTCTTGGACTTATACCTTCTGAAGTCTCATTATCAAGGCCTCCTTCAAGGACTCTTCCTCCTTTCTTCCCACAAATCCCCATTCCCAATCCTTCACTTGAAAAACACAGAAAAATAAATTTTTAATAAAAAATAATGAAAATTTCACTCTATTCAAAAATCTCTAAATTTTTTTTTGGTTTTTCAAGACAGGGTTTCTCTGTGGTTTTGGAGCCTGTCCTGGAACTAGCTCTTGTAGACCAGGCTGGTCTCGAACTCACAAAGATCCACCTGCCTCTGCCTCCCGAGTGCTGGGATTAAAGGCGTGCGCCACCACCGCCCGGCTCTAATTTTTTAAGTTAAAGAAGAAAGACCAAAAAAAAAGTTCCATAACTCCCAAAGTAGGCGGTGGTGGCACACGCCTTTAATCCCAGCACTTGGGAGGCAGAGGCAGGCGGATCTCTGCGAGTTTGAGGCCAGCCTGTCTACAAGAGCAAGTTCCAGAAGAAAGAAGAAGAAGATTCCTTTCTTTCTCTTCTTTTCTATTTTGGTTTTTATTTTTGTTGTGTGGTGGTTATGTCCATAAAAAATGTAATTGATAGCTCAAGTCTAAAATCCTCCAGAAATAGTCTTTCTAACTTATATAGACATTCACTGAAATCCACATAGTTTGGGATTTAGCAGTTAAGTAGCTATCATGATCCAGCTGTGTGATGATTTTCTGTTCATTAAAACACAGTGGTTTTCTTTTTAGACAGAGTCTCACTATGTAGTGCTGGCTGGCTTGGAACTGGCTAAATAGACCATGCTGGCCTTGAACTCACAGAGCTCTACCTGCTGCCTCCCAATTTTGGAGATTAAAGAGCACGTCCCATGCCCTAGCACAGTAAGATGAGTAATTACAAAAAAGAAAAATCTCCATTAGGGACTGGAAAAAATGGTTCAGCAGCTCAGAGCATTTGTTCTTGCAAAAGGCAGAGGTTCAATTCCCAGCACCCACATGGCAGCTCACAATCATCTATAAATCCAGTTCCAATAAATCTGAAGCGATCTGCCCGCCTCTGCCTCCCAAGTGGTGGGACCATTCCAATCTACATTTTTTGTTGTTGTTAAATCTTGCTTACCATCAAGTAGAACATTTGGATTCTACTTGATCTAGGTCATCTTATTTTCCCAACAACCCCATAGGAAGGCCAGTGATAGAGAAGGGTGTGGCTGGCCTGAGTTTACATAGCCGGCAAGGGCAAAGGGCCAAACCAACCTCAGAACTCAGGTGTGACACCGGAAAATATCTTATGGTGCCTCCTTCTTAAAGTGCAGGGACACAGATTGGGTGAGGTGATGCAACAGGGCCAGCAGTTCTAGGTTATGCTGGCTACCCAGGCAGTCAGAAACCAGCCTACATGAGACCCTATCTCTGTTTGCCCACACCAAAAGAAAGTGACTATTGATAAATGCAGCTACATGTGTGAATCTGAAAACCACCGCTGCATTAAAGGAGAGTGTGCATCCCTTTTTCTGGTGATGGTACCAAGGACAGAACCCAGGGTCACTCCACCTCTCAAGATACACCTTCAGCTTTTTTTTTTAATGTTTTTCTTTAAAACCAGATCTAAAGTGTGTCCTGGCTGGCCTAAAATTTATCCTGTGACCCCAGTAAGATGAGAAACTTTTATTCTATTAATGGAGCGACTCGAGTTACAAGTTCTACACCACCAAATGATAAAACTGGACAGAGTCCATTCAGAAGCAGCCCCTTGGGGTGGGGTGGGACTGCGGGAAAGAGCAGTAGAATGGGAATCTCCAGAATGGCAGAAATGTTCTTGCCTCAGCATGGAGAGGCACACCGGTAACTCAGACACTTGCAAGGCTGAGGTAGGAGAAGAAAGATTGCGGCAAATTCAAGGTCAGCCAACCCTTCCTAGGGAGCTACAGGCCAGTGTGAGCTACACGAGTAGCAGCATCCTGGCTCAGGCTTGGGACATAGCTTGCCTCGAATGTGGGGCCCTCGTTTCAATCCCCAGCACATTCCTCACTTAGAAAGGGCCTCTGTGCAGGTCCTGCCGGGTATGGCAGGAGGGAGGGAAGTCCCCAGGCACCATCACAACCTTCTCTGTCTCCCTTGGGTGGCACTTACCGCATTCTGTTAATTTCTTTCTTACCATCTGTTTCTGCTACCAGAAAGCAAGCTCTGTGAGAATCAGGACCCATCTGTCATCACACCCCACAGCCTCTACATCAGTGCTTGACACATGCTGAGGGAATGGAAAAGCTGGTGTCACTATCCACCATTATGGAGCCCATTTCTGGGTCACACAGATGCAAGGAGGCATGGTAGAGTGTGAACCGAGGTCCACGTTGCTCTAGCCACCCTGAGCTGTGGGTCTCCTCACTTGGATTCTTTGTTTGCTTTCAGTCAGTTCACACCACTCTCCTCTACACTTCCAACTCAAGATGTGGAGTTTTTAAATTTAAAAAGTCTCTGTGGAGACTTTAAATTTGATTTTCATTTTAATTTTTTTCTTCCTGCATTATTGTCTCTGTAGCAAGAAACTCCTGTGCCTTTGGCGTCCTTTTACACAAATAGCAATGCTGGGCCAAGCACTTTTCAGAAGCAAGAAGAGTCAGGTAGTCGGTCCTTCGTGGATGTGCAATCCTGGTTGCATGACTCACTGTTATTTCAAAGTATGCTGCTCTTGGCTTCCTTGGCATCCTGCCAGCCTTTTTCAACACCAGCTTGTTGGAGCAGATATGCAAATTAGTGCAGCCACCATCCATCACTGAGACAGTGGCCGACAGTCCTTGGTCTGGGCCCTGTCCTGGAATCTCCCACACAGCAAGGGAAGGGTCCCAGATGACTACAAGGCATGGAACAAATGAGGATTGGTCTACGTGGAATTTAGCACCCTGAGGCAATCAAAGAAATGGATCTATGCCTCCTTCACAGATTAGGTGATATTCATTCCAAGGACATAGTTCACTTTTTTCCCCAAAATCAATATATTCATGATTTTAAAATAATAAAGTTGGAGCCGGGCGATGGTGGCGTACGCCTTTAATCCCAGCACTCGGGAGGCAGAGGCAGGCGGATCTCTGCGAGTTCGAGACCAGCCTGGTCTACAGAGCTAGTTCCAGGACAGGCTCCAAAGCTACAGAGAAACCCTGTCTCAAAAAACCAAAAAAAAATAAAAAAAAAATAAAAAAATAAAAAAAAAAATAAAGTTGGGTATGGTGGCATAGGTCTGTAATCCCAGAACTCACAGAGGTCGAGGCAAGAAGATCAGAACTCAAAGTCAACCTTCGCTACATTGAAAGTCTGAGCCCTGGATTAGTTCACATGTGACCTTTCCTCAAAAAGTGAAGGGGGGAGGGGGAGAAAAAGGGAGGGAGGAATAGCTGGCACCTAAACAAATGAACAAAAAACAAAGACAACCTATTGCCAACTTTACTTTAAAAGAGCAGTGTACGATAAAACGTTTAAATAGGAATTATGCCATGTAGTTTTTATATACAAGTGATGTTTTTACTTCATCAATATAATAGATTTTTTTTTTTTTTTTTTTTTTTTTTTTTTTTTTTTTTTTTGGTTTTTCGAGACAGGGTTTCTCTGTGGTTTTGGAGCCTGTCCTGGAACTAGCTCTTGTAGACCACGCTGGTCTCGAACTCACAGAGATAATATAATAGATTTTTAAACTTTCTGGAAAGGCCTTTTTTTGTACATACATAAATATTTTGGTTGACTAATTGGTCGGTCTTTTTGAGACAGGATTTCTCTGTGTAGTTCTGGCTTCCATGGACCTCGCTATGTAGAACAAGCTGGTCTGCAACTCCCAGAAATCTCCCTGCCTGGGCTTTGAGTGCCAGGATAAAGGTGCATGCCGCCACGTCTTTCCTAACAGTTACGGTGTCTTTATGAAAATATGATTCTAATATACAGACAAGGACACAGTACTTGCAGAAATTCACCTTTTTGTTGCTGTTGGTTTTGGTTTTTTGACACAACCCTTCCTTTGTAGCCTTCGCTTGTGTCAAACTTGAGGTCCTTCTGCCTCGGCCTAGATGAGATTCTAGGGCTGTGCTATCTCACGTGGGGGAAATGCACAGCATTTGTTCAGAAAGAAGTGATCCTGTAGCAGAAATCCTTGCAACGAGAAAAGCGTTGTTTGTTATCGAATCTACCCCGAGGCCAGATGACAAAACAGGAAAATCAAGTTTGAGCCCAACAGAAGCCAAGGAGACCCTGTTCTCACTAATGACCACCAACAACAAAAGATGGACAGGTGGCACTGGTCTATAATCCCAGCATTGAAGAACCAGGAGCCAGCCTGGACTAAATAATGAATGCCTGAACAGAAAAAGAAAAGCCAGATATGCATAAAGAGAGCCACATTTGGAGACGCCTCTCTCCAGCTCCCAACCCTCTGCTTTGGACCCACAGCTGCAAAGCCTTTGAGAGCCTCAGTCTCTCATCTCTTTTTGTTTCAAGATAGTCTCCCTCTGCAATTCAGAATGGCCTGGAACTCACTGGGAAGCCCAGGTAGCCTCAAAGTTTAGGCAATTCCCTGATTCAGTGCCAGGTTGTCAAGATTATAGGTATAAGCCACCACATATGGCTACTTGTCCCATCCTTAAAAGTGTTTTCTTGGAGCCGGGCGATGGTGGCGCATGCCTTTAATCCCAGCACTCAGGAGGCAGAGGCAGGCGGATCTCTGTGAGTTCGAGACCAGCCTGGTCTACAGAGCTAGTTCCAGAACAGGCTCCAAAGTCACAGAGAAACCCTGTCTCGAAAAACGAAAAAAAAAAAAAAAAGTGTTTTCTTGGGGCTGGAGAGATGGTTCAGTGGTTAAGAGCATCGCCTGCTTGAGTTCAATTCCCAGCAACCACATGGTGGCTCACAACCATCTGTAATGAGAGATCTGCTGCCCTCTTCTGGCCTGCAGGCATGCATGTAGGCAGAATGCTATATACACAATAAATAAATAAATCTTTAAAAAAAAAAAAACTGTTTTCTTCCCGGTATGGCAGTGCACAACTTCAATCCCAGCACTCAGGAGGCAGAGGCAGGTAGGTCTCTGTAAATTCAAAGCTAGTAAGGGTCAAGGCCAGTGCAAGAGAGGAAAGGGGATCTTGTCTTGGTTTTTCATTTTGTTTGTTTTTGAGATAGGGTCTCTAGTAGCCCAGACTGGCCTTAAACTCAGTGTGTAACTGATGCTGCCCTGAGACTCTTTATCTTCCTACTTCTACCTCCTAAATTCAGAGATCAGAGGCATAGGGCCACAAAACCCAGATGACAGATCTTTTAAATGTCATTTTATCTACCTTTGTTCCTGTTTTGTATCTTTTTTTTTTTTTTTTTTTTTTTTTTTTTGGTTTTTTTGAGACAAGGTTTCTCTGTAGCTTTGGTGCCTGTTCCTGAACTAACTCTTGTAGACCAGGCTGGCCTCAAACTCACAGAGATTCGCCTGCCTCTGCCTCCTGAGTGCTGGGATTAAAGGCATGCGCCACCACTGCCAGGCCCTGTTTTGTATCTTAGTGTAACAATGTTACCAACTTGAAGAATATCCAAAAGTATACTTTTAATTTGGATCCACCTTGTAAACCAGCAACAACTCAGGATTACTGTGCACATCCTCTTACCTGCAAGGATTCTCCAGTTACAAGGAAATAAAGCTGTTTACAACTGTGTCTGCAGGATGAGATGCTTGCTGGGCAGATGTGAGAACTACCTTATAATTACTTTTTAATTTGTATTTGTGTATGCATGTGAGTGTGCAGATGCCTGTGGGGGCCAGAAGAGTGCTGCCCCAGCTCTGCTGTGAGCCATTCTACATGAGCTGTGCATAAGCTGGAGCTCATAACCACTGAGCCATCCTTTCTCCAACTGCCACCACCATCCCCATCAGCGGGTCAAAATGAGCAAGACTAAAGGTATAAGGAGAAGAATAGCTCCAAAAACTTGTCTTCTGGCTGGGCAGTGGTGGCCCAGCGCTTGGGAGGCAGAGACAAATGGATCTCTGTGAGTTCAAGGCCAGTCTGAGTAACAGAACTAGTTCCAAGACAGCCCGAGCTGTCACACACAGAAACTGTCTTGGAAAAAAAAAAAGTTGCCAGGCAGTGGTGGCGTACGCCTTTAATCCCAGCACTCAGGAGGCAGAGACAGGCGGATCTTTGTGAGTTCGAGGCCAGCCTGGTCTACAAGAGCTAGTTCCAGGACAGGCTCCGTAGCTACAGAGAAATCCCGTCTCGAAAAAAAAAAAAAAAAAAAGTTGTTTTGTGACTCAACGTGAGTGTGCATGCTGATGTATACACACAAATACATCAATGATTTGAGAAGGGTCAGTGGTGGCTTTTGTCATACAATAGGTTGTGATATTAGGCAGGAGGTATACACAGGCAGGGAATATGTCAAGATATACATCTTGACACCCATGAAAGGGAGTGAGGAGAAATGCAGTGAATTGTGGGGTCTGCCATTGAAGCCCCCACAAACCATGACTCATGGCCATTTCCTGGGACCCCAGTATGGACCTGGCGAGTATTTAATTAAAGCTTTCTTCAAATTTCTGGAGACCCCCCAGTGAGATTTGGACCACCCACACACAAATTCTAAAGCTAGACCTTCACTCCTGAACTCCAGGCTGAGGAGCCTCTTCGGGAGGCACATGCCTGAAGCATCCCAAGTGTCCAAGTCCATCTTTGGTTTTCAGACTATAAGGGTAAACTTCTGTGCTAAGAAAAGCAGCAAGCATCTATGGAAGCCTCCTAGTGAGTCATAGGCTGTTCTGTTCTGTGAGATCCCTATCTGGAATATGAAAGGGCCTCAACAGGACCCCAAGACTCTCTCTTCCAAGGCAAATAGTGAGACATCACCTGCCTGGTTATGGTTGGATGAAAGGTTTTGTTCATCTGTTTCGTGCAGAAAGTTTTGTCTGTCTTTTTCATATACTTGGACAGGTCTTTGTTTTCTGGTGTGTCTGTAAGTTTTGCTGTAAAATGTATGAATCAAAATGTATGATGAAGAGTGGCCACCACATGTTTTGTTTCTGACTGCTCTTCTTTGAGTACATGAGTTTTCTGTGTTGTGTTGTAAGACTTTAAGACAATTCTGAAGCCATTTTGACAATTCTGAATCCTCTCAGCCTCTGTGCCATAGTGCTTCCCCTCCTACCCTGGGAACCAAGGACCTAACAGCTACACTCGCACTTACTCAGTTCCTGAACAATTACCCATATACGTATGTTTTGGTTCAGTCCCCTGGGAAACGAGGTCAAAATGACCTCTTACCTCACCTGATCTGGCAACAGCTCTCCAGTCAATTATTGGTAATAGCCCTTTCGAATAAGCCAATCAGAATAGTCAAAGAACAACCCCCCTTGCTTCTGTGGCCCCTTTAAAAGTAGACTGTGTTGGGAAAGCGGGAACGTTTTAAGAATAACAGACTGTACCAGCTAGCTATTCGAGGTCCCTCGGCTTCCTGAATGCTGGGGGACCCTGTCATGATGGAATTAATAAAATCCTCATGCTTTTGCATCGGCTGTGGTGTGTGAGGCGGTCTCTGGGGGCGACTCCTCCTCGGTGTTTGGACGCTGGAGTCCAACAGTGTTTCTTGGTCGTATTTTTGCTGTCTCTGCTGTTGTCAGCCACCAGCCACAACTGCCATAGCCGCTTTTATGGTCACTGGATTTGGGTTAGCGTAAGTTCAGATGTCTTTCGGATGTGAATAACATTAAAGTTGTTCTATGCTATTGGAAATCTGGCCCTAGGGTTGGGCTATGGCTCTCCTTTCTCTAGACCCAAGCATATTTAAATGTTTCCTCTCTGTCCCGTGTCAGTCGAGTCACCAGACATTTTGACAGGGAGAAGAAAGCAAAGCAGAACAGCCACAAATTAGATGTGGTTTATGTGAACATTCTATAGTTCAAGATTTATGAGTTTATTTTATTGGGTATAGTTAAAATTCTGTTTTAAAAAAAAATTTAACTTAAAACTTGTAATAGGGAACCAGGCATTGGTGGTATATGCCGTTAATCCCAGCAGTCTTGAGAGGCAGAGGTAGGTGGGTCTGTGAGTTAGATGTCAGTCTGGTCTACAGAGTTAGATCCAGGACAGCCAAGATTACACAAAGAAACCTGTCTTGAAAAAATAAAATGAAAAAATAAAAAACTTGTAACACAGGATTGACATTTAAAAATCTATGCATATGTAATCTTTGAGGCACCATGGCATGATCCCATTTTGGAATATAAGCAACAAATGCCTTGATACCATCTTGAGGCAGTCATATGGCTGAATGCCAACTTTGCTAGGGCAGGAATGGGCGGATGCGAAGCAACTTCACCACCATCTTTTGACAGCCATCTCTGCTAGGAGTGGAAAAGGCAGATCTCGTGTCTTGATTAAAAGTAACCGTGTGGCAAAGGCCAACCAAGGAGGTAACAACAGGCCTCCACAAAATTCTGCATTCGAATGGATTTTTATATGATAATTTGTCCGGAAAACAAGGATTATGAAAGATAGAATTTAAAACAACGTATGTTTAATAAGGTACTAAAGCTGCATCTCCAAACATTCATATGCAAAAATGTACTTTGCTGAAAGTAAAACTTTGTAACATTAGAGTAAACCAGGTAGTACAGGTTTTAGAGATACGAAGGGGTCATATAGAAAAGCTGAGGTTTGCGAATGTGTGGCAGGGCTTGAGTTCCTAAAGAGAGCCCATTTGTAATAGACCATAGCAGTTTTGGAGGTGACTGTTCCATGTGATAGTCACAAGAAATTCTACCTGCAATTAAACAGGACTGGCTAGGATCTAGAAATCAGGCTGTATGTGCTGCCAAGGGTGGAGCCAGAGGAATGACCCAAGTCCCTTGGGAAAGTCCAAAGGACAGTGAATGAATCACAGATATTGAGCAAATTGTTTGTACTAATGGAGAGTGATTTTGTCTTGTGCAGATTATGGTTGTGCCATGTGCCTTCTCTCTTGAAGTAAAAACGGTACTTTATTTTTTGATATTGCAAGAAACATATAGTTAAGCAATTATAAACTATTTTAAGAGGAAATTTTGGGGTTTTACAGAAATTTAGGTTAAAACAAATGGATTTTTTTAAGAAACAACTTTTAAAATATTTAACTTTATAAGACCATGGGACATTCTTAGCTCATAAAACGTTTTGTACTATTAATAAATGATCTTAAAAATAAATAAATAAAAGGGTTAACAACTAAGGCCACAACTTTGAGCACTAAACACTTAACAGCAGAAACCGGAATATTCCTAAGTTATGATGCCACAAGAAAAAAACCTAAGCAATCTGAAAAAAGGCCTGGAGCAGTTCTTACCCTATAGGGCTGAAAGATCTCTTCACAGGGGTAGCCTAGGCCCACATGCATGCTGGATGTTTGCATTGCAATTCCTAACAGTGGCAAGATTGTGGTTGCGGCATGGCAGTGAGAGTGACTTTGTGCTTGGGGTCACCACAACATGGGGAACCTTTGGAAAGGTCACAATATTACAAAGGTTGAGAACAACTGGCTTAGAGAATGTCTCTCCTTACTTAAGATGTATTCAGGCTTAAGAGTGTCTGCTAAGCCGGGCGGCAGTGACGCATGCCTTTAATCCCAGCACTTGGCAGGCAGAGGCAGGTGAATCTCTGTGAGTTCGAGGCCAGCCTGGTCTACAAGAGCTAGATCCAGGACAGGCTCCAAAACCACAGAGAAACCCTGTCTCGAAAAACCAAAAAAAAAAAGAAAGAAAAAAAGAGTGTCTGCCTAGCCTCCTTATCTTTACTAACTTCAAGGCTCAAAAGTAACAAAGATAAAGTTGTAAAAATCCTAATCTTTATAAAAGCTACTAATTTAGTGTAAACTGTTAAAGATAACTAAAACATGAAAGTTAAAGGTAAGTCACCTTATAAATGATCACATTCTTTAATGTGTTCATAACTATGCATACAATGATGCTAAGTAATAATTACAGGAAAAATTTAGTCTCCTATATGTGTTTTCAAGGATATGTCTAAAACAAGTAGCTTAAAACAAGCAAGTTTGTTTAGCTCAGATATACTTAATTGATAATGGTCCTCAAATTTGTCAGAGATGTGCTAGCAGTGACCCCACGTTCTCCAAAGAAGAAGACGGGACACCACAATGACAGCTCAGTCTGGATTGTGGTAAAGTTAACCACTGGGCAAGACGGCCACATCGCCTCCCTCACCACCCTGCCCAAATTGTGAACAAGCATGACACTGGAAAGTTAATTGCCCCACTTTGCCTAGGCAAACTAAGGTCAGTAGTCCTCCACAGGAAACGTCTCTCAGGTCTCCTGGGCCTGCCTGCCAAAGACTAATGATGCCCTGGTTCCTCTGACACAAACAAAGCTATGGAGACCACAGGAGCCTAGGAAAGCTACCTACTAGATCAACTATACTTAGGTCAGCTTGGCAGAAGCAGCCAACCAAGTTTTTATCTAACCTTGTTAGTTCATTTCATATGTAAGAAATCAGGTCTTGAAGATCTATTAGGTCTTTAGTTAAGAAAAGGCAGACAGGTTTGCCTTGTAAACAGGCTTCAACTGTAATTTTTTACAAAAAAAAAATGTACAGATTCAACGCAATGCCCATCAAAATCCCCAACAAAATTCTTCAAAGACCTCGAAAGAACAGTACTCAACTTCATTTGGAAAAGCAAAAAACCCAGGATAGCCAAAACAATCCTGTACAATAAAAGAACTTCTGGAGGCATCACAAGCTCTGACTTCAAACTCTACTACAGAGCTACTGTACTGAAAACAGCCTGGTATTGGCATAAGAACAGACAGGAGGACCAATGGAACTGAATAGAAGACCCGGATATCAATCCACACATCTTCGAACACCTGATCTTTGATAAAGAAACAAAAAATATCAAATGGAAAAGAGAAAGCATATTTAACAAGTGTTGCTGGCATAACTGGATATCAACATGTAGAAAATGAAAATAGATTCATATCTATCACCATACACAAAACTCAGGTCCAAATGGATCCAAGACCTCAACATAAAGCCAGCCACACTGAACCTATAGAAGAGAGAGTGGGAAGTACACTTGAACACACTGGCACAGGGAACCACTTCCTAAATATAACCCCAGCAGCACAGACACTGAGAGAAACAATTAATAAATGGGACCTCCTAAAACTGAGATGCTTCTGTAAAGCAAAGGACATGGTCAACAAAACGACAGCCTACAGAATGGGAAAAGATCTTCACTAACCCCACATCAGACAGAGGTCTGATCTCCAAAATATACAAAGAACTCAAGAAATTGGTCACCAAAAGATCAAATAATCCAATTAAAAAAATGGAGTACAAACCTAAACAGAGAACTCCCAACAGAGGAATCTAAAATGGCTGAAAGACACTTAAGGAAATGTTCAACATCCTTAGTTATCAGAGAAATGCAAATCAAAACAACTCTGAGATTCCATCTCACACCTGTAAGAACGGCCAAGATCAAGAACAACTTATGTTGGAGAGGTTGTGGGAAAAAGGGAGCACTTCTGCATTACTGGTGGGAATGCAAGCTGGTACAACTTCTCTGGATGTCAGTGTGGCGATTTCTCAGAAAATTAGGAAACAACCTTCCTCAAGACCCAGTAATACCACTTTTGGGTATATATCCAAAGGATGCTCAATTGTGCCATAAGGACATGTGCTCAACTATGTATGTTCATAGCAGCTTTGTTTGTCACAGCCAGAACCTGGAAACAACCTAAATGCCCCTCAATCGAAGGAAAATGTGGTACATTTACACAGTGGAGTACTACATAGCGGAAAAAAATAATGACATCTTGAATTTTGCAAGAAAATGGATGGAGCTAGAAAACACTATTTTGAGTGAGGTAACCCGGACCCAGAAAGACAATTATCACACGTACTCACTCATAGGTGGTTTTTAAACATAAAGTAAGGAAAACCAGCCTACAAACCACAATCCCAGAGAACCTAGACAACAAGGAGAACACCAAGAGAGACTTACATTGATTTAATCTACATGAAAACTAAAAAAAGACAAGATCTCCTGAGTAAATTGGGAGCATGGGGACCTTGTGGGAGGATTGAAGGGGGAGGAGAGAGGCAGGGAGGGAAGGAGAAAAAATGTACAGCTCAATAAATATCAATAAAATAAAATAATAAAAATCAATCAGAATTATATGCTATTCTTATTCTATTATTATTAGATTTTCCAGAATCTCTTAATACAGTTACTGATTCTCAATATGCAAAAAAGTCATTTTACATGTTGAAACCACTAAACTTATTCCAGATGATTCAGAAGTAACTTTGTTATTTATTCTATTATAACAAGTAATCCGAAATAGAAATCATCCATTGTATATAACCCATATAGGTGTTATATCTGATCCCATATAGGTGTAACAGGTCCTTTGGCATAAGGTAATGATGAAATTGACTAGCTGTCAGGAGCCATTTCCCCCAAAATTATTGCAGGGACCATTGCCCTGGGGAATTTGCAGAGAGCCCCACACCCCAACGGTATTTAGAACTGTTTTGTTGGTAGAGCCTACGCCACAACCAACTATCTTGAGAGCTACCTGTTAGCGGAACCCGCCCCACATCCCAACTATCTAGAGAACTAGGTGTGTCAACTCGTGACTTCCTCACTGAGGAATCGTGACCTGACTGATCCTAACCTCCTGGCCGATGACCTCGTGACCGGCTTGGACCATCGCGGCAAGATCCCTTCCTGCCTCTGCCCCCATCCCAACCCAAATTCCTCATCCAGGGGCTATATAAGCCACAACCATGATGCTAATAAACGGAGGCTTTGACAAGAACTATGGTTGGCCTCCTTCCTGTCTCCTGCCCATGTCTTTCAGGTAGCGCCTCTCCGGGATCCTGGAATAACTGACCAGCCAGGCGGGTTACAATCCCTAGACTAACTGACCCACCAAGGCGGTCTACAACTAGCTATTAATAGGAAATGTGCTAGAAGCCTCAGAATTTGACTTGGCAAGAAGCCAAGGAAATTATAAGGAAATGTTCTACTTATTCTTTGCATAACCAAACAAATTACCTGCAGGAAGTAACGCAAAAGGTACTCAAAGAAATGAAATCTGTCACAATGAGAACACTAAGAGAGACTTACATAGATCTAATCTACATGGGAAGTAGAAAGTAGAAAAAGACAAGATCTCCTGAGTAAACTGGGAGTATGGGGACCTTGGGGGAAGGTGAAGTGGGGGAGGGGAGAGGCAGGGAGGGGAGCAGAGAAAAATGTAGAGCTCAATAAATATCAATAAAAAAAGGAAAAAAAAACATGTTTTGCAATGACTTTTTTTTTTTTTTTTTTTTTTTGGTTTTTCGAGACAGGGTTTCTCTGTAGTTTTGGAGCCTGTCCTGGAACTAGCTCTTGTAGACCAGGCTAGTCTCGAACTCACAGAGATCCGCCTGCCTCTGCCTCCCAAGTGCTGGGATTAAAGGCGTGCGCCACCACCGCCCGGCTTTGCAATGACTTTTTTCAGGAATGCCTCTGGTAAATGGAAGGTGGAAAGAAAAAGGTTTAAAGCCTATGCAAGTTCTGAGGATATAAGTTCTAAGGTATGTAAAGGTCTGAGGCTAAGAATGCTTGAATAAGAAAATTATTTAAGGTGTGTAAATGCAAGTTGTAATTGCAAAAGAAAGTGTGTTGGAGCCACAAGACCATACAGTGAATGCACAGCTGACAACCAATAGGCAGATCCAGGGAAGTGTATACGTCCACGTCCACGTGGAACAACCCGTTTTGCAGAGCTGCAGGATTGTCTTTGGAAAAGTCGCTGTCAAATCTGTGGAAACCTTGCGAAGTCATGATTCTTCCCTTCAAAATGGGATTCGTACCCAGAGCACCTCAGCAGTGTAACCTCTGTGGGACAATGAAGTGACCTTGCTCCATTCCCCCCACACCAAAAGGGATTGGAGCAAAGACATTCACTCTTTGTTCTGTCAAATTTACATAGTCAATCCCACAAAATTACCTGCTAACAGACCACATAGAAATTTCTATAGAAGACAGGAACTGAGCAGGAAGGCAGCATGCCCCACCTTTGCTAACAAACAAATCTGAGCATCCCCAAAACTGGTTATCACCAAAGAGATTAGAGGAGGAGAATGGGTGAATCCAGGATTGAGGGATGTTTAGTAACTTTATCTAATGGTTTGGAAAGTCAGGTGCTTCCGCTTGAATGGTTGGGTCACCTGTTCCAGAGTACAGCTTTGTCAGGGTTTACTTGCCCTTTTTGTGATTTTAACGGGTATTATCAATTTTTTTGCCTATGGAGTTTTCCAACTATGTCGGTAAAAACTAGAAACCTCCTGGGGATCACCCCTTCCTCTTCCTCTCCTCCTCCTCACTAGCTATTCTATTTCTTTCCCTACTCTCCTTCTTTCTTCTTATTGTTCTTATTTTTCTCCTTTTTCTTCATCTCCTCCATGCCCCCTTTACTTCATCTTCCCCCCTCACACAAAAAAATAAAGAATATGCAGAGATAACATACTTCAGTTAATTTTTTTGCCCTCAGATCCTTGCCTGCCATAGACATCCAACCCATCCCTGAAGGGGTACTGAGGCTGGTACCCAAAGTCCCCAATAAAAGTGCACCAAGATATGTAAAAAAAAAAAGATAAGAAATGTTTCAGGCTTATTTCCCCCCCGTCTATTGTTATACTACGACTTTGGAAGTTCAGTTTTAACATTAACCAATGGAGTTCTGCTCAGCTAGCAGAGCACTGGTTCCTATTAGCAGTCACAAGCTCAAGATTTTAAGTTTCCTTTGGTTGTTGTGGAAGTTGGAATAGGAATAGGCTCCATAGCCGCCTGGGTCTGAATGCTCCGCCCATCACTAGGAGGTGTGACCTTGTGGGAGGAAGAGTGTCTCTGTGGTCGTGGGCCTTCAGGTCTCATATGCTCAAGCTACTCCCAGCTTGGCTCAGCCTCCTGGTGCCCGCAGATCAAGATGTAGAACTCTCAGCGCCTTTTCTAGTATGTATCCGCCTGCATGTCACCATGAGTCTTGCCATGACGATAATGGACTGAAACTCTGAAACTGTAAGCCAGCCCCAATTAGATGTCTTCCATTACAAGAGTTGTCACGGTCATGGTGTCTCTTCACAGCAATAGACACCTAACTACAACAGTTGTCTTCTAAGTTTAGACTTAAAGATGCTTCTCATGAGGCTAAAAACATCTCTGTTCAATCTATATATCCAGCTTTCTGGACAGGAAAAAAATGTTCATGCTTTCTAACCCAAAGCTACCGCTTCTGCGAGGACTCAAAGGTGAGTCTGTTCAGCTAACACTTGTTAGCTGCTTTCTCTACAGTGTGGATTTCAGTGCCGGTTACAGTAGATAGCTAAGACTTTTATCTCTTTTAGTAAACTAAAAATTCATGTAAGCTTCAGGGAGTCCAAGAGGTCACAAAACTTGGATCCACCTCTCACAGGTCAAAGCGACTCCAGATAAGTACAGCCCCCAAGTTTCCGCACGTGCCTGTTCCTGATAGTGAAATATCTCTTCTGGTCTTGGGACTCCTTCCACCCCCAGTTACTAGGACTGTGGGCCTGGAAGTTACAAAAGTAAGATTTTCTTTTAAGTTCCTAAACTTCTGTCCCTAGCCTATATCTGTCTCAGCAGATTTCCACTTGACTGACAGCCACCATCCAGGAAACAGCTGCTGACTACAACCTGCTCCAGATGACCGCAAGCCCCGGACTTGCTGGAAGCTGATGTGAACCAGTCCAGCCGATGTGACTGGATGGGTCAGCTATCCAGATGCTTCTGAGGAATGCCCCACTGCTTGAATCCCCTCCCGGCCCTACTGAGCCCTGACAAAGACATTCTAGTTTCGGGAGACACTATCTCACCCCATGCGCTCCAACAGACCAGAATATGAGATCAAAAGGAAGCTCCCTGGCATAGGGAACAAAACGGCTACCAGGAAAAGTACCCATTAAAACCAAATAGACCTAGATCTATCAGGAGGTAAAGCCATTAGCTGAAATCATTCTACAATATGATAGGTAACTTGGCCTGTTTTATGTAGTTTATGCAGAACACAGAGGCATTATGTGGGTTTTTTCATTTTTGTTTTTTAGTTTGGTTTTTCGAGACAGGGTTTCTCTGTGGTTTTGGAGCCTGTCCTGGAACTAGCTCTTGTAGACCAGGCTGGTCTCGAACTCACAGAGATCCACCTGCCTCTGCCTCCCGAGTGCTGGGATTAAAGGCGTGCGCCACCACCGCCCGGCTTTAGTTTGGTTTGATTTGGTTTTTCAAGACAGGGTTTCACTGTAGCTTTGGAGCCTGTCCTGGCACTAGCTCTTGTAGACCAGGCTGGCCTGGAACTCACAGAGTTCCTGCCTCTGCCTCCTGAGTGCTGGGATTAATATTAATAAAATTAAATTGATTAATAATTAATGTTATTAAATTAATATTAATAATATTTTAAAAGCTTCTATTATGAGGACCTGACTTTTCAGGTTCCATTTTAAAGAAGGGGGCTTCATCTTAAGCCATAAGTTAAGTTGGGAGCATAGCCCCTAGCCCCTGGCACCCGTCCCAGCCAACCTGGCCTGGGGGTTGCATTGCTCTGGACTCCAAATCCCAGCATTCCATAGGGTATTTAAGTTGGATCCCAGAGGAGAAACACGTGGTTTTTTGAGTCTGCATGGGCTCCCTGCTGTTCTGTCTCCCCACCACCACCACCACCACCATGCTGACCACCTGAGAGTGTCATTCTTAATAAAACGATGGGCAATTTGATTTGGTTTGATTGGACCTAACTGGATTTCTTGCGCTGGCGGAGCTGCCTTTCTTTCTTATTATTTTTTACTTAACACCACATAGTGACCAGGGGTCGACCTCAGTTCCAGGAATGTGCTGCGATAGCGAAATTTAAATGGATACCCTAGAAATAGCCAATTAAGGAACTAAGGAGCAGGGCCATAAAACTTAACGAGGTCCAGATGTTTTCTGCAGACATCCTAGTCCTTGCAGATATCCCAACAGCAGTTTACGGTCCTTTGTTAACAGTTCGTGCCCAAAGTTTAACCAAAAATCTCAGAATTCATCTTACTCTGTACACCCTTTTCAACCAATCCCACAACCCCGAAACATGCATTCACCCCACTTGCGGCTATTCCCCTTTAAGCTCTCCTTCCCCGGTCTCGGGGTCTCACTCTCTCCTTACCCACTGCGTTGTGTGCTATAAGAGTGTGGTCCAGACTTGAGTTTGTTAAACAACGACCTTCAGGAATTCTGCACCAGACTCAGTCCATGGGTTCAGAGACACAGGCATAAGGCTATACAAACCCTTTATTAGACACCAGATATAACCTGGGTGTACTCAAAAAAGCTCCATTTCCAGTCTCTATCTAGATAGTACTCTGATATCAGCCATCAGAGGGCCTTTGGCAGTTCCCTTTCTGCTATTCATTGGGCTCTTGCACCACTGATACCTTAACTAGATAATTATTCTGTCTCGATTTGATTAAGCTGATGGTTATTAGATCCCAATATAAACAAGTACCCATCACAGAGTCAAGGATTTGACTCAGGAGAGGCTATTATTTATGTTTTCACTTCCCTGAATGTGTTTGACCCATCTGCACAGGGCCAAGCAGAAGGGAATCACCTTGTATGTACACTTGCCCTGACTGGACCTGATGAGAAATGGGGTAAATTTTGCAGTTTGATCTTTTCTTCTCTGGTTCATTTACTCACTCACTAATTTCATCCAGTCAGATCCAACAGAATCCAGTCAGTTGACTTAAACAGGGCAAAAAATTATACTTTGGGGGCAGGCTTATAATTCCAGCACTTACCAAGCTAAGAGTATGGGATCTTTAGCTCCCAATCAACCTATATTAAAATAAATTAATAAGGCTGGCCAAGGTGGCACACACCTTTAATCCCAGTACTGAGAGACAGGAGGATCTTTGTGAGTTCAAGGTCAACCTGTTCTACAAATAAAGTTTCAGGGCAGCGAGGTCTACACAGAGAGCCTCTATCTCGATAAACAAATCACATATCTGCAGGAAGGAAGAATTTGGGTAATTTCTGATGAAAATGCTGGCTAGCGACAAAGGAACCACAAGATATCTGAGATCAAATTTGAGGAGTTATTTGTTTTTGGTTAGGGTTTGGTTGTGTGTTTGCATATGAGATCAATGCTGAACCCTTGTGATAAGCTTCCCTCCCCAGGATGGGGAATTAACTTCCAAGAGGGCGGAAGAGTTTTCAGATCGATCCCAAAGGAACCACGCAAATACCTGACATAGAAAAAGAACTGTTCACAAGGCCCTGAAACATCGGCCAGGCTAAACACAGAATGTGGACTCAGGAAAAGGGGAACTAAAGGACCAGAAGTCAGCAAGGTCTACATGATATATTCCTTATCTCTCTGGCTGTGTCACAGAAGTCAAGAAACTCTGATGCAACCTTTACCAGGCACAGTTCAAAGAACTCTAGGCTGGAGCCTGTAAAACACGTTTGTTTGTTACACGCAGACTTTTCTCTCTCTTCTCTGGGCCACATCTTGTCTTGGTCTCAGGCCTGCTCTTCTTCCAGTGGCCCCCAGGAAACTGTATCTTCCCAGAGTCAACTTTTCCACCTTGCTTGCTCTCCCACTGGCCCAGAAGCCACTGGCACAGGCTGAGTCGTCTGTCCTTTGTGGTCTGCTTACATTAAGCACAAACACAAGCTGATAAAAAGCCACAGAGTGTCTGACCCAACCAACACAGTCTAAAGCAGACACAATCATCTGAGCACTTATGTGCACACAAATGCACATAACTGAAAATAAAATAAACTTTTATTTTTTTAAAATCTAAGATAATGTCCCTCCCAGCTTAGTCCTGGATCCCTAAGCACCCCTCTCCCAATCCAGTGGCCCCAACAAAGTGAGGACTCTGACTGGCCCAATTCCAAGTTTTCAAAACTGCTTTCAGTTTCTCTTCACAGAAAGAAACCCTACCCCACCCAACTCCAGTCAGCCAAAAGTTGTAATCAGGAAGACACATCCTCTAGGAAGTTGTCCACAGGAGCCTCAGTCCCTGAGTTCCCCAACTCCCAGCCCCTAACCCTCAAAGAAGGCTTCGCTGAACTCCATTGTATCTGGCTTAAGCCCAGCCTGGTACCCAATTAGAATTCCTCAAAACATTTACTGAATAAATCTACAAATATGAACATACACTTTCAGGCTGCTGAGATGACTCAGGAGGCAAAGTGCTGATTCTAAAAACTTGACAACCCGAGTTCAAATCCCAGAACCCATGTGGAAGGAGAACTGACCTGCACAGAGTGCTCTGGTACATGCAAACCCACACACCACACACACACTAAACTCCCACATGTCCAAAGTTTCACAGAAGCAGGAAGAAAGGGCTTGAATAACAGATTTTCCTTTCCTAGGAGTTTGTCAAAAAAAATATGGCCAAGAAATACTAAAGTTACATACTTGAAGGTATGTTTCACTACTCAGGAAAATTTTAAATACTGAAGGCCAATGGGAGCATAGTGGTAGAACTGTAATCATAAGCAGATAGAATTCAAGGCCATCCTGGGCTTCATAGGAAGACCTGGGGAAATTTTTTTTTTTTTTTTTTTTTTTTTTTTTGGATTTTTCGAGACAGGGTTTCTCCGTAGCTTTTGGTTCCTGTCCTGGAACTAGCTCTTGTAGACCAGGCTGGCCTCGAACTCACAGAGATCCGCCTGCCTCTGCCTCCCGAGTGCTGGGATTAAAGGCGTGCGCCACCACCGCCCAGCATGGGGAAATTTTTTAAAGAAAAAAATGCATGCCTGAAACACCAGGAAAATTTTCAGATACTACACAACATTAGGCTGTATGGACGGTGGCTGGTGATGGGAACTCAGGCAACATACTGAATCCTAGGCAGGACTGAAGTAGCTGACTGGGTTTCCATAAACACAGAGAGGCTTCAAAAGCCAAGCTTATTAGTCCTTGAGCTTGCTCTGGGTTCTCTCTTGTCATTCTCTCTCTCTCCTTTGTGCCTTCGTGCTATGCCAGGGGTCCTGACTTCCTTATTTTGGAGCTATTGCAGTAGAACTCCAGACGTTTCCCAGGTCTCCTGATTCACCTTTTCTTCATTCCTTAGGACATATGACTGACGTTAGTATTTCACAACTCCTCTACAGAATTCAATATACTTGCTTCGTGGAAAATATTCTCAATTACCACACACACCTCCGGGGCTTTGTTAGAAACGCAGGTCCTCAAACCCCCACCCCAGATCTGATTCCGCATCAGCATTTCCACCGGCTCATTCAGCAGTTCCAGCATACACCAAGAGCATAAAGCATGGCGGTGGAGCCTGCTCCGAAAGGCACGACCAAACAGGAGGTGGCCGCATGGAAAAGGCCTGCGGGAGACCATCCAAGGCCCTCAGAAGCGCCAGTAAACACAGCAGCCAGCATTCCCCGGGAGGGATGTCATCTGCTCGGTTTATCCTTCGTCGCTGTGGAGGGGAGGGCTGAGAACGCTGACGCTGAGAACTTGACCCCTTTCGCAGTAGGCGGGAGCAGCAACGCGGGAGGTGTGAGTGAGTGCGCCTCTTCCTGGACCCAGCTACAAGCCGCCGAAGCTGACAAGGCCAAGTCCCCGCCCCCTTCTGCTGTCACCCTGTCAAAACAAAGCCGCCGCCTGGGCCTAGGGAGCGAGCCCCTCCACGAGCATCTCCAGCTGGAGGCTCCAGGGAACCTAGAGCCCTCGGGGAAGGAGAAGGGCAAGAAAACTGTCCTCAGACTGTGAAGTACTCGCCGCCTGGGCCATCACCTTGCCAGACCTTGTTTACGCCCTAAGCGGCCAAGGGCGCCGCAATCCCTAAACAAGTAATAACACAATAATGACAGGGCTGTCGCCGCCCGTCCGAGGCGCCAGGCTCCAAAGGACCCAGGCTTGGGGTTGTGCCCACCTCCCACCCCGCGCTCCGCCCCTTCGCTCCCGCAGAGCACTAGTATTCCGGGACTCTTCTGCTCGCTCACTCCGGAACCCAGCTCCTCCTAGCGGGGCACAGGGGGAAGGGCGAGCGCAGGGAGACACACTCAGATCCCCACCCCCCACCCCCAAAAAGATGCTCCCAGCCGAGAGTGGTTCGCTACACCAAGCACAGTCCTGTGAAAGGTCTCCCGCAAACTCCTACAGAGCAACAAAGCCCCAGGGTAGCCCCGGCACTTGGAAGCCAAGACTCAACATCCCCAGAAGAAGGAGACGAGCAGATCTGGATAACCCCTACCCCTACGGGACGTTGTGCAAGCCGCGGCGGGGAGCGCGCGCAGCGAGTGCAGCACTTCCGCGGTGCTCTCCGGAGGCCAGGAGCGGGGTGGGGGAGGGGAGAGGAGGGTCCGGGCCCGCCCGTGACCCCGCTATCGCGCGCGTCCCGGCGGGTACCTTGCAGGCGGAGTACACGCCGAGTTTCTCCAGTTTCTTCGCCCGCGGAGCCGAGCGCAGTTGCGCCTTCTTCACGGCGATCCGGGCCGAGCCGCCGCCTCCCGGTCCCTCGGCTGTGCCTGCCGCGGCCACCGCGGTCGCTGGCCCGCAGGAAGCAGAGCTCCCGGCGGCGGTGGCCAGGGTCCGGGGAGAGCCGTGCTGGGGAGCGGGCGGCAGTGTAGGGGAGCCGGCCCCGCCAGCTTCGGCCATGCCGCCCCGAGTGTCACCCGCCGCCGCCAGGGTCCCTGCGGGCGCCCGTGGCGGAGCTCAGACCCTCCCCCCAACCCAGGCCGCCGCCCTGAGCCCTCCCCACCCCCGCCGCGCTCCGCCGCTGGCGATCGCAGGCCCCCGAGCCGCCCGGGGCGGCTAGGACGCTAGCGGGCCTGAGCGCCGGGGCCGCGGTCTGCTCCCCTGGGCGGCCGGCATGTCGCTGCTAGCGTGGCCACCCGCCCTGCGCGCCAGGGCCTGCGGGTGACCGGCGACCCGAGAAGCCGGGCCGCTGCAGCCCACGCACCTGCCGCCCTACGCTGCGGCGTTGCTGGGCCTGACACCCTCCCGCGCGGAGACCCAACTTCCTCCACCCTAGCGGGAGCCGGAGGAAAAAAATGTTTTTCAGAAGTATCCGTCAGCGGCCAATCCTCCTCTTTGTTGCTAATTCACCGAAATCATGGCGTGAGAGGTTCCTTTTTTTTTTTTTTTTTTTTTAAACGACTCTGGGAAAAACTTTTTCTTTTAAGAATTCTTCCCCATCCCTCTTTCCCTGATAGTTTCTGAGCCGAATCGGCCCAAAGAGAGAAGAATCAATGAGCGCTCTCTCTCTCTTGTTAGAGAACGTTACGGGGTCGCAAAATAAAAGCTGAGTGCGTGGAAAAGTTTGAAATGAGTCTGCCTGCAGGATTCACTCGGGTTGGCACGATTGCAGTCTGCTGTTAGTTTCTTGTCTATTATGCTTTCAAAGGTGAAACCCCGGTGTGCATGTTAGCCGGCTAAACTGTGTCCAGAAGTGATGCTGATTTTTAGTTAAACTTTATAAGCAAAACTATTGTCCCTGTCGCTGAAAGCAAGTTATTTAAGTTTTTCATCTTGAGTCCACCCTCCTAAAACGACTTGAAAAGCCCTACATTGTGTGTCAGCACCGCTGGCAAGTGCCCTAATTCTGCGGAGCAAGCCATGGTCATAATGTGGGACATGGGTTGTAATGCGTTTATGATTGGTTGTCTGGCAAGCTTCACACTTCAGCCGTAAGGGATGTGCTTTCCCTTGTAAATCCTCCCTTGCCCGTGCTGTTTGTGTTTTTCGGGATCCTCTTTCCAGATCCTGTGTTCTTTTAACGCGGGCTCACATGTGAATGTGGTTACAGTTTCTAACAGCGATGTTATGCCAGGGGAAAGGAAGTCTTCTCTGAGCCGTGAAACCTGCAGCTGTGAAATGGCAGCATCTTATTAGTTTGCGTTTGACCAGCATCCCTTCCTAGGCTTGGCCTTAGCCCAGTATGGAGGCTCATGCCTATTATCTCAGTACCTGAGAGGCTGAAGCAGGAGATTGGCCATGAGTTCCAGGGTATCCTGGGCATCCCCAGTGAGACTCTTGCCTCAAAAAATATTAATAAGATTTGATCCCAGAACTACATAAGCATAAAAACAGATCAGACTATGTGAGTTCCAAGTCAACCACACAGAGAGCCCCTGTGTATAAACAAACAAACAAACAAACAAACAAAGAAAACTTCAGGTTTTACAGCACTTTCCTTTCTACAGTTGCTCTCTGGTGTTTTAACAATAATGTCATTAAATTAGAATAACTTTACTGGGGAGTCCAGTTTCTCTCTCTCTCTCTCTCTCTCTCTCTCTCTCTCTCTCTCTCTCTCTCTCTCTCTCTCTCTCTCTCTCTGGTTTTTCGTGACAGGGTTTCTCTTTAGCTTTGGAGCCAGTCCTGGAACTCTCCCTGTAGACCAGGCTGGCCTCGAACTCATAAAGATCCACCTGTCTCTGCCTCCCAAGTCCTGGAATTAAAGGTGTGGGCCACCACCCAGCACATCTAAGACTTTTGAAATGAATTCAGAAGGGAAGCTTGGGGTCCATTGTAATCACTGTTAATCACTGCCCAGAGGAAGACTCAGAAGAGGAAAGGAGATACTGGCTTCTTTTTTGTTAGAATCCGAAAAGTAAGCCTGTTCTGCAGTTGGGGTGGGGGTGCAAACAGCTGTATTGAAGGGTGGGTTTGGAGGGTGCATCCTTCAGAGGAAAGTGGAAAATACCGACCCAGAGTGTCAGGGGAAATGTACTTTTGATTTTGACCAGTAACTGAAGAAAGAACGGGTGGAAAGTAAAAGACAAACTTTCTGAGGTAAAGGTCAGAAATTCAGACAAGTTCCATACTGCAAACCTGTAAATATCTGCACAGAGAGGGGGACTTATGGGTGTGTAAGAGCATCATCTCGTGGAAGGGGCTGAGGATTTTCCTGTCTACTTAATATGTTGTAGGGCTATCTACTTTCCTAAGATGTGATTTTTAATAGATTTTCTGTACTGTGATAATAGGTTTCTCTGCTAATGCAGGAAACCAGATCAACCCTAAATGAAAAAGTAAAAGAAAACAAACAAAACAAAACAGGATTATTTGAGCAAAGAAACTCCTGCACAAGTTCTCCAGTTCCAGAGATGGAGGCAGGAAAAGTCACGTGCCAGACCTGAAGCAGGAAGCTTATATAGCCTGTAGGAGAGAGGTGATGACATGTCCACCACAAGCTGGGCTTGTGTCCAAGTTCAAAGACTGAATGCTTTAGACCCAGACAGGCTGCTGGCAACTCCGGGGGAGGAGCTGCTGCAGTTGCCAAGAATGCAGAATTGGGCTTTTTGTCGCCTTTTCTTTAGTTGGAAATTCTCTGAGAGGGTGAGATTTGGAGACAGACAGACAAACAGACAGAAACAGAGAAAGATGGGGCTTCTCAGATTGTACAGGCGCAAGCTAGAGTTTCCAACCAACCAATTTCTTTCTTTCTTTCTTTCTTTCTTTCTTTCTTTCTTTTTTTTTTTTTTTTTTTTTTTTTTTTTTTTTTTTTTTTTTTTTTTTTTGCCAGGGTTTCCTCTCCCACCTCCTGTTGGTCAAGTGATTTGACAAGCCCAGTTGGAGAGAACAATAGTTTGTCTTTGCAACCTTTATGTTTTGGTTTGAGCAGCTTAAACTGCTTGCTTATATCTACCCAGAGTCAGATATACCTCTGAATTCTCAATTTTCTTAAAAAAAAAAAAAAAAAAAAAATGTAACCCAGTAGATTAAAGATAAACTTTTAAAAAGAAATCTATTCAAAGTGTGATGGCACTCACAAAGATCCGCCTGTCTCTGCCTCCCCAGTGCTGGGATTAAAGGCGTGCGCCACCACCGCCCGGCTCACCCTCCTGTATTTCATACAATATTTTAAATTCTAAGAAGGGGCAATTGGGATACTTCCCTTTCTACAAATTGGTTGTACTAGCTGGGGTGACAATGCCTACATGTAATCCCAGGACTTTGGAAGCAGAGACATATGGTAGCAAGTTCAAAGCTAGGCTGGACTACATAATGAGGTGCTATCTTCAAATTACTTAATTAAATTAAAAGCTGTGTTGCCACATATGGTGGTTTTAATAAAAATGGCCCCCATATGTCCATAGGGAGTTGCACTTGTGCCTTTGTTGGAGGAAGGGTGTCACTTTGAGGGCTAGAAGCTCAAGCCTGGCCAGTGTGTCACTGTCACTTCCTGTGCCTGCAGATCCAGATGCAAAACTCTCAGCTCATTCCCCAGCACCACACCTGCATGCTGCTGCTTCCCACCCACCGTGATGACAAGGAACTAAACCTCTGAACTGTAAATCAGTCCGAATTAAATGTTTTCCTTTATAATGGTAGCTGTGGTCATGGTGCCTCTTCACCTTGATAAAACACCCTGCAAATAGGAGCTGGAGTCAAGGATATGGTGAAGGAGATCTGTCCTCACGGATTGGCCTGCTGATGCCCATCCAGCTACCTACCAAGACTAAGTGACTGTAGTTCTCAGCTCAAACAACGTCTTACATTACGACATTAACAAAGGATGATAGATGAGTTCGAGACCAGCCTGGTCTATAGAGCTAGTTCCAGGACAGGCTCCACAGCCACAGAGAAACCCTGTCTCGAAAAACCAAAAAAAAAAAAAAAAAAAAAAAAAAAAAAAAAAAAAAAAAAAAAAAAACAAAGGATGATAGGGTATCGTGTTCCACCCTATGCCATTTGTTACATTGATGGGATGGTCCACTTGACATTTGTATGAGCCACTGGATGTAAATATTATCTAAAGGGGGAAGGGGAGATGAAAGAGCAGCCATGGGATTGTATGCATAACATAGTGCCTGTGTATAGACTGTCTTTGAGGATGGCAAGGGCCTTTACTTATTAGTCACCTTTGCTGGCCCAAAGGTTTTTTGTTTGTTTTAGGGACAGAGTCTTGCTGTGTAGTCTAGACTGGCCTTGAACTCATCATCATCCTTTGCTGGGCGTGGTGGTGAGTGCTTTAATCCCAGCAGAAGTCGGAGTATCTTTGTGAGTTTGAGGTCAGCGTGGTCTACAAAGTAAGTTCCAAGACAGCCAGGGCTGTTACACAGAGAAACCCTTCTGGAAAAAACAAAAAACTACAACAAAAGAATCAAAAAGTTTGAGTTTAGGCCAGGCAGTGGTGGTGCACGCGTTTAATTCCAGCACTCAGGAGGCAGAGGCAGGAAGATTTCTATGAGTTCGAGGCCAGCCTGGTCTACAAGAGCTAGTTCCAGGACAGGCTCCAAAGCCACAGAGAAACCCTGTCTCAAAAAAAAACAAACAAAAACAAAACAAAAGTTTGAGTTTGAGGCCAGACTATTCTTACATAAAGAGTTCCAAGACAGCTCAAGGTACATAGCGAGACCCTGTTTTAAAGCCAATTGTATTCATGAAATACATTTTTAAAAATAAGGAAGACTTCATGGACATAGTGATACTCCTCTGGAGCTCTGGTGATACAAGGACATTAGGTCCCTGCGTGGAAAACAGAAGCAGAAGGAAGAAAGAGGCTGACATGTCGGTCAGACACAGAGACGAACAGCCAGTCCACAACAAGGTAACTTTAGAGAAAGAATCAAGGAAACCCAGTATGCTGGGGAGAGTGGCGGACCCAAAGTGTTGATGAAAACCTCGGTGCCAGGCATGGGATGCCTCTCTTTGAATTATTGGTCAGGGAGGCCAGCAAAACAACACAAACCACTGTTATAGCTCTTGGTTACCCTCTGTAACTCTAAGGCATGACCCTATTGCTGAAGATATAGCATACTCTGATTGTAGACACAGAGAAACTGAGCTAGAACTGATCTGAGAAACTTCTACCGTGATGATTAGTTTTCCTAGTGCCATGCAGGTACATTATAGGCTGCTGAAGGAGAAAAGAAGAATCAACAATATCCGGAGCTGAAGCCTCCATGTTCTAACACCATCTTGCCAGGATCTCGCCTAGTGTCCACTTGTGCAAGAGTGGAGGAAAGTTATAGGAGTCAACCACTTCCTCTGTGGATTTGAGCAATCTCCACAGAGGGAATTCATACCGGGTACTGTTGTAATATGAGCAGCGGGGCTGCATCCCCGGCACCCAGCCGCCCACATGGCTTATGCCCCGAAATAATTACACGGAAACTGTATTCTTTTAAACACTCCCTGGCCCATTAGTTCCAGCCTCTTATTGGCTAGCTCTTACATATTGATCTAACCCATTTCTAATATTCTGTGTAGTACCACGAGCTGGCTTACCAGGAAAGATCTTAACCTGCGTCTGTCTGGAGTGGGAGAATCATGGCGACTCACTGACTCGGCTTCTTTCTCCCAGCATTCTGTTCTGTTTACTCCACCCACCTAAGGGTTGGCCTATCAAATGGGCCTAGGCAATTTCTTTATTAATTAACCAATGAAAGCAACAGATTAATACAAGACCCACCTCCATCAGGGTACTATAAACCTGGACAAAAGCCCATGGCTTGGAGGTCCTAGGCCCCAAGAAGGATTCTATCACTGTTGTTTTGCTAAGTAGACAGACATGCTGTCAGTTTTACATTCTAAATATTTATGCTCTCAACCTTGGCCATGGAACCTTCTAACACTGGGAAGCAGTTAATGCAGACTGGTTAAAGTGCTGAAAATAAGTGATTGTTGGGTGCACAGCTCTAACCGGGGCATCTGTATTAACTGCTCTCCACCTCGAAGTTCAGGAAATGTGACTGGAGAGGGAAATGGTCCAGAAAGAATTTAGGAACTAGAAGATGGTGAGGGGTACTGGGAAATGGTGTTGCACTGCATAGTCTTATGCCAACTTGATACAAGCTAAAGTCACTTGACAGGAGGAAATCTCAGTTAAGAAAATGCCTCCATAGGACTGGGCAGCAGGCAAGTCTGTAGGGCTTTTTCTTGTCCAGTGATTGATGGAGGCAGGCCCAGCCCATTATGGGTGGTGCCATCCCTGGACTGCTGGTTTTGAAGAAAGTAGGCTGAACAAGCCATGAGGACCAAAGGGAAAGCAGTACCCCTCCATGGCTTCTGAATCCACTCCTGCCTCCAGGTTCCTGGCCTGTTTTGAGTTCCTGTCTTGACTTCCTTTGATAATTAACAGTGATATTGAAGTGTAAGTCAAATAAAATCTTTCCTCACCAAGTTGCTTTGGTCATGACCAAACTGTGTGACTAATAATCACAGCAATAATAACCCTAAATAAGACAGCTGTCTTCTGGAACATATACACATAAAATTACATATAAAATAAAATGTTTAAAAATTGGAGAGGAAAGATGGCTCAGCAGGTGAAGACTCCTTCAAGTTGTCCTGTGATTCCCACTACTGTGATGTGGCACACACACACACACATACACACACATGCATGTAACATGGGCACTGCCTTGCTTGTTTGTGTTTCCTGTCCCGCCCGTTACCCCACAGCCGGCAAGCCCCAAAGAAAATCACACAGAGATCTCTATAAGTTATAAAGCTGATTGGCCCATTAGCTCAGGCCATATTAACCCATTATTAACCCATTATTCTGATCTATTTTTGCCATATGGCTTGGTACCTTTTTTAGCTGGCAGGTCACATCCTACTTCTTCGGAGTCTGGGCAGGACTGGGAGGAATCAACTTCCTCCTTCCCAGAATTCTCCTGTTCTCATTACATCATTTCTACTTCCTGTCTGGTTTCCCACCTATACTTCCTGCCTGGCCAATCAGCATTTATTTAAAACATGATTGACAGAATACAGACAATTCTCCTGCATCACACACCCACACACATACATACACATTAAATTAATATGTAATAAAAGTAAACCAAACACAAACAATAATTCTTTTTAAAGGTTTGTTTTTATGTTTGTTTCACCTGCTTGTATACATGTGCACCACATGCATGCATGGTGTCTAAGGATGTCAAAATGTGTCAGATTCCCTAAATCTAGAGTTATAGACAGTTATGAGTCACCATGTGGAAAGTGGATGTTAGTCCCACCAGGTGACAATGAGAACACTACCACAATTTAGTGACAAATTTGAAGCAAGCTTGGGCTGGAGAGATGGCTCAGTGGTTAAGAGCATTGTCTGCTCTTCCAAAGGTTCTGAGTTCAATTCCCAGCAACCACATGGTGGCTCACAACCATCTGTAATGAGGTCTGGTGCCCTCTTCTGGCCTGCAGACATAGACACAGACGGAATATTGTATACATCATAAATAAATAAATAAATAAATTTTTTTGAAAAAAAAATTGAAGCAAGCTTGATTACAGACTGCTGGGAATCCATTTCTTGGGCCCCCTTTAAGGAGTAAAATCACAAGTAGTTGCAAAGCAGGCTTATGGAAGAGAGACAATGGGGCAATAAGGAAATACAGAAAAGTCAAAACAAAACAACAACAAGAAACACTATGTGGTTGACCCATGGTTAGGAGAGTGAGGGTATTCTACCCCAGCCTTGTATAAAACTAACTGTAATGGTGCATCCTAGTAATGCTGACACTTAGGAGGTAGAGGCAGAAGGATCACAAGTTCAAAGTCATGCTAGGCTACATGAAATTTAGTCTCATAAATTAAAAAAAGGGTAGGGAGGTGCCAGACTGGTGATGTGGCTTTCAGCTAGCAAACAGAAAACTGTGGGATCCACTCCTAGGAGAGAAATGAATGAAATAAATTAATTATAGAGCTAGGCATGCTCAGAGGTTAGTAACATATACTGATTTTGCAGAGGACCTTGATTCTGTTCTTAGCACCCACATATGGTGCACATATACACATTTGTGCAAAATATCCATGCATAATAAATAAAATAATTTTAAAAATAATATTTTAAACGACAGAAACTAGTTATGTGAAAGTCATTTAGCCTGGTGTGATGGTGTATGCCTTTAATCTCAGCACTCAGGAGGCAAAGGCAGGTAGACCTTTGTGAGTCCAAGCTCATTCTGGTCTACATAGTAAGTTCCAGGATACCCAAAGCTACATGTACCTGTCTCAGAAAACAAATAAAAAAGAAAAGAAAAATAAAATAATTTAGGATTGGCATGATGGTGCCCACCTGTAATCTTAAAACTCAGAGGTTCATCTTATCTTTGAAAAAAAAAGAAAAACGGCGACTCTCTGACTTTTTTTCTTCATTGTGTTATGGTAAAACACCCTAGACTATATTCAATTATAATTAAAAGATTTGTTGATTAGCTGCTGGTAGGACACCAGCCTTAAAGTCAAACCTCAGGTATGTCCCGAAAGAGGGATATAGGGAGGGTTTTTTAAAAGGCAAAACCCACAAAAAGACCTTCATTATCTATGCAAGCAAGCAAAAAAACTGGTTTGTTCTGCCAAATTAAGTGGTTAAGGCAACTCAAAATAATTTTTGGGTATGTGTGTAAGCAAGTTACAGAAGCCGAAAAAGCAGTTAGTCACATCATAAAAAGATGATCATGGCAGTACATTTCTGGGTGCAGCCAGAGATAAACAGCCAGAGGATTCCAAGATGGATGCTCAGCATAAATGGAGCTTCTTTAGCCATCACAACCATGGTGTGAGGCTGCACTTGTGCATCCATCTGCTTTTCATCTCAGTGTTACATGAGCAATTCATTGCAGTGTGTTTGTGTGTTTCCAAACCACTTTATACATGTGGAGGTCAGAAGACAACCTCCCAGAGTCAGGTCTCTCCTTTAACGACTTTATCTCACTGAACACAGCCCTACATGAGCCATTCAGTGCTTTAAGAGATGGGCTTGGGGTTGGAGAGATGGCTCAGAGGTTAAGAGCACCTCTTCCAGAGGTCCTGAGTTCAATTCCCAGCAACCACATGGTTGCTCAAAACCATCTGTAATAAGATCTGGCGCCCTCTTCTGGTGGGCAGGGGTACATGCAGGCAGGACACTGTATACAATAATAAATAAATAAATAAATAAATAAAAAATCTTTTTTAAAAAAAAGAGAGATGGGCTTTATGTTAGACACTTTGTGAAATAGTAAACTAAGGTAAATGCTCTTTCTTGCATTGGGAGGCAAGAGAGGGGAGCCAGGAATTGAGCTTGGAGCTTTCTGTTTGTAGGTACAACAACAGCCCCATGTACTTTATATTTTGAGATACTCTCAAGAATTATCCCAGGTTAGCCTGGAATTTGCTCTCTAAGGCTGATCTTAATTGGCAGTCTTCCTGCCTCAGCCTTCCAAGCAGCTGCAATTCCATGCCTGCTCTGCCAGACTGATGAGTGTGGACTATTCTAAGCAGGCCTAAGGTAGGCTGTGTTTTCTGTGGTGTTTGTAAGTTAGGTTTATTAAATATCATTTGAGATAGGGTCTTGTTATGTATAATACAAACACGCAGACATATTTTACCAGTGCATCTCCTAATTGGGAAGAAAGTGCTGTACAAGTAGAAGAAATGAAGCCCAAACCTTCTAATTTTGACTGAAAGACTTGCTACTTTTGGAAAGCTGAATGTGAGTACCTCTTAAGCAACTGGAAATTTATAGAAACAAATTAAATGTCAAAAAACCAAGCTCAGTAGGACCTAGATTTTCTTTTTTTTTTTTTTTTTTTTTTTTTTTTTTTTTTTTTTTTTTTTTTTTGGTTTTTCGAGACAGGGTTTCTCTGTGGCTTTGGAGCCTGTCCTGGAACTAGCTCTTGTAGACCAGGCTGGTCTCGAACTCACAGAGATCCGCCTGCCTCTGTGCTGGGATTAAAGGCGTGCGCCACCACCGCCCGGCAGGACCTAGATTTTCTGAAACTATTTTTTTTTAAGATTTATTTATTTATTTGTTATGTATGCAGTGTTCTGCCTGCACACCAGAAGAGGGCACTAGATCTCATTATAGATGGTTGTGAGGCACCATGTGGTTGCTGGGAATTGAACTCAGGAACTCTGAAAATGCTGCCAGTGATCTTAACCTCTGAGCCATTTCTCTAGCTCCCCTGGAACAATCTTAATATGATAAATTTTATTATTGTTAATGCTAGATAATTGTTTAAAATAACTTACATTCTAGATCCTATCTGTATAAAAGGTTTAAACAAACATATATAAAACTTCATTTAAAAACTTTACAGTACTTCTTGATGATAGGCAAGCATTCTACCTCAGTCCTCATCACTTTTTACAAAATGTTCAGACAGCTAAAGGGACCTCAAGACCAAGCTCTCATCACAAAGGAGATTTATTTGTCTCAGAGGGACAAAGGGCAGAGAATAGGAGACAAAGACAGGAGATAGAGGACAAGGGAGAAGGGGGAAAGGAACAGGAATATTTGTCCTGGAGGACAGTGACTGCCTCTGGATAGAGAGGAGACAGATGAGGCACACAGACAAATGGCAGTTTATAAAGGTATACAGGGAAGCCTTGGTGGCAGTTTTCCCAATGTAATGTAAAGTGTTTTTTAAGAAAGGTAGAGAGAATGGAGGAAAAGGACAAGGCCTGCCATATACATGTTTGCCATTATGGAGACAGCTAGAGTCAAGGCCTTCCACAGTGTTCCACAAAGTTGGGTAGACTGGCCTTAAATTCTCCTGCCTCAGCAGAGAAACTGGGATGTCAGGAACCATTGTCCTAAAGATGATAGCAGGGACCATTGTCCTAAGGATGTTTGCAGAGAGCCCCATATCCCAACTATCTTGAGAAATGTTTGTTAACGGAATCACAAAAAGAATGTTTCCGCTTACACAAAAAACACCAGGTGTGCTAACTGGTGACGTTTGCTACCCCCTACCCCCCACCCAAAGCCAAGTTCCTCATTCAAGGGTTATATAAGCTGTAACCATTACCCTAATAAAGTGAGACCTTGACAATTAAATTCTGCTTGGTCTCCTTCTTTTCTCTCACCCATGATTCTTACAGGTAGAGCCTCTTCAGAGCCTGAATAACTGGACCTGCTGGATGGGTCACTGGGATTATAAACTGGCTATACAAGTAAAATCCTGCCTCGCTTACCTTTCTTTGTAACAGGGTCCTATGTATGCAGCCTAGGCTGAACTTCTGATTCTCCTTCCTCTACATCCTGAGTTCTGGGATTGCAGAAGGAATATATCTAATTACAAAAGTTTTGGTTACACTTACCAAAGCTACATGTAACCCAGCTTTGCAGAGTTAGAAGCTGGAAAATCAGATATTCAAGTCTGAGCTTTGAGAGGCTGAGTCTCAAACAAACAAACAGTCTCATCAGACAGATGTGGATTCATGTTTCTAATTCCAGTACTCAGGGCAGGGCTAGGCAGATCTCTGAGACAGAGGCCAGCATGTCTACATAGTGAGTTCCAAGCCAGCCACTGCTACACATTTAGTACCAGGCTACCAGGGTTACAAAGTGAGACTCTGTCTCAAAAAACAAATAGAGGGCTGGACAGATGGCTCAGTGGTTAAGAGCTTTGCCTGCTCTTCCAAAGGTCCTGAGTTCAATTCCTAGCAGCCACATGGTGCCTCACAGCCATCTGTAATGAGACTTGGTTGCCTCTTCTGGCCTGCACTGTATACATAATAAATAAATAAATAAATAAATAAATAAATAAATAAATAAATAAATCTTTAAAAAAAAAATAAAGGCAGCCGGGCGGTGGTGGCGCACGCCTTTAATCCCAGCATTTGAGAGGCAGAGGCAGGCGGATCTCTGTGAGTTGGAGGCCCGCCTGGTCTACAAGAGCTAGTTCCAGGACAGGCTCCAAAGCTACAGAGAAACTTTGTCTTGAAAAAACAAAACAAAAAACAAATAAACAAAAACCAAATAGGGGCTATTGAAATGGGTCAGTGATTAATTGCACTGAGTTTTGTAGCAAAAAATTTTCCTGGGGAGATGCAACACTAGATAGGGAACCTCTAACAGACCAAAGTATGGATACCACTGAAGTCCAACATTGTGGGGATATTTTGTTTGTTCTTTAACAAATAAAGCTTGCCTGGCAATCAGAGTATGGAGCTAGCCACTAGATAGCCATAGAGACCAGGCAGTGAGGACACACACCTTTAATCCCAGCACTTGGGAGGCAGAGGCAGATGGATCTCTGTGAGCCACCACTGCGTGACTCTGATTCTCTTTTAGACTGGATAGATCTTGTGTAGCCCAAGGTGGTCTTAAACTCACAGAGATCTGTTTGCATCTGCCTCCCAAGGGCTGAGATTAAAGGTGTGTGCCCCCACTGCCTGGTCTTTGTGGCTAACTAGTGGCTTGCTCCACATTCTAATCCTCAGACAGGCTTTATTAATTATCACACAAACAAAATATCACCGTACAACATGGTGAACCAGTGAGTTTTATTAGGGTTACTTACAGAAGCAGAAATGACTAAAAGACAGATATACCACTAACGCCCATCCAAGCATAGGCAATGGCTCACAAAATTGGGAACCTGGAGTATACTACACAGCCTATAGGCAGAGCGCTCTTTCCAAGTACCTCCTCCAGGGAGCTGCGCCTGGTCTGAGGGTCTTCTTTGCAGCTCTGGCAGGGAGGGTCCAAGTGAATCTGGTAAGTTTCAGGGATTTCCTGAATCTATTTTGAGTAATTTACCTTCCTTAAGGAGCTTTGTTGCAAAGTGGAATATGTCGGAGGAAGCTGTTACAGAACAACTGGCTGTTTTTAAGAGGACCTGGGTTCAGCCTCATCAAACTTCCCCATGTTTGTTTTTGTTTTATTTTGTTTTTTGTTTTTCTGAGGCAAGATCTCACTACGTAATTCTTCCTATCCTGAACCTCACAAAGGTCCAACCATCTCTGCCTCCCAAGTGCTGGCATTAATGGTGTATACTGACCCTTCCCCTTGTTTGTTCCCAATTTTGTCTAAATTTTGATTAATTAACTCATGCTACTGGGAATGGAGGGTTTGCCCATGCTAAGCTCACGCTTTCTCAGTTGCCGCTCTCAGATGCCTCCAGTCCTAGAACTTTTGTTTTTGAATATTCTTTAAAAAGTATTACAATGTTTTCACGGGTATCATGCATGCAATGACATGTATTGAGGTCAGAGGACAACTTAAGCGAGTCAGTTCTCTCCTTCTACTGCTAAAACTGTGTAATTTTATTTTGGTTACTTGTGTTTATTTATGTGGAGTATAGATATGTTTATGTGTGTGGACACGCACCCACACAGAAGTTAGGTGTAGCTTTCAGGAGTCTGTCTTCTCCCTCTGCCATGAGCGCTCCAGGGATCAAAGTCACACTGTCAGGCCTTGTAACGAGTACCTTTACCCAATGCACTGTATCACTGGCCCTATTTTTGTATTTTGAGAGAATATTTTTGCCAGGTAGCCCTAACTGGCCTAGAACTTGCTATGTAGAAGTGGGCTCTAACTTGCATCAATTCTCTTGCCTCTTTCTCTTGAATGTTGTCAACTTTTCTATTTATTTTTGAGAAAAGGTTTAATTCTGTAGTGCATGCTGGCTCACAACTCATGAGGCAGTCCAATTCAGGAATTCAGGAAACTCCTACCACTTCGACCTTTAGAATACTGGGGTTACAAGCATGTACCATTAAATGTGGCTCCAACATTTTATTTATTCATTCACTGTATTGGCTCTCTTTGTCCACCAAGTGGGTCCCTAGCTCAAACTCAGGTCGTTTGCTTGGCAGCAAACACCTTTGCCCACTGTGCCATCTAAGTACTCCTTTTGTTCCTTTTTCTGCTTTTTTGAGAAAGGGTTTTAGCCAGGTATGGTGATGCTATGCCTTTAATCCCAGCATTTGAGAAGCAGAGGCAGGCAGATCTGAGTTCAAGGCCAGCCTGGTCTACAGAGTGAGTTCCAGGTCAGCTAGGGCTACACAGGGAAACCCTGTCTCAAAGGAAAAGAAAAGAAAAGGTCTTGTTAGGTAGGCAGACTGACCTTAAACTGGAGGCTTCTTAGATCTGCTTCCTGAGTGATGGGATTAAGGATATGTTTTTACCATGGTTGCTGTGTTCTCCATTTAGTAAGACAAAACAAAGGAAAAGAAATAGTCTGCCTAAGCCTATGTCTGAGACCTGTAATCCCAATTATTCTGGTAAGGTAGTGTGTTCAAGCATGTCTCAAAAGCGAAAATGTAAAAACGTGTCCTAAAGTACAGATTAGTAGTCAGGCACTTGTCTTAACAGAGCTAGTTCCAGGACAGGCTCCAAAGCCACAGAGAAACCCTGTCTCGAAAAACCAAAAAAAAAAAAAAAAAAAAAAAAAAAGCATGAAGCCTTGGGTTCAATCCATGGAAACAGTCCTTTGATTACTGGTGGTACTGGTGGCTTTATTTTATATTAGGGTGCCGGGGTGGAACTTGGAGACTAAAAATGATAGACAATCACTTTGATCACTGTACCACTCCCAGCCCCGATTGTTCTGTTTTGCTTTCCTCTTGGCTTTGTGTATTAGCATCATACTCTCCAGCCAAAGTTGTACTAGAATACTCCATGACCCTCCTGCCCCCACTTCTCAAAACTAGAATTTCAGAGTGTGCCTTCCTGGGCCCTGCTCAAAATTAATACTTAGAGAGCTTTGACTTGGGAACTCAGACAGTGGGGCCCTCCTCTGGGGCACGTAATGGAGAGTGCCTTGTGTCAGTGAATGTAGGAGTTTTTGTCCCTTGGGATTCCTTTCAGACAGGGTGACCTCACAAATCTAGACAGTCCCATCCCCACCCCACCCCAGGTGGTGAGGCACACCTCACAGCTCTTTGTCCTAAATCCTCAAGCAACAGACAACTGCATTGATATGTTCAGTTTTCTGGCTTGGAAATGCATAAGGGATTTGAGTAGCAGAAGTACTTAGGTAAGTAAAAAGACAAATTAATTAACTTGTCAAATCCTCCTTTTTAGCATGAATGTGAAAGATCCTTGCATAAGAAAGTATTGTTCCGGGGTTGGAGATATGGCTCAGTGGTTAAGAGCATTGCCTGCTCTTCCAAAGGTCATGAGTTCAATTCCCGGCAACCACATGGTGGCTCACAACCATCTGTAACGAGATCTGCTGCCCTCTTCTGGTCTGCAGACATACACACAGATAGAATATTGTATACATAATAAATAAATAAATATATTTTTAAAAATTATTAAAAAAAAGAAAGTATTGTTCCAAACAAACAAACAAAAACAACAACAACAAAAAAAAAGCTAGGCGTTGGTGGCGCACGCCTCTAATCCCAGCACTCATGAGGCAGAGGCAGGCAGATCTCTGTGAGTTCGAGGCCAGCCTGGTCTACAAAGGGAGTTCCAGGACAGGCTCTAAAGCTACGGAGAAACCCTGTCTCAAAAAACAAAACAAAATAAAACAACAAAGAAAGTATTGTTCCCAGCAGCCCAGCAGTTCTTTTTCGTTTCTTTTCTTCTTTGTACTCAATTCATGGTTCTGCTTATCTCATGAATTGGCTCCTCTCCAGGCAGTAAGACTGCAGAGTGGGGCTGGGGAACTCTTGGTAAAATGGATTTATTTCACCCACAGGAAGTGTGGTAGGAGTCCTTGTTGGCAAGTCCAGGACGTGCTGAGATCAACCGGCTTTGTAGAGCTGCTGCAGTAAACGCGAGGGTGTGCAGCTGTGCTTACTTATCTTTTGACATGACTCAAAATTCTAGGCTTTTATATGTTTTATTCATTGTTTTTCTTTCTTTTAAATGAACTAAAAGTGTGATAGTTACTTACAATGTGACAATATCATTTGATCACTTTGTTTTTGGAGTTTTGATAGACAGTTTCTGAATAGTTTAATGGCCCTGGTTTGTTTTTCATTGTTTTGTTTGGTCTTTCTGTGATGTTGACACCCATACACACTTGCTGGGGACAGATTCCAGGATGGGCTAGGATGAGCCGGGGTGGGCCAGGGCAGGCCAGGGCTGCTGTTGAGCTAATTCTCCAGTCCTGATATTGAATACTTCAGAATACCTTCTCTTCGATGCTTTTTCGAGACAGGTCACACTGTGAACAGTAATCCACACAAGCCCATGCTGGTCTTAAAATTACTATAGAGTCTAGACTGACCTTAAACTTTGTCTCAGTCACTGTTCTATTGCTGTGAGAAAAACCATGACCAAGACAACACATAAAAGAAAGCATTTAACTGGGGTCTTGTTTACAATTTCAGAGGTTTAGTCCATTATTGTTAGGAATATTCCTGAAAAACGAGCCTCTCTGCCAATGTAAATAATTCCAATCAGACCAAATCAAAACAAATTAAAAGATATCTAGTTTTAATTGAACATCTGCATTCTCAGGTGACCTGAGGGGGGAACAGAAAGCCGGAAACAAGCACCAAAGAGGAAGAGGGAAGACCAAGTGCTAATTTTCTGGGGAGCAGTTTAAATAGCCTGTGGGAACGGCCTTGACCTTTCCTGGGGAGGGGTCAAGGTTTGGTGAGCTCAGTGGGGGAGGAGGCTTCCAAAGATGGATGCCTGGGGCTGAGATTACATTCCAGACTCTTTGTATAAGGGGTGCGAGGAGGCTGAGGTGACACTTGTGACCAACATTTTAGGCTTTCTTTGGGTAAAAGGGTGTAGACTCAGGTCCGGCTACTTCCTGCGGGCATGGGGCGACATGGGGGAGGGGAGAGCTGGTTGTTGACTGGAGAGGCATCCTGTCATCCCAGAGGGGGCAGGCATCTGTTCCTTGAGGGAGAGATGAGAAGGCAGTTGAATGAGTTCAATGGAGAGCTTGATTGGCTGTTGTTTAATGAGTCCATTGGCCCTCTCCTCCTTTCCCGAGGACTGTGGATGGTAGGGGTTGTGGAATTTCCAGGAGATGTTGAGAGCTTCTGACACAAGCTCTGTGACCCTGGAAGTGAAGGCTGGCCCATTGTTCAGTGGGATGCCAAGCCAAGGAATGATGTGGTTCAAAAGTACCTGAGCCACCACATCTCCCATTTCCCTGGAGGCTAGAAATACTTCTATCCATCCTGTAAAAGTGTTAGGAGATAACGGAGTTTTTTATGGGTGAAATCAACCTGCCGGTTGGTATCTATGAAGCTGATGTAGAGACTGACACATGTGGAGGGCCCCCTGTGGACTGGCCTAGGCACACGTCTATCAGGAGGAGTGAACCTGTGAAATACGATATCAGAGATGAGTGGGGTCAAAGAGGGGCTCCAAGAAGCAGAACAAATCTTTGGAGCCTGTGTGTAAGGTCTGGTGGATGTCTGAAATGATTGACAATGCCTGGTCTTGAGGAAGGATGAGACGGTTATTTAAGTAGAACCATCCATCCTTTGCTTTTGTGGCCCCCTTTTTTATGAGCTTGTCCTTCTTTTTTTGATTGGTAATGAAAAACCCTCGTTTTCAAGGGTGGTGGGAGAAATCCCCCAGTCTCAATAATTCAGGCCAACAGATGCAATCAGCAAGAGGTATCTTTATTGATTATACAGGTGCCTATGGATGCTGCAGCAACTAAGTTACAATTAAGTTACTGAGCATGCCAGGCTGATGGCACATCATGTATTTATAAGAATTTAGGAGTTACATAAGAGGCTTGTCTAGCAACAGCATTTCATTGGTTCTCAAATTGGCGGGCTTAACTCACCCTGGGGATGGCCCTGTGTCTATTCCCGAATTTCCCCGAAAAACCCTGTAGCAGGCCGGGTGGTGGTGGCGCACGCCTTTAATCCCAGCACTCGGGAGGCAGAGGCAGGCAGATCTCTGTGAGTTCGAGACCAGCCTGGTCTACAAGAGCTAGTTCCAGGACAGGCTCCAAAACCATAGAGAAACCTTGTCTCGAAAAACCAAAAAAAAAAAACAAAACAAAACAAAAAAAAACCCCTGTAGCAGGTTGACAATTTAGATAGGATGTCTTGGAGGGGGTGGAGTAGCCCCGAAAAACCACAAAGCTAGATAGAGCACTCTGCAGCAAGTTTGACAATCTAGATAAACTGCCTTGGAGGGCGGAGGATTCCCTCTCCTTAGCCTAGTCAGTGAGTCTGCAACCCATAAATATCCAGTTTTAGCATCGGCTGAGCTGAGGGGCCCAGCTAAATTTCAGCAAAGTTTAACATAGTACATGGGCATGGGGGTCTTTCAAGTATGGGGGTCTCTCAGTAACAGGGCTGGTAGGAGGGAGTTAAGAACAAAATATGTTCTGTGGAATCAGAGGCTAGACCCCGGGCCACTGAGTCAGTCTTGGCATTGCCTAAGGCCACTGGGTTTTTGGAGGACTAGTGTCCCCGACAGTTAATAATGACTACTTTTGCAAGGAGCTGGAGGGCCTCCAAGAGTTTGGCTATAAGGGGTCCTGTTAACTATGGGAGTGCCCTTGGTAGTAAGGAAGCCCCTTTCCTTCCAGAGTGCAGAATGAGCATGTCTATTAAGAAGGCATATTTAGAGTCAGTATAGGTATTAGCCAATTGGCCCTTGGCTATTTGGAGCACCCTAGTCAAGGCAATTAATTCAGCCTTTTGTGAGGAGGTTCCCATTGGCAGGCGGGTCACTTTGGCTATGTCAGTGGAAGCGACCACTGCATACGCTGCCTGGCGGTTTCCTGATTTATCTATAGGGAACTTCTGTCAACAAACAGGGTGAGTTGGGGATCTGTAAGTGAGTGGTCTAGAAGACCTGGCCTAGGTGTGAGGTTAAAGCCTCTACAGACTCTTGGAGAGGAAGTACCAGAGGGGTAGAGAGCAGAAAGGAGAGTTGTAGGGTTTAGGGAAGAACTGGAGGTCAAAATAATTTGCGGTTTTTCTAGAAACAGTAAGTGAAAAACCTGGACTCATGAAGGTCCAAGGAGAGAGAGGGAGAGAGGAGTGTCTCAGAAGGTCTGAGAGGCGGTGGGTGGAATATACTGTGATTGGCCTAGGCTTGGAGAGGGCTATGGGAGTCACCAAGTCTGGGCTGCATCAATCCTCTGCAAGGTGGAGAAGTTCAAAGGCTGGCACAGTCTCCCTTGCTGATGTTGGTGAGGCTGGACCTCCGTGGCGTGGCATAGAGGACGAGCCCACACAGGAGCATTGTTATTTCCAGAGTCCAGGTTGCTGGCAGATAGGGCATGGCCTTGTAGGTGGAGGCCCAGGGCAATATCATGCCATTTAGACCATGTTTGAAGCAGCCTACACAAGGCTGACTTAGGTTGAGCTCTAGTGGGATGGAGCCTCATGACTGACTTCCCTGTTCCCCTTCTGGGGCCCTGGTGGGGCTTGGGCTTGGAGCATAGCCACCTATTGCAGCCTTGTCTGCTGGGAGGACTCAGCTGTTTCTTCTCAGGCATTAAAAACTTTAAAGTCCATTTCCCCCAATTCCTGTATGGAGGTTTGGGGACCTTCCTCAGCCTTTTTAAACTTTTTAAAAAAGATATCTGGTGCTGAAAATAAAATGGGTAGCTGTGATGGAAAATTTAAAAATTCTGCAGGATCCCTGGCGGCAGCAGACAGCAGAAATGATGTAGGTCCCCAAGCCGTGGTAGTGGGCGTTGTGGCAGCAGGCAGTGGGCCCTGAGAGCAGCCAGTCCCAGGCAGAGATGGGTGTCCATCCCTGAGAGTTGGCTGGTTTCCGGCTGGGAAACACATGGCGGGCAGGCAACAGACAGAGACATGGATAGGCACGACATGTAGAGTGAGGCTGGGTATTTAATAAGTGGGTTATGGAAGTATGGAAGGGAATGGGGAAGAAGAGAGAAGAGCAGAGAAAGAGAGAGACAGAGAGAGAGGGAGGAGAAGCCGAAGCTGCCTCTCTGAGGGGGAGATGGAGAAAGAGAGACTAAGGCTGCAAGCGGGAAGACCTGCCTACCTCTGCATATGGGGAGGAGTGGGCATGGCTTGTCTCTTAAAGAGACAGAACAACCAGTAGCCAGGATCGTGGCTTTCCCTGGGGAGGTTCAGTCCAGTCTAGTATATTGGACCATGGTCTCTTATAATCCACTTAAAAAAATAGCTGGGGGGGGGGGCTGGAGAGATGGCTCAGTGGTTAAGAGCACTGCCTGCTCTTCCAAAGGTCCTGAGTTCAATTCCCAGCAACCACATGGTGGCCCACAACCATCTGTAATGAGATCTGATACCCTCTTCTGGCCTGCAGGCATACATGCAGACAGAATATTGTATACATAATAAATAAATAAATAAATAAATATTTAAAAAAAATAGCTGGGTTTTTGTCAACTAGCTATGTGATCTCTCGAAGTTTGTCAAAATTAACTACTTTTCCTGAGACTATCTCCGTACCCTGAAGGAGGTATCAAACCATGATGTCCCACCTCTGTCAGCTGTTCTGGCCAGGTTGATAATCCCAGTATGGTTCTGTGGCTGGCAGGGCCACTTCTCCCTCAGGAACTGTACTATCTGCTAGGTGAGTCTGGTCTGCCTACAGTCTAGCTGCTGCCTGAAATCTTTGCTCCTCAGGAGTGAGAGTAGAAGTCTGGATGACATAGAAGTCATGCCAGGTTAGATCGTAGGCCTGGGACAGATAGTGAAACTCGTTAATATAAACGGAAGGATTAGCAGAAAAGGAACCGAACCACTTTTCTATCTGAGAGAGATCTGGAAGAGAGAGGGGAACATGAACTTTAATAATACCATCAGCTCTTGCTTCCTCCTGGAGAGGGCAGAGAAGGGCAGGGTTAAGGTGAGATCTGGTATGAGAGGAGATGGAGGAGGATTGGGAGGGGTTAGTCTAGTGTGTAGAAGTAGGGTGAGGTGTGTGGGGGTTAGGGAGATGGGTAGGAGGAAGGAGGGAGAGGAAGGTGGGTAGGGAGAAAGTTAAGCTTGAACTTTAGCTTTGAATGGGGAGGGATCAGGTGGGGATGGGTAAGGGGACAAATGTGGAGAATTGTTCCACAGGAGGAGGTTGGGTAGTCAGGGTACCAGGGAGTGGGAGAGGGGCCAGTGCCTCTGGATGCATGGTCATGGTGGAGGGTATTAAGTGGGCTCCCTGAGGAGAAACATGTGGTTCTGGGTTTGCATGTGCGCCTTGCTTTCCTGTCTCCCCAACATGTGCTAGGCCACCTGAGAGTGCCGTATTTAATAAAATGGTGGGCATTTTATTTATTTATTTTTATATTTATTTATTATGTATACAATATTCTGTCTGTGTGTATGCCTGCTGGCCAGAAGAGGGCACCAGACCCCATTACAGATGGTTGTGAGCCACCATGTGGTTGCTGGGAATTGAACTCAGGACTTTGGAAGAGCAGGCAATGCTCTTAACCACTGAGCCATCTCTCCAGCCCAATGGTGGGCATTTTAATTTGGTTTGATCTGACCTAATTGGATTTCTTTGTGCCAGCGAAGCCACCCCTCTTAGGATATTTTTCCTTGACCCCCTTTCCAGGAAAAGTCAAGACCACTCCCACAGACTATTTAAACTGCTCCTCAGAAAATAAACAAGTGGTCTTCCCTCTTCCTTTTTGGTGGTCTTGTTGACTTTCTGTTCCCCCACTCAGGCCACCTGAGAGTGCAGATGTCCAATTAAACCTGGATATCTTTTAATTTGGTTTGATTTGGTCTGATTGGAATTATTTGCATCGGTAGAGAGGCTCGTTTTTAGGAATATTCATAATATTTATCATCATGTTGGGTAATATGGAGGATGCTGGAGAAGTAGCCCAGAATTCTACTTCCTGATCTGTAGGCAGCAGTGAGAGAAAGAACTGAGCCTCAAAGTATACCCTCCAGAAACACATTTCCTCCAACAAAGCCACTCCCCTAATCCTTCTCAAATAGTCCCACTCACTCATGACTAAGGATTCAAACATATGAGCACACGGGGGTAAATCTTATTCACAACACCACAAACTCTGTTTCATTTTTATTTTTATGTGTGTTGCTGGGGATCAAGCCAAGCCTTGAGCAAGTGCTCAGCCTAGAAGCTATATTCCCAGCCCTGTCCTGGAACTTCTGACCTTACTGCACCATCTTCCTGAATGCTGAAACGATAGGTGTTTGCTGTCCCACTCAGCCTACAATTACATTTAGCCATATAAACACAGTAACACTTTAAGCATGCACATTATTACTTTGAATTAAAAATTAAACAAACACAAATAAAATCTATTGCTTTTGAAGGCAAACTATGGCTATGCTTAGATAACTGAGAATGAGGATTTCTTGAATCCATGAATTTGAGAACCAGCTATCTCAATAACAACAACAACAACAACACAACACATACACAGCATAACAATACATGCACTCACACACAGGACACACAAACACATACACACATCCTCACACACTCATACACCACACACACACATACACACACACATGAGCATATGTGCACACTAAATAGGAACTGGCCATGTAAATCAGTTGGTAGAGGGTACACATGAAACCCTGGATTCAACGGTCAGTAACAGCATGAACTGTGGTGACATGCACCTGTGATCTCAGCAAGCAGAGGTGGAGGCATCAGGATCAAAAAAAAAAATCTTCAAGAGCATCTTCACAGAGTTTGGGCCAGCCTGGACGAGTGACCATATCTCAACATCAGAGAAGTAAAGGAACAGCCACAGTCACCTCTCTCCTCTCAGAATCCTCAGAGTGAAAGGGCCAAGATCTTATCTACAACCTGTCTTATCACTTTCTCTCTCCTGTCTGTGGAGACCTCCACACCTCTATGGTTAACTAGTGGCTAACTCCATCTGATCTTTAGGCAAGTTTCATTTGTCAGAACATAAAATATCACAACAAAAATGAATAAAGAAACCAACAAATAAGGTTCAGAGCCACGTTTAGAAACACTGGATTTTCAGTGAATATTAGGGGTATTCTAATTTGAAATTAGTTAAAATATGGCTTTTTTTTCTTCCTTGTCTTCTTCCTTCTTCCATACATACACACACAGCCTGTTTGGAACTGAGTTTCCTTTATCAAAACAGGTCTGAGACAAGAAGACAACACAGCCGGCTAATGAAGCCCGCTGACTCTGTTAGTAGAGTTGACTTCTAGGCCTCATGAGGAGATCTAGCGCTCAGAAATGTAGGTGTGGCAAAGGAGAAGCTAATTCTTTTAAGTGTGATTTCATGTTGGTTTGCCAATTGTTGGCAGAAATGAAGGAAAGTGCTGGAAGTTTGCATTGCTTGTGCCCTCCACACACCCTCAGATGCACATCTGGACTGTCTTCAAGTCTGAAGTCTAATTTCTGAAGCAATTCATGAGAAAATAAGATCAGAAAAAGAGCCAGCTGAGGTTATCTCAGTGTGACCCTAGCATCAAGGCAAACTGGCAGACAGGTCAAAACTAGCTTGATTTATTTGGTGAGTTCTAGGCCTGTCTGTGAAAAGCAATGAAGGGATGAAGGAGCAAAACAAACTCCATTTTGGAAAAAAAAAAAAAACAAAAAACTCCATTTTAGACAGAACCTAACCAGGGGACTGAAGACAGTCCAGCAAAGTCATAAACATTCCCAAGAGACTGTGTCTGCCCTGGTCAAAGTGGCCCCACCAGGGTACTCAAACAACATCTGTTTACATCTGCTTGCTTCAAACGTCCTTGTCGGTACCTGATTAACCACTGTTTCACCCCCGTGGATATCTGGAGGACATAACGGGGGGGGGGGGGACTGTTGCTATCCCCTCTTAGATACTAATAGCCTATCAGGAACTAGCAGCTGAGGTGAGGTAAAGACCTCACCTTTAGCCATTGTTATAAGTATTTTGTATTTTGAGACTATAACCTTGTGACTGCTTTGTGGCTTTTGTCTTTATAAATCCCTTACAAAAATAAACAGGGTCCTTCTTCCTCCATCTGCTGTGTCAGACTGTGTGACAGGAGACCCATGTTAGCCTGTACTTAATAAACAAAACCTTGCTTTTGCATTCAGAAGTGTGGCTCCATGGTGGTCTTCTTGGGGGTAGATACATAGATAGATAGATGATAGATAGACAGACAGATAGATAGATATATAGACAGAAAGACAGATAAAGCAGGTGGAGATAGAAGAGATCTTTGTGGAATGAAATTTTTTTTTATGCTTTGGTTTTTTGTTTTTTGTTGTTGTTGGTTTTTTTTTGGTTTTTCGAGACAGGGTTTCTCTGTGGCTTTGGAGCCTGTCCTGGAACTAGCTCTTGTAGACCAGGCTAGCCTTGAACTCACAGAGATCCACCTGCTTCTGCCTCCCGAGTGCTGGGATGAAAGGCATGAGCCACCACCGCCCGGCTGTGGAAAGAATTTAACAGGTGGTTTTTAAACAGATTTGTGGCCAGGCGGTGGCGATACACGCCTTTAATCCCAGCACTCAGGAGGCAGAGGCAGGCAGATCTTTATGAGTTCAAAACCAGTCTGGTTTACAAGAGTTAGTTCCAGGATATGCTCCAAAAGCTACAGAGAAACCCTGTCTCGAAAAAAATAAAATAAAAAGATTTGTGTGTGTCAAGTATATGTATTTGTGTAACACACATGTAATGTCTAAATGGGCCACAAGAGGATGTGAGGTCTCTAGAGTTACAGGCAGTTGTAAACTACCTGTGGGTTCTGGGAATTGAACTCCAGTACTCTCTGAGACTGGAATTCATATCTAAGAGATGCTCTTGACTGTTGAGCTTGCTCTCCAGCCGGAACATATGCTTCTTACATTTTTTTCTTATTGAATGTCAGTCTGTAAGTGTGGGTTAACTTGCACCACAGTCTTGTGATTGTTTTGTTTTGTAGTGGAATAAGCCCCATGTCTCGTGTAGCATGAATAATAAAAACCCAGAGACAGAAATTGGGGTTCAACCCGAAAACTAAAAAAGCAAAACAACCAAGCCGCTAGAGAAGTCTTACCTCTACCAAGGCTGAGCGACCATAAACTAAGCAGCCTAAGCCTCTCATCTCCCATTTTATATTCCTTCTAGTGCTGAGAATAAAGATGTGTGACTCCCTAGGACTGGGATTAAAGGTGTGAGCCACCACCACCTGAATTTGTTTGGGCATTGCTCTTGGGTGGCCTTAAACTCACAGAGATCCATCTAACTCTGTCTCCCAAATCCTGGGATTAAAGGTGTGTTTCACCATTACCTGACCTCTAGTGGCTTTAGCTTTGCCTCAGGTCTTCAGGAAAGATTTATTTATCAAAATACAAATAATACACCCCTACAGTTTCACACATGGCAATAATCTAAAGAACAGAATTCTTTCATTGTCAGGTATTACAGTATTTTTTTTTTTATAATCAAACCCAGCATGTGCTAAGCAGGGCCCTGAATGAATTACACCCTCAGCCAAGACAACACACACCTTCACTATATTTTTGTGTTTGTTTAGCTTTATTGTGGCACCAGTGATTGAAACAAGGTGGGCCTCCATGCATTTATGGGGCAAATGCCTACCACATAGAAATATCCCGGGCATGTTTTGGTTGGAGGAGACAGGGTCTAAGTAAATCATCCATTCTGGCCTTGAGCTCATTCTGTAATCCAGGCAGGCTTTGAATTTGGGGGATCTTTGTAGCTCAAACTTCCCAGAAGCTAAAACTTCAGGTCCAGGTAAAGCAGTAAGGTGTTAAAGAGTAACACTGCTTGGTAGCTAAGCTTCTAACAGAGTTCTCATTGTTTGGTTTTAGCTTGTGTGACTCCCCTGAAGCTTTCCGAAGCCCCAGGGACACATGCCAGTGAATACCAAAGTCTACATTCTCTGTTTGTTACACACAAGATGTCTGTGAAAAAGTTAATTTGTAAATTAAGCACAATAAGAAATTACCAGTAACTAGTAAGAAACAACTATGATAACAAACTACAATGGCTAGCTAAGTGTGGCACTGCACATCTTTAATCCAAATATTTGGGAGGCAGAGGCAGGCAGATTCCAGGCCAGCTAGGGCTATGTAGTGAGTTCTTATCTCAAACAAGCAATATCTACCACAATGAGTGTGTTGTGCATGTGGTGTTCCACTGCAGTCTTTTCACTGCTATTATTTTGTTGTCTTCTTTTTCTTTTTCTTTTTTTGAGACAGGATCTCCTATGTAGTTTAGGCTGACCTTGAATTTGCAGGAATTCTCCTGCCTCTGCCTCTTCAGTGTTGGAATTATGGGCTGGTACCACCTCCTTCTGGCAATGTTGAGGATTATTGGGAAGTGAGAGAAAAAAATTGAGAAAACAAGGACTAACTAGCCACCATGAAGGACATGGCTGTGAGGGTGGTGGCTTTGGGGAGCGCAGGTTTAAGGAGTGTAGGGTGCATGCTTGAAGGTCCTTAGAGGATGGGAAAGTGCAGAGACAGGAAGGGTCAGACTTTCACCGGATCCTATAGACCTTGTGACTCACTGTAGGATCACTGACTTTTGCCCTGAAAGCTGAGCGGTTGAGAAGTCAGGCACAATTACAGACTTAGAAAATAAACTGACAAAGGAAAGAAGCTGACAGAGTAAACGTGGCTCTTTACAACAGTGGCATTGTTCTTTGTTTGCTCCGTCCACCTCAGCAGGCTGGCAACTCAGGCCTGAAGCTGGCACAGAGGCGACTCCTCCGAATACATTAGCAGGCTTGATCTGGGACCATGAGCTGAGCAGGCTAAGCAGGCGCTTTTCTCTAATATGTTCTCTCTGTGTTTCTAGTATTAAATAAACACTCAGATGTTTATAAGAACTGTTGGTAAGCCGCCCACTCTATCTTCCCAAACCACAGGCTCTGAAACACTCAACCAACAAAATTCTGGACAGAAAAATAGCATTCTGAGGGTAGTATCTTCTAAGCAGCTTGTACCACGTGGTGCGGCATTTAAGCATTTTTCCCTTACAGCAGAAAGTGCAAATCAAATCACCTAGGAAATTAGAGATTGAAAGGGAAGTGCTTTTTGGTTTGGAGTGATATTAGTCAATTAGTTAATTTTTGTGACGCTGAGGATTGATCATAGAGCCTTGTGCCTGAGATCAAAGGACTCCAGCCCTTAGGTAAAGGTCTATATAGTACTGGCTGGTAATTTTAGCAAACAAAATAACAGCAGCCTACTCAAGAGACTGGATTTCTGATTCTTTACATTCTCTCTCTCTCTCTCTCTCTCTCTCTCTGTGTGTGTGTGTGTGTGTGTGTGTGTGTGTGTGTGACCAGGTGTATGGGAGCCAGAGGACAACAACAACAAGCTGCTTCTCTCCTTTCACCATGTACTACCAACTGACTAAACCAAAGTTTTTAGTCTTGGCAGTAGGTATCTTTCCTTCTGACCAAAGTTTACTTTTCCACTAAACAATATGTATTTGGTTGTCCTATAGTTGGGAGGGTGACAAGTCAAACTAATGTATTCTTCATGGAGAAAGGCAAGAAACAAGAGAAAACGGGAGAGTAAGATTGTGAGAATAGCTGCTACTGTGATGCTCTGTGCAGTCCAAGGGCAGGGGATATAGAGGAAGGAGGATCAGAAGCTCAAGGTTATTCCTGGGTATGTATCAAGTCAGTCTTGGAAAATATAGAACTCAAATAGATAAACAGTAAAAAATAATGTTTTAAGATTGGTGAATGTGGCTGGGCATGGTGGTGCATACCATTAATCCTAGAAGTTGGAGGTAGAAGTAGGAAGACCAGAAGTCTACAACCAGTCTTTATTACACACTAAATACGAGGCCATTCTTGGTTATGTGAGACCCCATCTCAAAACACACACAGACACACAAGCACAGAGAGAGGGGGGTGGACTGGTAAACATTTTTGAAGTTCATATATTTAAAAACACATGAAACCTACTGTTTTTAATGATTTTAATTGAGCTCTACATTTTTCTCTGCTCTTCTTCCTGACTCTCCCCTCCCCTTCTATCCTCTCCCAAGATCCCTATGCTCCCAATTTACTCAGGAGATGTTGTCTTTTTCTACTTCCCATGAAGATTAGATCTGTGTATGTCCTCATTGTTGTCTAGGTTCTCTGGGATTGTGATTTGTGGGCTGGTGTTCCTTGCTTTATGTTTAAAAACCACCTATGAGTGAGTAAATGTGATAATTGTCTTTCTGGGTATGGGTTACCTCACTCAAAATGATGTTTTCTAGCTCCATCCATTTTCCTGCAAAATTTAAGATTTTTTTTTCTCCATTGTGTAAATGTACCACATTTTCCTTATCCATTCTTTGTATCTCATTGTCATGAAAACCCTAAGTTGTTAAAATCACATTAGAGGGTCTCACATTCAACAATCAGGAAATTTTAAAATAGCAGTAATTATTTTCATTTTAAGAAAAAGTCCCCCTCTATCCTCCCTACCCCAAGTATTGAACATGAAGAATGGGCTTGCTTTTGCATCAATTTCATATTCATGTGAAGCAGCAACAATGACCATCAAAAATTTGGCATTCCTGTTTACATATGCTCCAATTTTTTCCCTAATTTCAAAAAGCCATTTTCCAGTCTTGCCATAAAACAGACTATAGATTCTAGGTAGCAAAGATTCAGAAACCAATGTTAAGTCAAAGAAAAGAGAAAGCAGGGCACCACACTAAATTTCTGGATCTAATACACTAGAATGAAACCCAGGAAATGTTACCTACTGTTTGGAAGAATAAAGACCTGCAAAGGCGGATGTTTGGCTGTCTAGTATTTTACACTGTGGCTCTGCAGCATCTGCTAACTGACGCAGACATGCATGCTGTGTATCCCTGCCCTGTGTCCTAGCTCCCTCCCTCCCACCCCCACCAACCTACTACCGTATACCAAATATTGTGGATATGAGCCCAAGTCACCCCAGACAATCCAGCGATCAAAGTTAGTGTAATGCACTGGTGTGAGTGAGATACAGAAGAGTCCCTTCAGTCTTGTCAAAGTTCTGCTGTAGAAGAAAGTTGGCAGCCAAATTCTCATTCATCTCACAAGCAAAATATGCTTGAGTCACAAGTCCTTCAGGAAATCCTAGTGCCTTATCTGTTCTCTCGGTTCTTTCTCCTGAAGTGTTACTTGAACGTAGTTCATGTGCCCACTTCCAGTGTTTGCCATTCCTCCTCTGCCACCTCCTCCTCCACACTGACCATTGCCTTCCTGAACTGGTTCATTTAACATCTGAATAAAGTGTTTCTGGTGTTGGTTACTTTGCTGCAGGACACCACCAGCCAGCCACATTGTGTCCTGTAGTCATTGTCCCCTTTTTATAGGATCCGACCTGTCGAGCTGTTAGGGTCCAATGCCCCAACCAAAAACTACTTTTTCCTAACTGGATCCGTGCAGAGGTGCAGGAAAAGATGAGACACAGTTCACACAGCAATATCGGAAGAGAGTCTCAGGCTTCATTCATTCCTGAAGATCACCTGCGTTTATTATTCAAACACCTTTTATTTCCCCTAGGTAAACCAAGGTGGAAACTCATTAATATTCTCTTTCTGGGGGACATGGGAGTATGGTCAGACCTGCAACTCAGACACCAGCTTGGAATCCACACCTCTCCCCAGGTGATCTACATAATAACAAAAGAGAAAGAGCAGTACATCCTGAAGCTTTTGTTAGGTAGCCACAGCTTGTCTGGCAGGATAGTAGCTGCCTTGGAAACCAAACATGGCCAGAGAACGTGGCTGTAAATATCTTGTATGAAACATGGGCCTACATCGGACTTCTTCAATTTGCACTTTAAATGTCCCCGAAGCCACAATCAAGTTGTCAGTCACAATGTTTATTTTTGTTACCAAGGAAAGGATAGAAGCCTGCTCGGCAGAACTGGTGTCAAGGTCCTGATTCCTCTTCAGCAAGGGCTCACTGAAGGATGTTTCACCAGGTGCAGGCTTGATGCGAGGAAAAGTCATTTCACACAAATAGAAATCAAAAGGGATATGGGGCACAAAAGGCCTGAACTTTCCTCCAGGCTCTCCTCTGGAACCAAAGTGCCCTCCACGACCACATCCTCCGTCACCCCTCATGGCCTGCTTTCTCCTGAACAAGGAGACCACTCAACCGCCCTTTCCCTGGAAGAAATCAGGTCTGCCGAGGTTAGCTTTTTATTTTTTTTTTTAATTTTTTTTTTTTTTTTTTAGTTTTTTGAGACAGGGTTTCTCTGTGGTTTCGGTTCCTGTCCTGAAACTAGCTCTTGTAGACCAGGCTGGCCTCAAACTCACAGAGATCCGCCTGCCTCTACCTCCTGAGTGCTGGGATTAAAGGCGTGCGCCACCACCTCCAGGCAAAAAATGTGTAGCCCAGGCTGGCCTCGAACTCGTGATCCTCCTGCCTCTGCCTCCTTCAGCAAATCCTACCGGCGTGTGCCACCTCAACCAGCAAAAACTACAAGTCCTTCAGGACCATGGTGGGGGGGGGGGTTGGCACGGGTTCAAGGTCTTTGTTCTTTCCTATCCTGTTACATCAGCTTGCTTTTTGTTTTTAGAGTGAGGTCACCATGTCCCTGAATCAGGACATCTTTATCAGTCTCCACCAGGTGGCTGGGGATCCTTGTGCTTTGAAATTTCCCGAGTGGGGAAGTCACTGTCTTGTCTGGGAACATGAAGCTAGTCTGGGTTTTTGATTTTAAAACATCCAGCTAGGAAATTCCTTCTTGTTCCTTTGAGAATAAGGGATGAGGGTCTCACAGTATATGTATTTTAGACATAAATTATGAGGAGATGCATTACTGGAAGAACATCCAGAAAGGTTTTTTAGACTGTTTGCATACACCACACACAAACACACACAAACACATACACACAAACACATACACACACACAAACACACACACACACACTTTAATGAATAAACATAGGCTGGAAAGATGACTCAGTAGTTAAGGGCACTTGCTGGGGCTTGAAACATAGCTCAGTAGTTAAGAGGTATCCTAGTACCCTCATGGTGAATCACAGCCATCTGTAACTCCAGTTCCAGTACCTTCTCCTGCCTTTAAGGAGACCATACATATAATGTGGTGCACAGACATGCATGCAAGTAAAATTTAAGAAACATACAGAGAGAGAGAGAGAGAGAGAGAGAGAGAGAGAGAGAGAGAGAGAGAGAGGAGGGAGGGAGAGAGAGAGAAGGAGGGAGGGGGAGAGAGGGAGGGATGTAGGGAGGGAGAGAGAGAGGTAGGGGAGAAAAAGACGGGGGGGGGGGGAGGAAGTACTCATAACAAGCAGCTCATAACCACCTTTAACTTCAGCTTTAGGATATCTGACATCTCTTCTAGCCTCTGCAGGCACTGCACTCATGTGTGTAAAAACTCACACAGACACATAATAATAAATCTGAATACAGAGTTTTAAGTTTACAGATAATTTGAATAGAGACTGCAGCAACTGCTCACACTGAGTCCTCCCTCCCCTCACCTCTCTCCCCTTTCTGATCGTTAGAACTTTTCACAGCACAGCACCTTTGGTGTTCCGCCCATGAGAAACTACTGGAGCCTAATAGTCATTTGACTATGTCTTTACTGTTGCCTTTTACAGAATACCAGACAGGAATGTAGAGCGACATGCCCATTGTGGTGTGACAGCTTATCTCTTTTTTCACTAAATAGCATTCCGCTACATGGATGCACCATATGCTCATCCAGTCATCTAAGGAAGGTCTTATGGGTGCTTACAGGGATGGGCCATTGTGAATGAGCTGTTGGAAACATCCCTTTGTAGGTTTCATCTTGCTTTAAAATAGTCTTATTGTAGCCAAGACTGACTTTGAACTCTTCACCATCCTGTCTTCAGCTGCCACGTGCTGGTATTACAGTTGTGTGACATCACGCTGGGCTTTCTGCAGGCATTTCCCTCGTGGAGACAGCCAGCTCCACAAGTTGTTCTCTAATCTCCACACACGCATACACAGTAGATAAACAAGTGAAAGTGTAATTTTTTCCTAGATTATTTGCATAAATACCAGGATGTGTGATTATCTATCATATGTTTAGGTTGTTTAGTTTTGTAGTGAAGCTCTCAAAATGTCTTGGAAAGTGACAGCACCATTTGCATTTCCACTAGCAATGAATGCAAGTCTTTGAGTGCCACACACTCACTAGCATGGTGATTGACCACTCTCATAGTCTGTTCTGCAGTTCACTGCATTATATCCACACGCTGACTAGCATGGTGATTGACCACTCTCATAGTCTGTTCTGCAGTTCACTGCATTATATCCACACACTCACTAGCATGGTGATTGACCACTCTCATAGTCTGTTCTGCAGTTCACTGCATTATATCCACACACTCACTAGCATGGTGATTGACCACTCTCATAGTCTGTTCTGCAGTTCACTGCATTATATCCACACACTCACTAGCATGGTGATTGACCACTCTCATAGTCTGTTCTGCAGTTCACTGCATTATATCCACACACTCACTAGCATGGTGATTGACCACTCTCATAGTCTGTTCTGCAGTTCACTGCATTATATCCACACACTCACTAGCATGGTGATTGACCACTCTCATAGTCTGTTCTGCTGTTCACTGCGTTACATCCACATGCTGACTAGCATGGTGATTGACCACTCTCATAGTCTGTTCTGCAGTTCACTGCATTATATCCACACACTCACTAGCATGGTGATTGACCACTCTCATAGTCTGTTCTGCTGTTCACTGCGTTACATCCACACGCTGACTAGCATGGTGATTGACCACTCTCATAGTCTGTTCTGCTGTTCACTGCGTTACATCCACATGCTGACTAGCATGGTGATTGACCACTCTCATAGTCTGTTCTGCTGTTCACTGGGTTATATCCACACACTCACTAGCATCGTGACTGACCATTCTGATAGTCTGTGCTGCTATTCATTGCAATGTTTATATATGCAATAGTATATACCATTAGCATTTTCATATGCTTATGTATCATATATTACTCTTTCTTAGTCTCTGCTCACATTCTAAGTATGTCCATTGTGAAACTGGATTGTTGTACCTAGTGTCCCAGACTTATAATCCCAGCTACTAGGGAGACTGAGACAGGAGGGGCCTCCATTCTAGGCTATAGAGTGAAATCCAGGACAACATAGAGAATTTACTGAGACGTATTTCAAAATAAAACTAAGGGATATATACACAAATTAAATAAAAGATTTTATACATAATTATAAACCAAAACAAAAAGAGCACACTCATCAGGCCAACAAGATAGTTCAGCCACCAAGCCTGATATACTGGGTTCAATTCCCATTACCCACATGGTAGAAGAAGAAAATCAATTCTTAGGACTTGTCCTCCAACCAACACAAATGCCTTAACGTGTATAGCCTCCAACACAAATAAAAAGCAGTTTTAAAAATCAAAAGAAGCCGGGCGGTGGTGGTGCACGCCTTTAATCCCAGCACTCGGGAGGCAGAGGCAGGCGGATCTATGTGAGTTCGAGACCAGCCTGGTCTACAAGAGCTAGTTCCAGGACAGGCTCCAAAAAACCACAGAGAAACCCTGTCTCGAAAAAAACCAAAAAAAAAAAAAAAAAAAAAATCAAAAGAAGCTTGATGCAGTAGCAGATGCTTCTAATCCCAACACTCAGGAAGGAGAGGCAGAAGGATCAGGAATTTGGGGCTAGCCCAGGCTTTGTGAGACCCTGTCTCCAATAAACAGACAGCAGGGAGCTGGAGAGATGGCTCAATGGTTAAGACCCCTTGCACCTCTTGCATAGGACCTGGATTGAGTTTTGAGCACACATAGGGCAGCCCACTATGTGTCACTCCAGTTCTTTCTTTCAGTCTCAGAAGACACCAGGCATTCACATGGTGCACTGGCATCACACAGGCAAAACATTCACACACACAAAATAAATAAGTAGATAAATAAAACAAAAACAAACAGAAAAAGATAGCTGGAGTGATGGAGGAAGGTCATTTGTCAATAAACAAACTGCCTTGGCCCATTTGAGAGGCCATCTCTTAGGTGGGTGAAGTAGACAGAATAGAATGCTGGGAGGAAGAGGAAGTGAGCTCAGATGCAGGGCAGCTCCTCTGAGAGACAGACGCCATGCTCTCCTCTCCAGAGCAGATGCAATGAAGCTCCGACCCAGGATGGACGTAGGCTAGAATCTTCCCAGTAAGCGCACCTTGGGGTGCTACACATATGAACAGAAATAGGTCAAGCAGTGTTTAAAAGAATACAGTTTCTGTGTAATTATTTCGGGTATAAAGCTAGCCGTGCAGGCAGCCATGAGCCGGGCTGTGGGAAGAGGCCCGCAGCTCCTACTACATTGGAGACATAACTTGGCTGGACAACACTTTCCTATAATACACAAGATCCTATGCTCAGTTTCCAATAATAGAGGAAGAAAAGTAAAGAGCTGGGAGGGGAAGCTAAGGCTGTAACTCAGCAGGTAGAACACTTAGCTAGCACACAAGAGATGCTGGATTTAATCACTAGTACCACATAAACAAGGTATGGTGCGGCTTGTCTAGCTCTCAGGAAGAGAAAGTATATCAATCAGAAGTGCAAGATGATCCTTGGAAGTACATAGTTGTTAACATGGTCCAAGAATAGAGGTGTGTGAAGAGTATTCTGAGTGTTTGTGAGAAAATGTCAAGAAAACAAGGCGAGGCCTGTGATCTCAGTTTCTTTAAAAACATGGAATTGTTCTTGAAATATGCTTTTGTGGCCTCCCTGGTGTAGTAGATAAGAGTGGATTGACAACAGGCTATTATTATTTGTTTCTATGCTTCTATGGAAAAATATATTTTTGCCACATGCATCTTGTCCTTGTGATTAAATCCTCATTATGACTTGAACTCATGAAACTTTACTCAGCTGACCTTTCTTAATTAACACTCAGAGAATAAATTGTCTAATGTTCTGAGTAAAGTTGGCTATATCCTGAGACTTTAGTCCACCTCAATTTTAGACTCCACTCTCCCAGGTTCATACTTCCAACTGATGACCAGCCTAACTCTATCTTAAGATTAAAAGCCATCTTGTTCCAAGATCAAAATAAATTCATTCCTTTTTTTTTTTAAACTTGGGATGGATCAGGTCTTGACCCATTTTCTGGAATGTGATATTTTCCACACACTGTGCCCTGACCACCACCCTTACAAGATGTTCTGCTAAGTACTCTTGAAGTGTTAAGTCAAGTTCTTATGTAACCAAAATTCCTCTTGAAATCCTCCAATCTTGAAAACTGCCTAGTCTTACATTTTTTGGGGGCTATGTAAACCCACTGTCTCCTATGGTCACTGCCAGTTTCTCAAATTCTGCTTTAGGGAGATAGTCCTGACTGTCAGAAAATAAAGCTTGCTTAATTTGACCAAATGAATTTGGGTAATGGTCTTTATACTCTTCCAGTGGAATTGATACACATAGAGCAGTAAGCACATAGTGACTGTCATACGGGGTGGATGAGACCTTGTTTCTTCTAGGCCAGACAGAGCTACATGAGATTTATCTGTCAGGAGCCGTGTCCCCCCAAAATTTACAGGAAGCACCGCCGTGAGGAGTTTTTGCAGAGGGCTTCACTTCTCAGTTGTATTGAGAATAGTCTTATTGACCAAGCCTATCCCACACCCAAATTAACTGTTAATAGAGAGTTATCTGTTAACGGAACCTGCCTCACATTCCAAACTATCTAGAGTACTAGGTGTGTCACCTTGTGACTTCCCGACCAAGGAATCGTGACCCGACCCATCGTAACCTCTCAGACTCCTTGATGGGCGTGGACCACGTGGCAAGACCCCGTGCCCCAGCCCCCCAAGCTCCCCATCCAGGGGCTATATAAGCTGTAACCATGACCCTAATAAACGGAGGCTTTGACAAATCTGCCTAGCCTCCTTCCCCTTATCAGCCTATGCCTTTCAGGTGGTGCCTCTCCGTGACCCTGGAATAACTGGCCAGCCAGGCGGGTTACAAACCCTAGACAGAGTAACCCGTCGAGGCGGATACAGTGGCGCCCAACGTGGGGCTCGGAGCACGGTTAACTTCCCGGACGACGACGCGCAGTCCCGGGACGACAAGAAATAGAAGATTCTGCAGCTGTAGAACTCGGACAGATCTGCAGGATAAGGTAGGCGCAGGTTCGCTGTCGTCCCATAAGACATGGGCCATTCGCTTTCAAAGGAAGAGAAATTCATAAAGGAATTTAAACAATCACTCAGGGTGAGAGGAGTAAGAGTAAAAAAAAGAGATTTAGTTGCATTTTTTTGTTTTATAGATAAAATATGCCTCTGGTTAGTTTTAACAGGCCCAGAAACACACCCTATTCTCCGCGTCTTCCTTAGTTTCCAAAAAGGACTCCGCAGCCACCGCCCTGTGCTCTGACTGCTCCCGATAGCATGCCTTTGGTTCAGAAATTGTTCAATACAAAGCCGTCCTTAAGGCCCAAATAGAAGGTCTCAAACAAGTTCTTGCATTGCAGCATGAAGTTCTAGACCTTTCCTCTCAGATTCGGGACTTACAATTCACTATGGAAAAAGGCAGGATTTTAGACAAATGGGCAAACGGAGCTAGACAAGCGAAAGCTGCTGAGCTCCACCCTGATTCCACAGAAGACCCCCTAGGGCTAGAGAGCCTGTGTCTTAGCCTCCTGCCGCCAGACAGGTTGGCTGTAAGGAGGTCTGGACTCAGAAAGTTACAGCTTCAGGACAATAAAAGGAGATAAATGTGCTTCTTTTCCATTCTAAAATTTTGCTTCTTGGTCAAAAATCTTTAGTTTGTAGGCATATAAATTTATATCTAAGGTAGATTAATTTCAGTACTGTGGTTCTGTAGAAAAGTTTTAAAATCAAAGACTGTGATACATTCAGAGGATTTTTAAAATTGTTTAGGATATCCTGAATTTTTATTTCTTTCTTATAAAGTTGAGGATTGTCCTTTCGAGTTCTGTGAAAAGTTTTGCTATAATTTTAATGTACATTTGCATTAATTTTGTATGTGAGTTCTGTGAGGAATGTTGCTATAATTTTTAATGGACATTTACACTGAATCTGTAGACTGCTTTCAGTGAAATTGTCATTTTTGCTATGTTTCTTCTACTTTCCCAAGAAAATAGGAGATTTTTATTTTCTAATGTCTTAAATTTTTTTTTAAAAGAGTTAAAGCTCTTATCGTACAAGTTTTTTCATTTGTACGCCCACTCTTGGGTGGGAGTTGTATTGTCTTAGCTTGTGGTCCTTTCCTGCTGCCAGGTGTAGCTTGAGGGTAAACTGCTGAGACTCAGGCCTCTCACTAAATTCATCGAGGGCCAGAGTTATACTCTAACAAGTGATAATGGTTAAAAATAAAAAAACATTTCTGCCTTCACAATCAGAGGTAAGAGGACCCAAAAACTTCTGTCCTGCTTGCTTGGAGTTACTCCAAGATATTTTATGGTATTCATGGATATTTAAAAGGATGATGTCTCATTTATCCTAGGTGTAAAAGAGATACACTTGGGTTATTTTCAGATTCTGGCTATGATAAAGTAGTTCTGCTGTATACATAGCTGAGCACATGTTTTTATGGTCAAAAAACTTTTGTATTTAGGCCCAACAGGGGTATTGATAAGTTTTAAGGTAGATATTTGCCTAATTTTAAAAAATGGCCGTAATGAGGGACTCCCAATGCTGGGGAGACTCTCACTCAGGTCTCGGGAGGGCACAGCCCCCCCAGTGACTTGCAGGAGACTGTCCTTGCTGCAATCGCACGAGGCTCGTGACCCACGTGGGGGAAAAGTTTGGCCTCTAGTGACCTGTAGAGGAAATTTTTGAAAAAGAGACCACAGCCCTATGGTCCAGAGGGTCATAAAAATTCCAAAAATCCAGTGACGGTCGCAGGGGGACAGCTCCCTGCCTCTCGGGACCACTCCCAGGTTCCTAGAGCAGTGTGATGATAATCACAGGAGGAAAATGCCTTGTTTTTTTGGGATTGTTTATCAGGATTGCAGTCTGGCTTTGTCTTCAGCTGGTTCCTAGGGCAGGGTCGCTGAACAGGCTAGCCCTAGATTTTTGATTCTTCTTTTCCTGCTAGAGAAGTCTGGATTTATTCAGGCCTTTCAATACTGTGTATGATTCAAAAGTGACTGCCAGTTTACACTTCCAACGCAAGTATGCACTTCCAACAACAAAGTTTTTTCTTTACCCACATTTTCTTAAACATAAATTGTTAATAATAATTTTTAATCTTGGTCATTTTTACAAGGATAAAATAAAATCTCAGAGTTTTAATTTGCATTTCTCTGATGGCTAAAGGATGTTATTTTTAAACATTTTTTTAAACTGTCTCTCAGTTTGTCTGTTGAGAGTTTTCAGTTTAGGTCTGTATCAAATGTTTTTATTGGATTAAATTTTTTAATAACTAATTTTCTGAGTTCTTCATATATTTTTAAAATGGGTTTATGATAAGTAAGGATCTTTTCCCACTCTATAGTCTTGTTATACAAAAGTTTCTCAATTCAGGAGATATAATTTATGGTTTCTCCCAATGTTTGTGCCACTGAGGCTGTGTTTGAGATGTGGCAAAGTATACTTCAAAAATTTTTTCTCTATGAGGTTCAACAAAATTTTTATATGCTGAGGCCTTTGGCTCATTTAAACTTAAGTTTTGTACATGGAGATGGATATGGATTTATTTTTATTCTTCTACATGGTGGTGTCTAATGACACCAACATCATTAGTTAAAATACTTTCTTTTTTCATTTTCCTATCTGCGGGGCAGACTTGCAACTTAAGAGAATAGCTTATAAGCTTTTAGATATTCAATGGTTAAAGCTCTAGTTATAATATAGGAGATCTTGAGTTTTTATAGGAGACCTTGAGCCGCTAGGTAAAATTCTTACAAAAAACAGTTTCCAATAGAGAGCTTAGAAAGCTGCCAAGCAGGTACTCAAACAGGTAAAATATAAACCAACAGGTACAGTATATTAATTATAATACAGCTATGGCAAGTGTGTATATTAAATGTAAAACTTGTTCTACAACAGTTTTATAAAAAATGCTGTTTATGGCTAAACCTTCTCAATTTTGCCAGTTAAGATATTAAACTCTTAATTTAGAACAGTAGCCTGTCTGATACAAAAGGGCAGGATAAAATCTGGGAGATGGTTTAACAGAATATTGACTATGATCAATGATTCTTATACTAAACAATAGATTCATTGATAATTTTAAGATTGATTCCTGGACAATTGCCTTTGCTCAATTCAAAGGCCAAAACAATAATCTTTTCCCAGATGATCATTGCTACAATTCACACACCTGTATTTTGATAATGTTATAGCTAAAAATCCCTTAAAGGATTTTATGCTAAATTTTACAAATGGCTCTTCCAAGGAAGAACTGCACATATGGCTAATAATTAATAAAAAGAAAATATGGAGTGTACCAAGGCTCCTTGAAAGCAACTTATAACAGTTGCACACAGCAACTTATAACAGTTGCACACAGATCCTGATGCAAACGGATCTAGCATGATGACACCAAGCTAACCTTTACTAAGGCAAGGTAAAAAGGCCCTTGCAATGCATTATGAAAAAACCCGACCTATATATATTTGGGGTCGAGGAGACGTTTATGCTTTTTTCACAGAAAGAAAATATAAAAGCTAAACCTGATGTCGTGGCTGCAGACACCCCACAGAGGACTTCCCGGAGGAGATTGGAGAGGAATGCTTGGTCCGGTCGGTCTTCTCTGCCCCCAAGGAGGAGTGCCTGATAACAGAACCTGCTACGCCACTCTGCAGGACATCATGCTGCCTTTAGAGAGTCCAGGGAGACTGCTGAGATAATTGCCAGGATGTGCTTCAGATAGCTGACTCCAGCTCACCTCACCCAGGAAGCCCACCTGCCCTGAAGCACAAATGTTGAACTGCTTCTGCAGTCTGCATTCTGTTTGCTTTGCAGCTGAGGTGTAGACTAAACATTTGACTGTTTTAAACTTTGGGACACAAAACTCATTTTAATTAAAATATTAACCCCTCTTTACTTAAGAAGGGGGAAGATTGGAGTTCTGACTGTTGCTCAGAGACTGGAACTGGTGATATTTGATAACAAAAATGTCTGTCAATGTATGTATGTATTCTTACTGGAATTGACCTAATGATATTTGTAACTGCTTATAGATGTTGGAAAAGGTTTGACACATGCTGTAAAATGTTTAGGTTTAATGCATATGTTAAAAATTTTAGATTTTGATCCCTTTACACTGCCCTAATGTTTGGCAGGCAGCACTCGTAATCTTATTGTGGAGTAGGCATTTAGGAAGGAGGATATACCTTAGGCCAGACAAATGGTGAATACTGGGTTTGGAAAACGCCCTTTCTTCTTGTCTGGAAGATGGAGCTATTGGTGCCAAAATTATATCATTATATCTTTTATTTGAGGAGCTCCTCATAGACTTTTCATTAATGATAGATACAGGGGCCCAATGACGGGAGTTAGTGTGGACCCTCGCCTGAACAGCACACCATACAGAGGTTGTAGAAACCGGCTCAACAAGGCATGGTGCCAGGCACGAGGATTGCCCTCCACATGGCCTAAGACAGGGTTGCCCTGTGGTCAAAGACCTGCTTACTTTAGGTCTTGCTAGATACCTTTTATTTGAGGACCTCCAAGGAACTAATGCTACTTATAAGGCACCCCTCTGTTCCCAGGAGAGGTAAATTGCTCCACCATCCGAGAGAAGGGTCCTTCCTTGTCCCAGTCCCTTCTCATTTAGATCTGACACCAGGGTTAGACTCTGACCTGGTGCCCTCCACTTGATAGATGCCTGCTTTTATAAAAGGAAGGGGGATATGTCAGGAGCCGTGTCCCCCCAAAATTTACAGGAAGCACCGCCGTGAGGAGTTTTTGCAGAGGGCTTCACTTCTCAGTTGTATTGAGAATAGTCTTATTGACCAAGCCTATCCCACACCCAAATTAACTGTTAATAGAGAGTTATCTGTTAACGGAACCTGCCTCACATTCCAAACTATCTAGAGTACTAGGTGTGTCACCTTGTGACTTCCCGACCAAGGAATCGTGACCCGACCCATCGTAACCTCTCAGACTCCTTGATGGGCGTGGACCACGTGGCAAGACCCCGTGCCCCAGCCCCCAAGCTCCCCATTCAGGGGCTATATAAGCTGTAACCATGACTCTAATAAACGGAGGCTTTGACAAATAAGCTTAGCCTCCTTCCCCTTATCAGCCTATGCCTTTCAGGTGGTGCCTCTCCGTGACCCTGGAATAACTGGCCAGCCAGGCGGGTTACAAACCCTAGACAGAGTAACCCGTCGAGGCGGATACATTTATCCCTAAGCAAAATTATTTGGTGTTTTCATATATATATATATATATATATAGTTATATATTATATATTTAATATATAATATATTAAAATCAAAGTATTAATTACATTATGTCTCTTTTCCCCTTCCTCCCTCCAACCTTTCCTCTTTAAATTCTTTTTTTTTTTTTTTTTTTTGGATTTTCGAGACAGGGTTTTTCTGTGGTTTTGGAGCCTGTCCTGGAACTAGCTCTTGTAGACCAGGCTGGTCTCGAACTCACAGAGATCCGCCTGCCTCTGCCTCCCGAGTGCTGGGATTAAAGGCATGCGCCACCACCGCCCGGCTTTAAATTCTTTTTTTTTTAAAAGATTTATTTATTATGTATACAACATTCTGCCTGCATGTATGTCTGCACACCAAAAGAGAACACCAGATTTTATAATAGATGGTTGTGAGCCACTATGTGGTTGCTGGGAATTGAACTCAGGACCTCTGGAAGAGCAGCCAGTGCTCTTAACCTCTGAGTCATCTCTCCAGCCCCCCTCTTTAAATTCTTGACCTTTTTTTATTATTATTTTATATATAGTGAGAGATGCACACATATATAATACAACCTGCTGGGTCCATTTTTGTTGTTTGTGTGTATATGATTTCAGGGCTTATCACTTTGTATTGGATAACAAATTAAGGGTGTCATCCGTAGGAAAGATTAATTGCCTTTCTCTTAGGAGTCATTAGTTGTCTGGATATCTGTGTATAGTTGCCTGTGAAATTTCCTTCCTCCTGAACTAGCATTTCTATTGATATTGTTACTGTTTAGGTATTACTGTAACAGGGTCCCATAATTTATTAGGCTCCCAAACCTTAGCACAACTGACCCCATGTGGGAAGTAACATTCAGGTTGTAAAACTCAGTGTATAGACAGTTCCACCTGCCAAAACTAAAAGGTCAAATCCATCAAAGTCTATATAGTTCTGGGAAAGTCTCTAAGTGTACTAACATTGACTTTTTGCTTCTGTAGTTCCACTTCTGACTAACTGTTTTTGTTAACTAAAATATGTCAACCCAGAACATACGTGTGTATGTGTGTGTGTGCATGTGTGCTTAAAAGCTCACCCTGAGAAATGCTCAGTGCTACACTGTGATCTTGAACACCCAGTGTTGCTGGCCATCTGATAAAGACTTTGTCTTGGATCCACATCTGAGCAGTTGTCTTCTGGTGAACATTACTAAGACAGTCATTTCTAGGTCCTTCTGCTATTACAAGCATTTCATTTATTTGTTTTTTTTTTTTTTTTTTTTTTTTTTTTTTTTTTTTTTGGTTTTTCGAGACAGGGTTTCTCTGTGGTTTTGGAGCCTGTCCTGGAACTAGCTCTTGTAGACCAGGCTGGTATTTGGTTTTTTTTTTTTGTTTGTTTATGACAGAGGGTTTGTCTATGTAGCTCTGGTTGTCCTGGAACTCTCTTTGTAGACCAGGCTGGCCTCACATTCAGATGTGTCCACTTCTGCCTCCCAAGTGCTGTGATTAAACATGTGTGCCACCACATCCAGCCTTTTGCTTTTTACAGACTTTTTGCCCTCTCTTCCTAGATATTTCCTTAGCCTCAAGTATAGGCACTGTGCTGTAGATGTAACCACTGGGCAAGGCTCCTTCCCAAGATTGGTTGAACTCTGTGTTGTATCCAGTTGTGATTTCTTTTTGTAATTATCTCTATCTGATGTAAAGACAAACTTCTTTGATGAAGGGTGAAAGTTATACTTACCTGTGATTATAAGGATGATTTTTAGAATGTAGTTATGAATTATGCTCCTCTAATAAAGTGGTAGGTTCACTTCTTAGATCCATGACTCACTATCCCTGGATAGCAGGCTAGGTTTCTAGTACCAGGCATGGTTTTTCTTTTGTTGTCTGGTTCTTAAGTACAATTTGACAACTTTTGGTTGCCACTAACATACAAGTGCCACAATTTCACCTTTTAGAATATCTTGCCATGCTGACCATTATTGTAGCTCATAGGTAACATAGCTAGAGGGCTATGGATTGCTTTCTTCTCCTGGCAATTTGCAGAGTACTTTCTGGTACTATAGAAGCTGGACTACAGGAAAGAAGCTGTCAGATTAGCTCAAGCCTAAGTCACTGAAAGTTGTGTCCTAGCAAAATTTATTTTTATTATTCTTAACTATGTCTATATGTGTGTCGGTGTATCTGTGTTCAGGTGCCTGCAGAAGTAAGAGATGTTGGGTCTTCTGGAACTGGAGTTGTAAGCTGCCCTATGTGGGTGCTGGAAACTGAACTCAGGTCCTCTATAACCTTAACCACTCTTAACCACTGAGCAAGCCCCAATTTCAAAAGGTTTTAAAATTAAACTTTAAAAATATATCAATATAGCCCTTTGCCTCAATAGCCTGCCTGCAGCAAGCAAGGTAGGTCCTTTGTTTGCGAGCTACCTGGCCTGCAAGGAGATCTGATCTCGGTGCCATAACAGCCAGCAGTGGGGTGAGTGAGTTCCGGACCCGCGGCAGCAGCCTGGGACAGGGAGCACAGACATTCCTCATTCCCCTATACTTCCTGGTCTTCCTGCAGGGGCTATAATCCCTGGCTACTGCCTCTCTCTTCCTACCCCACCCAGCTTCCATCCAGAAAACCCCTCCCTTTTGCCTCCCTCCCCTCTTTGGGCTCATAACATCACCCAGCTCAGCCTGTTTGGGCGTTGGGACCGAGTCGTGAGGGCAACCAGGCAGGTGGGAGTCCCTTTGTCTCAATAACTTGCCTGCAGCAAGCAAGGTTGGCCCTTTGTTTGCGAGCTACCTGGCCTGCAAGGAGACCTGATCTCAGTGCCAGAAGAGCCAGCAGTGGGCAAGGAGATCTGATCCTGTAAAAGAAGATCCAAAGGGGAGCATTTGGAAGAAGAGATGGGCAGGTGCCAACAATCTGAAAAATAACAATCTGAAAAACAACGTGAAACCACCAGAACCCAGCTAACTTACAACAGGAGGATATGAACACCTTAATCAAGAAGAAGTAGAAAAAAATTGACTTTATGAAAGTGATAGAGGCCCTTAAATAGGAGGTGAAAAACTCCCTTAAAGAAATGGATGAGAATAGCAAAAAGTTTGAAGAATTGAGTAAATTCGAAAATGATATCCTAGGAAAACAAGGAAAAACAAACAGATAATGGAAACAGTTCAAGATTTGAAAACTGAAATGGAGGAAATGAAGAAAACACAAACCGAGGGCCAGCTGGATATGAAAAATCTAGGTAAACAAATAAAGACTACAGAAACAAGCATAACCAACAGAATACAAGACATAGAAGAAAGAATCTCAGATTCTGAAGATACCATAGAGAAAATAAATGCACTGATCAAAGAAAACAGCAAATCTAACAAACTCTCGTCACAAAACACTCAGAAAACCTGGGACACAATAAAAAGACCAAACCTAAAAATAATAGGGGTAGAAGACGGAGAAGTCCAGTTCAACAGCCCAGAAAATATATTTAATAAAATTATAGAAGAAAATTTTCCCAACCTAAAGAAAGATATTCCTATGAAGGTTCAAGAAGCATACAGAACACCAATTACACTGGATCAAAAAAAATCCCCTCACCATATAATAATCAAAACACAAAACATACAGAATAAAGAATATTAAGAGTTGCAAAGGAAAAAGGTCAAGTTATTTATAAAGGTAAACCTATCAGACTTACACCTGATTTCTCCATGGAAACCATGAAAGCCAGAAGGTCCTGGATAGATGTGCTGCAGAAACTAAGAGACCATGAATGCAAGCCCAGACTACTATATCCAGCCAAGCTTTCGTTCACTATAAATGGAGAAAACAAAAATTTCCAGGATAAAAACAAATTTAAACAATACGTAGCCACAAATCTAGCCTTACAGAAAGTAATAGAAGGAAAATCACAAACCAAGGAGTCCAACAATGCCCACAATAACTCAGACATCTAGTGACCTTTTACCAGCACAACTCAAAGAAGGGAAACACACAGACTCCACTACCAAAAAAAAAAAATGACCACAGTTAACAACCACTGGTCATTAATATCACTTAATATCAATGGACTCAACTCACCTATAAAAAGGCACAGGCTAAGAGATTGGATACGAAAACAGGATCCAACATTCTGCTGTTTACAAGAAACACACCTCAACCACAAAGACAGGCACCTACTCAGAGTAAAGGGCTGGGAAAAGGCTTATCAAGCAAATGGACCTAAGAAACAAGCAGGTGTGGCCATACTAATTTCTAACAAATCTGACTTCAAAGTAAAATCAATCAGAAGAGATGGAGAGGGACATTTTATACTCATAACAGGAACAATTCATCAGGATGAAGTCTCAATCCTGAATATCTATGCCCCTAATATAAAAGCACCCACTTATGTAAAAGAAATATTGCTAAAACTCAAGGCAGCCATCAAACCCCACATACTAATAGTAGGAGACTTCAACACTCCTCTCTCACTAATGGACAGGTCAATCAGACAGAAACCTAACAGAGAAATAAGAGAATTAATGGAGGTAATGAATCAAATGGACGAAACAGACATCTATAGAACATTCCACCCAAATAGGAAAGAATATACCTTCTTCTCTGCAGCTCATGGAACCTTCTCGAAAATTGACCACATACTCAGTAACAAAGCAAACTTCCACAGTTACAAAAAGATATTAGTAACCACCTGTGTCTTATCAGTTCACCATGGATTAAAGTTAGAATTAAACAACAATGCTATCCCCAGAAAGCCTACAAACTCATGGAAACTGAACAGTCAACTACTGAACCACACCCGGATCAAGGAAGAAATAAAGAAAGAAATTAAAGTCTTCCTTGAATTCAATGAAAATAAAGACACAACATACTCAAACTGATGGGACACGATGAGAGCAGTGCTAAGAGGAAAGTTCATAGCACTAAGTGCCCACTTAAAGAAAACGGAGAAAGCACACATTGGAGACTTAACAGCCCACCTGAAAGCTCTAGAAAAAAACGAAGCAGACTCACCTAGGAGGAGCTGAAGACTGGAAATAATCAAACTGAGGGCTGATATCAACAAAATAGAAACACAGAAAACAATCCAAAGAATCAACGCAACAAAAAGCTGGTTCCTGTAGAAAATCAACAAGACTTATAAACCACTATCCAAACTAATCAAACGGCAGAGAGAATGCGCAAATTAATAAGATCAGAAATGAAAAGGGGGACATAACCACAGACACAGAGAAAATTCAGAGAATCATTAGATCTTACTACAAAAGCCTGTATGCCACAAAATTGGAAAATGTAAAAGAAATAGACATTTTTTTTAGATAAATACCATATACCAAAGTTAAACCAGGACCAGGTGAACAATCTAAATAGACCTGTTAGTTGCGAAGAATTGGAATCTGTTATCAAAAATCTCCCTACCAAAAAAAGCCCAGGATCAGATGGTTTCAAAGCAGAATTCTACCAAAACTTCCAAGAAGACCTAATACCTATACTCCTTAATGTATTTCACAATATAGAAACAGAAGAGTCATTGCCAAACTCCTTTTATGAAGCTACAGTTACCCTGATGCCAAAACCACACAGAGACTCAACCAAGAAAGAGAATTACAGGCCAATCTCACTCAGGAACATCGACACAAAAATCCTCAATAAAGTACTGGCAAACCGAATCCAAGAACACATTAGAAAAATTATCCATTATGATCAAGTAGGCTTCATCCCAGAGATGCAGAGCTGGTTCAACATATGAAAATCTATCAATGTAATCCATCATATAAATAAACTGAAAGAAAAAAACCATATGATCATTTCATTAGATGCTGAAAAAGCATTTGACAAAATTTAACATCCCTTTATGATAAAGGTCTTGGGGAGATTAGGGATACAAGGGTCATACCTAAATATAATAAAAGCTATTTACAGCAAGCCGACAGCTAACATCAAATTAAATGGAGAAAAACTCAAAGCCATCCCACTAAAATCAGGAACATGTCAAGGCTGTCCACTCTCTCCATACCTCTTCAATATAGTGCTGGAAGTTCTCGCAATAGCAATAAGACAACATATGGGGATCAAGGGGATTCAAATTGGAAAGGAAGAAGTTAAACTTTCCTTATTTGCAGATGATATGATAGTGTACATAAGCAACCCCAAAAACTCCACCAAGGAACTCCTACAGCTAATAAACACCTTTAGTAACGTGGCAGGATACAAGATCAACTCCAAAAAATCAGTTGCCCTCCTATACACAAAGGATAAGGAAACAGAGAGGGAAATCAGAGAAACATCACCTTTCATGATAGCCACAAATAGCATAAAATATCTTGGGGTAACTCTAACCAAGAAAGTGAAAGATCTATTTGACAAGAACTTTAAGTCTTTGAAGAAAGAAATTGAAGACGATACCAGAAAGTGGATGGATCTCCCTTGCTCTTGGATTGGGAGGACCAACATAGTAAAAATGGCAATTCTACCAAAGGCAATTTATAGATTCAACGCAATCCCCTTCAAGGGCCCATCAAAATTCTCCACAGATCTTGAGAGGACAATAATCAACTTTATATGGAAAAACAAAAAACCCAGGATAGCCAAAACAATCTTATGCAATAAAGGAACTTCTGGAGGCATTACCATCCCTGACTTCAAACTCTACTACAGAGCTACAGTATTGAAAACAGCTTGGTACTGGCATGAAAACAGAGAAGTCGACCAATGGAATCGAATAGAAGACCCAGATTTGAACCCTCAATCCTATGAACATCTGATTTTCGATAAAGGAGCTAAAAGTATACAATGGAAGAAAGAAAGCATCTTCAACAAATGGTGCTGGCACAACTGGATATCAACCTGTAGAAGAATAAAAATAGACCCATATCTATCACCATGCACAAAACTCAAGTCCAAATGGATCAAAGACCTCAATATCATATGAACACACTGAACCTGATAGAAGAGAAAGTGGGAAGTACCCTACAACATATGGGCACAGGAGATCACTTCCTATGTATAACCACAGCAGCACAGACATTAAGGGCATCATTGAATAAATGGGACCTCCTGAAACTGAGAAGCTTCTGTAAAGCAAAGGACACTGTCACTAAGACAGAAACGCAACCCACTGACTGGGAGAAGATCTTCACCAACCCCGCAACAGACAAAGGTCTGATCTCCAAAATATATAAAGAACTCAAGAAACTAGACTTTAAAATGCTAATGAACCCAATTAAAAAATGAGGCACTGAACTGAATAAAGAATTCTCAACAGAAGAAGTTCAAATGGCCAAAAGACACAAGGTCATGCTCAACCTCCTTAGCGATCAGGGAAATGCAAATCAATACAACTTTGAGATATCATCTTACACCTGTCAGAATGGCTAAAATCAAAAACACCAATGATAGCCTTGCTGGAGAGGTTGTGGAGTAAGGGGTACACTCATCCATTGCTGGTGGGAATGCAAACTTGTGCAACCACTATGGAAAGCAGTGTGGCGGTTTATCAGGAAATTCGGGATCAACCTACCCCAGGACCCAGCAATACCGCTCTTGGGAATATACCCAAGAGATGCCCTATCATATGACAAAAGTATTTGTTCAACTATGTTCATAGCAGCATTATTTGTAATAGCCAGAACCTGGAAACAACCTAGATGCCCTTCAATGGAGGAATGGATGAAGAAAGTGTGGAATATATACATATTAGAGTACTACTCAGCGGTAAAAAACAATGACATCTTGAATTTTGCATGCAAATGGATGGAAATAGAAAACACTATCCTGAGTGAGGTATCCCAGACCCAAAAAGATGAACATGGGATGTACTCACTCATAATTGGTTTCTAGCAATAAATAAAGGACATTGAGCCTATAATTTGTGATCCTAGAGAAACTAAATAAGAAGGTGAATCCAAAGAAAAACATAGTTATCCACCTGGATATTGGAAATAGACAAGATTGCCGGACAAAAATTGGGAACTTGGTGGGGGGTGGGATGGGGATAAGGGGAATTGGAGAGAGAAAAGTGAGAAGGGGAGAATGAGGGGAGCTTGGGGAAATGGTATGGTTGGGATAATGGAAGGGTGGATACGGGAGCAGGGAGGTATATTTTTTAATTAAGGGAGCCATCTTAGGGCTGGCAAGAGACCTGACTCTAGAGGGGTTCCCAGGTGTCCAGGGAGATGTCTCCAGCTCGTTCCTTGGGCAGTTGAGGAGAGGCAACCTGAAATGGCCCTATCCTATAGCCATACTGATGAATATCTTTCATATCATCATAGAACCTTCATCTAGCGATGGATGGGGATAGAGACAGAGACAGAGACCCACATTGGAGCACTGGACTGAGTTCCCAAGTCCCAAATGAGGAGCAGAAGGAGGGAGAACATGAGCAAGGAAGTCAGGACCACGATTGTTACACCCACCCACTGAGACAGTGGGGCTGATCTATTGTGAGCTCAACAAGGCCAGCATGACTGGGACTGAAAAAGCATGGGATAAAACTGGACTCTCTGAACATGGCGGACAATGAGGGCTGATGAGAATCCAAGGACAATGGCACTGGGTTTTGATCCTACTGCATGCACTGGCTTTGTGGGACCCTAGCCAGTTTGGATGCTCACCTTCCTAGACCTGGATGGAGAGGGGAGGACCTTGGACTACCCACAGGGCAGGGAACCCTGACTGCTCTTTGGACTAGAGAGTGAGGGGGAGAGAAGTGGGGGGAGGGGGAGCGAAATGGGAGGTAGGGAGGAGGCGGAATTTTTTTCAAAAAAGAGAGAAAGGAATAAAAAAAATAAAAAAAAAATCAATATGAATTATATAATCAAACTCAAGGCCAATGTTCCACATCCTCAGTGATTTATTCTCTGCTTGTTGATTGATTGGTTGTTTTTTTCTATATGTAGCCTTGGCTGTCCTGGGCTTTCCCTTTTGAGACCAGACAGAGATCCATCTTCCTCTGTCTCCCCTGCGTGATGGGATTAAAAGTGGGCATCACCAACACTCAGCTCACTTATTTATTTTTGAAACAAAGTCTCATGCAGCCTAAGATGGCCTAGAACATGACATTCTCCTACCCAAAGTCCTTGTACTTAGATCATAGACCCCACCACCAAACCAAAATGGGTTGTTTTCAAAAGGCAGAGATTCATTAAAGTTTATATGTAACGTATTTAAAAGAGAAAGACGTAGTGTCGTAGCCAGAGTCCTGACAAGTGGAGGCCAGGGCGGGACTCAAGGCTGGGCACATTACAAGACATTGTCTCAAAACTAACACAGGCAGACATCTGAGAGTTTGAGGCCACTCTGGTCTACAAGAACTAGTTTCAGGACAGGCTCCAAAGCTACAGAGAAACCCTGTCTTAAAATCCAAACCAAACCAACAAACCAAAAACCCCCAAATCCCCAAAAATCTAATGATTGGATGATTGGGAATCAAACTCAATGGTAAACCTTTTTATCTATTTATATTTATTTATTTATTTATTTGTTTGTTTGTTTGTTTTCGAGACAGGGTTTCTCTGTGGCTTTGGAGCCTGTCCTGGAACTAGCTCTGTAGACCAGGCTGGTCTCGAACTCACAGAGATCCGCCTGCCTCTGCCTCCTGAGTGCTAGGATTAAAGGCATGCGCCACCATCACCCGGCTAAACCTTTTTATTTTGTTATTTATTATATATGTGTGTATATGTGCACATAGAGGCCAGAAGAGGTCATAATTCCTGAAACTAGAATTACAGGTGATTTTTTTAGCCCAAAGTGGGTGCTGGCAATCAAACTCCAGTCTTCTGCAAGAGTACTGTATACTCTCAACTACTGAACTGTCTCTCCAACCTTTTGTTTTGTTTTAAAATTTAAAATTATTATTTTCTCCCAAGGATGACCTGATCTTCCTGCTTGGGTTACAGACATTGTTTTTTTTTTTTTTATTCATTTGTTTTTGAGGAGGGGTCTAACTGAGGTGGCGCTATGTAGCTGTGCAGTTTAGTGGGTTTGAACTCTTGCTGCTCCACCTGCCTCTCTGCTGGGCTGTAGTATTAGAGGTGTATATACGACTCTCTTTAAAATATGGTGCTTAGAATAAACTCGAGAGCCTCAGATATGCTAACAAGTGCTATATTGACTTATATCTTTCAGTCCTAAAGATGAAACTCAATTTAGCAGTTTGGAAAACATCATAATGATTTCTTTCTTCTGTTTTTGTTTCTTTTTAACCATAGAAAGAAGTTTACAGGCTAGTCTTCATTGGTATATATATATATTGGTTGGTATATTCCTGCAGCCCCAGGACTTTGGGGAGGATTACCACAAGACAGATGACTTGGGATACAGAATTCTTGCTGAGTCACAGGGTGGTTCAGGGCATCACATGACAAGGAGTAGGGAGTAGGTGGTGTAATCCCTTAGAGGTAGAGGCAGAACAGCAAGTTTAGGATAGACTAGACTACTGAGGCAAATGCCGTGTCTACAAGCCAAATCCATGTTTTAATTAAGGTTTCTGTTGCTGTGATAAAACTCTATGACCAAAAGCATGTTGGAGAGGAAAGGACAGGTTATAAATCACTAATCTCTCCTAAAACACATCTCTCTCCCATTCTTCCCCTATTTCTCTCTCTCTCTCTTTCTGTGTGTGTGTGTGTGTGTGTGTGGTCAGAGACAACATAGCAGAGTTTGCTTTCTCTTACTATGTGGATTCTGAGGTCCAGCTTAGGTTGTCAGGCTTAGCAAAGGTTACTGAGTCATCTCACTGGCCAGCCCTCCCTTCTGACTGTGACTGTGATGCTACCAGCAAGCCATCTCACTGGCCTGCCCTCTGCTTATTACAAGTTCCTACTGTCTAAATTTTTCAGTTGTGACAGACTATCATTTGGAATCGTGAGCCGCATGAACCCCTCCCCCTAAAGCTGTTTCTGTCAAGCTCTTTCTGCAGAGTCTGTGTGCTTTGTCTGTGTGTGCCTGCATGGTGATGCCCGAGGAGGACAGAAGAGTGTCAGGTTCCCTGAGACTGGAGTTACAGGTGGTTGGGAGCCACCATTTGGGAAGAGGGAATCAAACTTGGGTCCAGTGCTCTTAACCCCTGAGTCATTTCTCTAGTCTCCCATAATCATTGTTTTCAAAATCCCACCATTAATCAGAAAAAAAATAAGAAAGCCAACCTCTGATACTTTTATTCTGTGGAATAGGTGTGAGATGGTGCATTTCAAGCTTGAGCTCTCCTTTAGAAACTCCACTGGGAAGTTGGATAACACTCTTGGGACCTACTGTTTTAGATCCTGGATCATAAAGGTTGCTGTGGCTGGAATTCTAGGTGAGAAGGTCAACATTCTAATAGGGAGCCTCCATTAATCAGGGAAGACCTCACCTTCCTTCACTGTTTGCCATAACCACTTCCCCTTCACCCCTCTTCCTTTCCTCTTCCCATCCTCCTTATACCCTCCACCTGTGTACAAGATAGAAGAACAAACACTCTGAGACCGGTATAAACTAAGAACAGAGAAAAGTATTACGTCCAAAGAAACATGGAAATGGACCTGACTAGTGCTTTAAGGTATTTATTTATTTTGACTCTTAAAAGAGTGATTGATTGATATGTGCATGCTCCCATGGGGCCAAAAGAGAGCATCAAATGTCCTTCCCCATCACTCTTTGCCTATTGCTTTTGAGGCACCACTTCCTGACCCTGAGCTTTGAGTTTTCTTGTCTGGACTGTAAGCCAGCAAGCTCTAGTGATCTTCCGATCTTTACGGTCCTTGGAGTTGGGGTTATGGGTATGCATGTGGCACCCAGTTGTTTAGTGGGTGCTGGAATCTGATGTGAGCAATCTCATGATTGCTCAGCAAGTGCACTTAACCTCTGAGTCATCTGTTTTGATTAATTTTTCTTTGTTTGTTTGAGACAGGGTTTCTTTGTAGCTTTGTAGCCTGTCCTGGAACTAGCTCTTGTAGACCAGGTTGGCCTCGAACTCACAGAGATCAGACTGCCTCTGCCTCCTAAATCCTGGGATTAAAGGTGTGAGCAACTACCACCTGGATGTTTTGATGAATTTTTTTTTAAAGATTTGTTTTTTAATTATGTGTATATGTGGGGTGTGTGTGTGTGTGTGTGTGTGTGTGTGTGTGTGTGAATGCAGATGCCCAAGGTGTTCAGAAGAAGAAACATATCAGGTTTCCCTAGAACTGGAGTTACGGGCAGTTATGAGCCACCTAACATGGGTGCTGGAGTTGAAATCAGGCTCTCTACAAGAGCAGTAAGCACTCTTAACTTCAGAGCTATCTCTCTAGTCCCCTAAAATATTAAAATATATTATATATTGGGGCTGGAGAGATGGCTCAGAGGTTAAGAGCACTGACTGCTGTTCCAGAGGTCCTGAGTTCAATTCCCAGCAACCACATGGTGACTCACAGCAATCTATAATGAGACCTGGCGCCCCCTTCTGGCATGCAGGCACACATGGAAGGAACGCTGTACACATAATAAATATTTTTTAAAAATATTATATATTATTACTATCATTTTGCTTTTTTGACTTACGATCTCTCTCTGTGGTTCTGGCTGTTCTGGAACTTGCTATGTAGAATAGGCTAGCCTTAAACTCAGAGATTTTCCCACCTTTGCCTCTGAGTGCTGGGATTAAAGGTAAGTCCCACAATACCCATCCATTTAAATGTATTATTATAGTATATATTTGTGCTCATGAGGTGTGTGTGCATACATACCAGAGCAAAGGATGGCTTCCATCTGTGCACTTGTGGAATGGAGTTCAGGTTAGCAGGCTTGTGTGGTAAGTACCCCTAACCACTGGGTCATCTCACTAGCTACAGTTTTTCAAGTTTTTACCCCTTCCCCATTTTAACTTTTCTTTTCTTTCCTTCCATCCTTCTTCCTTCTTTCTTTCTTTCCTTCTTTTTTTTTTTTTTTTTTTTTTTTTTTTTTTTTTTTTTTGGTTCAAGACAGGGTTTCTCTGTTATTTTAAAGTCTGTCCTGGAACTAGCTCAAGGCTAGTGAGTTCAGGTTCACTAGGCTGACCTTGAACTCACAGAGATCTGCCTCCTGAGTGCTGGGATTAAAGGCATGTACCACCACCACATGGCTTATTTCTATTTTTTTAATTTAATGTGTATGCCTGTTTTGCTGGCAAGCGTGTGCATTCTTGGCATCCTTTGAAGCTGGAAAGAGGGTGTCAGATCTCCTGGAACTGGAGCCATGTGGGTGCTGGGAGCTGAACCCAGGGTCTCTGCAAGAGTATCAAGTATAACTGCTAAGTCAAGTCTACAGCCCTTATTTAACTTAATTTTGTTGTTGTTTGTTTGCTTTTTGACTCAGGGTATCACTGTGGTACCCTGGCTGACCTTGCATTCACTCATTGTGTAGATCAGGTGGCCTATCTGCTAGCCTATGATCCTGAGCGCTGGGGTGATTCTGAGTGACATGTGCCACCATGCCCACATTTTTTCTTTCTTTCTTTCTTTCTTTCTTTCTTTCTTTCTTTCTTTCTTTCTTTCTTTCTCTCTCTCTCTCTCTCTCTCTCTCTCTCTCTCTGTCTCTCCCTCCCTCCCTCCCTCCCTCCCTCCCTCCCTCCCTCCCTCCCTCCCTCCCTCCCTCCCTCCCTCCCTCCCTCCCTCCTTTCTTTCTTTCTTTCTTTCTTTCTTTCTTTCTTTCTTTCTTCTTTCCTTCTTTCTTTTCTGAGACAAGTTTTTGGGTATCGCTGGATGTCCTGGAACTTACCCTGTAAAGCAGGCCAGCCTTGAACTCAGTCGCTTGAGTGCTTGGATTAAAGGCATGCACCACCAGCACCCAGGCCAGTTCACATTTGAAATTATGTATATGTGTGAGTATTTTTTTTTTTTTTTTTTTGGTTTTTCAAGACAGGGTTTCTCTGTGGTTTTGGAGCCTGTCCTGGAACTAGCTCTTCTAGACCAGGCTGGCCTCGAACTCACAGAGATCCGCCTGCCTCTGCCTCCCGAGTGCTGGGATTAAAGGCGTGCGCCACCACTGCCTGGCTATGTGTGGGTATTTGCACATAAGACCAGAGATGTGAAATTTTCTTGGAAGTAGACCAGAATGGGTGTTGGGAACTTCACTCAGGTTCTCTGAGAGAACTCTGGACATTTGTAACCATTAAGCTATCTTTCCAGTATCCCTCACTCTGTTAGCCAGGCTGATTGGAGACATCATAATAATCCACCTTCTTCAGCCTCCTCAGTACTAGGATTATAGATGTGAGCCATTGGTAAAGTTTGACAATTTTACAAAAAGAGAGAAAAGAAATGAAATGAATGAAGGCAGAATGATTTACAGGAGGATCAGAAATTCAAGGCCAGACTTGACTAACCTGTCAGGTAAGAGACAAGTTAGTGTTGTATAAGATCCTGTTGCAAAAACCAAAGCAAAACAAACAAAATCTCTAAGCTGCAAAGGGCCTAAGATGGCACTTGGCACCGATGCTGATAGTCTGTCTGAATTTGTTTCCCAGCTACATAGTGGAAGGAGAAATTATTGTGGATTTTACTCTAATTTTCACACTTGGGCTGTGATCTATGCACATCTACACACATACACACAGATAAATAGTAAATATTTTTACATTAAAAAACCTAGTTGGATAGTAAATATCATCATTAGATAATTATATCCACAATATTCTTTTTTCAGTATTTAATAGAAAATAATTTTTATGCAGTATATTCTGATTATGGTTCCCTTCCCTCACCTTCTATATCCTCCCCACTCCCCTACCCACCCAATTCCATACTTTCTTTTTCTATCTTTCTCTTTAGAAAACAGGCCAAAAAACAAGCAAACAAAAACCCCACAAACTACAAAAAACAAATAAAAAAATAGAATAAAAACAAATCAAAAGCTCAAGAAGCACACAATACAAACCCCATAAAAATATAAAATCAAAAACCATAATGCATAGCAAAAGACTGGTAAGATTAAAAAAATGCCCAAACAAATACCTTTGGGTTCATTTTGTCTTGGCCATCTACTGTTGTGTGTTGAGGTTTGCCCTGATGTGGAGTATGTGTATGTATATATATATATATATATATATATATATATATATATATACTCAGCAAGAGACCCTTTTGGAGAAAGTTAACTTTCTCTTTGCATGCAATTGTCAATTGGTGATAGCTTCTATCTTTGGAATAGGGGCTTCTGTCTTCTTCTCCCTCTTAGCACTGGTGTTATGCCCATGTCGTGGGGCCTCCAAAGACCATCACAGAGCCAGCATCGAATGCAAATACACTGGGTTTTATTGATTACAAGTTGGCTCACTTGGACAACTATCCAACACACCAACTGCAAGGCAGGGTAGCACAAACCTTGGCATTTTGGGATTGGGTAAAAGTATACAACTTTTGAATTTGTGGTTGGGGTATAGGGGAATTTTAAAACAGTCAAAACAGTGGTTAATCAGGGCCTACAAGGAGGTTTGAAGCAAGCAGATGTTGCTTGGATACCCTGCTGGGTCGCTTTGACCAGGGCAGGCACAGTTTCTTGGGAATGCTTATGACTTCGCTGGACTACATTCACCCCCTTAGTTAGATCCTGTCTAAAATGGAGTTCTTTCTCAAAATGGAGTTTGTTCTTATCCTTCATTGGGACCCCGTGTGGTTTGGACTTGTGCAGGTCTTGTGCATGCTGTCATGGTCTTTGAAAACATGTATGTCAGACTGTCAAAAACTGTGAGTTACTGCAGGTGAAAAGTGGTATTTAGATGTCAACCCGGCAGAGGAGTGATTCTCTGGTGGAGGTTAATCCTGTCCAGGCAAGACCTGCTGGACCATCAACTCTGGAAACTTATTTACATTTGCTAAAGCAGCTTGGTGTCTTCCCAGTACCACCTGGATTGTAGTGTGTACTCTCATGTGATGTGTATATGTAATTTCATGATCACATCTCAATTTTATTGTGGGTGGTCAGGAAGATGACTTTTCATTTATTGTATAATATTGAAATATAGAAAATATATTAGAACATGCTTCATAACTAGATCTATTTGTCCCACAAGAATTGTAGATACTTAAAAGCCTGCTTTGTTCTTTTCGCTCAGACTGATTGCACACATTTAGTTCATTTTTACCTCAGAGCAAGTATAAATTAGACTAAAGGCTGCTTGTAAATAGATAATAAGTTGAAAACTTTACAGCTATGCACAAGGTCAGAATCACAGGTGTCTAACCAAGGTTGCTACACAAAGCACTCTAAGAAAAGCATGTCAATTCTTCGCTTGCCAAGTCTAGCTGATAAAAGACCTACGGACACTGTGCCACTGGCCTCTGATTTACAGTCTTACTCCTGTAACTTTAGAATCTTGTGTTGCCATGGTAAATGGCTCAGCTACTTATTGCTTACCCTAGGAATGTGCTTTTGACCAATGAGAGGTAACTTTTGTAAATTTTTTGTTGCTCCAAGCCTCCTGTAAAAAGAGAGGTTTTAGGCTAGAGGAGAAGCTAGGAGGAATTAGAATTAGGACAGAAGAATTATAATAGAGACAAAAGAATAAAGAGACTTGTTTAGAACAGCATGGAGTGAGAGGATTCATTCTCCCTCAAATACAATGAAGAAAAAAAGTTCATTTCACTTCCTGTAGTATCCGATCTGAACCCTGAAGAGGAACTTGGGGCTGAACCTCAAATGCCTCATTATTAGAACTCCTTTGAGTTATCCATTACCTCTGACTCCTACGGTTTTTCCACTTCTTCTGTATATATCCCGGAACATAAAAGGAAGCAGTTTAATGGATGTGTCCTATTTTGGACTGAGTGTTCCAAAATCTTTCTCTCTACACATTGGTTATTTGTAGTCTGTGTACTAATTCCCATCTATTGCAGGAGGAAGCTTTTTGATGGTGGTCAAATGAAATACTGACATATAGGTATAGCAGAATGTCATTAAGGGTCATTTTATTGCTATGTTCTTTTAGCAGAACAATAGTATTTGGTTTTCCCCTAGGCCCATTATCTATCTAGTTTCAGGTCAGTCATAGGTTTCTAATTAGGACTCAGGGAGTGAGCAGTAAATCTGTTCAGGCAGTGGTAGGCTACTCCCACAACATTTGTGCCTCTATTGCACCAGTGGAACATGCAGGAGGTCACCACTGTTATCCTCAGGGTTTGTAGCTCAGTTGGTGTTTAGCTTTGTCCTTTGGTATCATGCAGAGTACCTTCTAAGATGATGAGCACTAGTCAGCAAGGGTAAAGGCTCTAGGTAGTCACCATGTTCAGTGATGGTATACGTGTTGTCTTCAATAATAGGGCTTTTATCATCAGTTTTCAAAGAGAACCAATCAATAGCTTTGGCAATAACCTGTGGTTTTCAGATTTCCTCGGGTCTCTTTGACCAACGGCTTAATTAGAAGTAACCCATCCTTGGCACTGGAAGTTCCACTTTGCAGTGAAAAATGTTTAGTTGAAGCATTGTCTCTCCCATTATTTATTGACTGTAGTTAGATTTCTTTCACATATGTAAGTCTGCAGTATTCTTTCCGTTTTTGTTTTGAGACAATATTTCTCTGTGTAGACTTGGGTGTCCTAGAACCCAATCTGTAGACCAGGCTGGCCTTTAATTCATAGAGGCCCACTTTCCTTATCCTCCTAATGCTGGGATCAAAGGTGTACGCCACCACTGTTTGACTTGCTTACAGTATTCTTTAGAGTATTTTTTTCTTCACTTTCTTAGCAAAAGATGAATCTTTGTCTTCCTGTTAGACTATGCAGATTTAGGAATGAGCTACTCCTTTACCTAGTCCAAAAGAGAGATTCTGGCATAGCCTCCCCGCTGCCACCACTTTTTTCCCTTTTCCCTCCCTCCCCCTCTCCCCCCCTCTTCTTTCTCACCTGCTTGCTTACTTACTTGCTTCTTGGCTTGCTTGCTTGCTTTCTTTTGGCAGGATCTCACGTAGTCCAGTTTAACCATGAACTTCAGATACTCCTACTTCCGCTTCCCCAGCCCTGGGCGACAGGTATTTATCACTGTGCCTAACTCCTTTCTCTGTGCTCTTAATTAGCTATACTTTGTTTTATTTTTTGAGCTAAGGTATCATTCTGGAGCCCAGCTATCCTTAAACTATATATCCCATGTTGGCCTTGAACTTGCAGCAATCTTCCTGTTTTTAGCTTCCCTGGTGCTGGAATTACAAGCATGCACCACCATACTGAGCTATGACTGATGTTTTCATTCTAAGTATGGCTCCATTTTTGACAGAGCTATGTCATAGCTATCCCATAAACATGGAAAATTTAAGTTCTAACTAAGGAGTAACTGCTGATGAAGTTTTATTGTTTCGTATTATGTCCCCAAAGGCCATCATAGCTCATAAAACTATATGCTCTACATGCATATTATTTTTAAAGCAAGTGAAAATTTTATATACATTTTATTCAAAATAGCTTAAAACCTTTGGGGCTGAAGATATAGTTTAGGTGGTTTTGGACCCTGGAGTCCAATCACCAGGGTAGAGTCACTCCAAGAGATCACTCACACCTCAGTTGATGCAATAGCAAGAAGAACTTTTATTCTGACGCTAGAGGTCCCTCAGCAGGTGAAGGACCTCGAAGAACTATCACAGGCTTCTTTTAAAGAGAAAACCCACAGAACTAACAAAAAAAGGCGGGGGGAGTGCAGAATCAAAAGGAAGTGCAGAAGTCGTTTGTCAACTATTGTGACTAGCTCAGTGGTCAGCTAACTATGATGGGTGGTTGCTATGGTGATTACTGGGTTGGTTGAACAAGGAAAAACATCTGTAGGTTGTTTTACCCCAGTTCTAGGGCCTAAGTCTATTGAGGAAAAACTACAAAAGGGATAGAAAATTCTGGGGGCAAGTACCCAAAGCTGCTAGTGCATGTGTGGGTGATTTTCAGGTTCCTGGTTCCCAGAGGAGGGGGAGCAGTTTAGCTGATGTGGCCCAGCCAGAGTCCTTCACTCCCCCTACCCCTTTTTATTGGGTCATATCCCAATCTTGGGTTGTTTTTTTTTGGAATCTCTCCTAAGTGTCTGGTATTGCTGGGTTAATATTAAAGCTTGAGTAATGCTAAACTGTTCATGAACATTAGGAGTCAGTTGAAGATGCAGGGTCAAAAGGTTAAAAGAAGCAGCAGAATGATTAAGGGACCAGTGATAGTGGAGATGAGGGTTGTGAGCCAGGGGGAGCTATTAAACCATCCTTCATACCAGCCTTGCTGTGCCTCTCTATTTCGCTGTCATTTATCTAACCTATTTCTGAGCTTAGCCATGGAATCCTGATTACACCAGAGTGATCTACATAAAAACAACATTGTTCTTTTAGGGCAGCACAGAGTCCTCCTTCTTGGAGAAACAATAAGTCTAATCTGCACGTATTCTGTAACACCACCTCAGAGAATGAGGTCATCGACTCTTCAAGCTTAGAGATGGACTATTCTAGGGATTTTAAGTCTTCATTCATGGCTGTCCTTAATTCATTATAATATTGGGGAGCCTCCACCAGAGCGGCAGTACCAGTGCTGACACCGGCTGCAACTCCAAGGCCTAAGATTACTGCTAGAGTCAGGGAGTTAGGCTCCCACTGATAGTGGTTCAGGTGCTCATCAAATTCATCTTCAAATGTGTCAGCGGGATGATAAAAGACCCTAGGTACTAGTTGAATGAGCATACAGTAATCCTTGGAGTTATCAAAAACCGAAGTTGCCACACAAGGCGTCAGGCCCATATTACAAGCCCACCATCTTCCTGAATTGGGAACCAAGTACCGTTGTTAGGAGTATCTTCTTTACCAATTGAGCCGTCTCTCCTTTGGTGGGAAAAGCTTCTGTCCAACCAGAGAAGGTGTCTATAAAAACTAGGAGATATTTATTACCGTATTTTTCCAGTTTTATGTCGGTGAAGTCTACTTTCCAATGAGTACCAGGTTGGTCTCCCCTTGTTCTTATGCCCTCTGGGGCATTTTGACGCCCTGCATTTACCTTGGTGTAGGGGAAGCAAGTTGACATTGCCTGCTGTATGAGGGAGTTAAGACCTGGAATATAAAAATCTGTCTTTTTCATTAGAGATTTAATCTTTTTGTATCCTAAATGAGTCCATCGATGCATTTGGGTGACCAGTTCAAAGGCATCTTTCTTGGGTAATACGATTTTCCTGGTATTTCCAAGCTTTTTATTATTCATCAAAGTCCGTATTAAGTTTCTGGATAGTCTCTAGATCCTGGGTGGAATATTGGAAATAATCTTCTGTGGAGCGGGGTGCCTCTGCCAGGGATAATATTTCTGAGTTCAACGGGGCCTTTTTAGCCATCTCATTGGCCATCCGGTTTCCCTTGGAAATGGTATCATTGCCCTTTGGATGCCCTGGGCAATGAATAGTGCTCACCTTCTTTGGCAGGAAGAGGGCCCTCAATAATGCCAGGATTTCAGTCTTATTTTAAATCTGTTTTCCAGCTGAGGTTAGTAATCCCCTCCTTTTATAAATTTCCCTGTGAATGTGGGCTGTTGCAAACGCATAGCGAATGTCTGTATAGATGTTTACTTTTTGTCCTTTTGCTAGTTCCAAGGTCTTGGTAAGGGCTATTAGCTCTGCTTTTTGAGCAGAGGTCCCTGGTGGCAATGCCTGTGCCCATATAACAGTCTGTCCATCTACCACAGCTGTCCCTGCCTTGCGCTCACCTTCTCCGAGGAAACTGCTGCCATCTGTGAACCAGGTATGATCTGCATCATGAAGCTGGCAATCGGTCAAATCTCCCCTGGTTCCATGGTATTCAGCCAGTATCTGATGGCAGTCATGAGGTACCCAAACAGTAGGTTCCGAATTGGGGAGCAGGGTGGCTGGGTTTAGTGATGTCGCATTCCCGAAGGTGATACGTTCAGGGTTGAGTAATAGGTAGTGGGTTATTCAGGAATTCGAGAGCCATCTGTCATGAGGCTAGTGGATAACTGTCTCTATGGCATGGAGTGCTATTATAGTCAGTGGTCAATTTATCTGCATCTTTGACCAGGGTGGCTACTGCGGCCACCATACGGAGGCAAGGGGGCCATCCTGATGCCACATTGTCCATCTTTTTGGAGATATAGGCCACTGGCTTCTTCCAGGGCCCCAGCCTCTGAGTTAGCACACCTTTTGCCACTCCCTTATTGTCATCCACATATAAGGTGAATGGTTTGGTGATGTCCGAGAGACTCGAAGCGGGAGGCCGAAAGGAGGGCTCTTTTTATTTTGTCAAAAGCCCGCTATTGGTCCTCTCCCCAAGAGAAAGGGACGTTGGCCTTGGTCCAGCACTCAGGAGGCAGAGGCAGGTGAATCTCTTGAGTTCGAAGCCAGTCTGAGCTACAAAGCAAGTTCCAGGACAGGCTCCAAAGTTACACAAATACCAAAGAAAAACTGCACTTGCCCACCACATACAAGGCCCTAGGTCCAGTAGTGACCAAAAGGTCCTACTTTTTTACTTGAGACTTAACTATTTTAATTGAACACCCTTTGGTTTGTCTGCATGTGCACGCAGTAGTGTCCACAGAAGAGGCCACCAGATCTCCTGGAATGAGTTATTGATGGTTATGGACCTCATGTGGGTCCCATGTAAGAACAGGTGCTCTAAACCACTGAGCTACCTCTCTAGTTCCTGATCCATAAACATATTTCACCTTTCTTGCAGAGTATTTTGGAGATCAAAAGAGTGGAATATAAAAACTTCAACATTTGCTTCGGACGAGTCACTGACACAAAGTAAAAAAAAGCATGTTAAAAAGGGAAAGCCTAAGAGACCAAGAACCCCCAGTGACCATGAGGAATCTATGGAGCAGCTGAGTGATGGTCAAGAGGTCACGTTCCCCTGCTCTGTCTGCCACCAAGAAATCAACACAGCTGGAACTTTTCTCCATAAGAAACATCACAATGCTCTGAGTATGCTGGGTTTCCAGTGGATGGGAGGGAAGAAACCAAAGCCCTCAGTGATCAGTATTCAGAGACAGTTTGTGATTTCTAAACTACTGACATCCTTCATGTTCAGTGAAAAAGTCCTTCAGAGTATGAATTATGCGTTTGAGCTGCTTTGGAAAAAGCAAGTCCCATCATACTTCAGACTTTGTGATAAGGTTGGCCACACTTCCACGCATTCTCTAAATATCTCCCATCTGGTGATTAAAGGGGTAGCCATCTGTGGCAACAACAATTCCACCTGGAAAGCTGACCCGAATGGTAAATTCACAGTCACGAATGATTTTGGTGGCAAAGCCAATGTGTGCTTTTTTGGCTTGTTCGATGGCCATCATGGCAGTGCAGCAGCGGACGTGGCATCAAAGGAGTTCCAGGTTTTACTTCTCCATCAACTGTCTAAGCATGATCCTTCCTACCAAATGACAGCTGAGCAGCAGCAACTGATCGATTCCTTTCAGACTGTGTTCAGGGAAGAATACAGAGCCAAAGAAGAGGCCTTCTCTTCCACATACAAAACCTTCAGAACCCATAGACGAGAGTATGAGGAAATACACAAAGTCTTTGCAAAGGCGTTTTGGAGAATGGATAGGCTTCTACGGCTCGGAAGAAATGAGGTTTCTCAGGTTCGGTGGAGTGGCTGCTCTGCGCTCACTTGTATATTAGAGGGTGCAATTAAGAACCCATATACTAGTAAGGACTTGACAAAAACAGACCAGCAGGGCGTTGAGAGTTTTCATTCCCAGAAGACCCCACAGATCATCTCCGGGGTACTACACATTGCAAATGCTGGTGTGTATCCTTGACACCTAAATATTGTAAATGCCCACAGAAAACCTCTCTTGCTTCCAGAATTAGTCACTTTGTGATTTATTAATACCTAGACATTGCATTTAACAATTAAGAAACAAAAACCTCAGTTTAAATACAGATTTCAGGCACAAAAATATTTTTTTAACTATTTTATAGGCACTGATATTACTATGTAACAAAACTCTTCTTCAGGAGACACAACACACACACACATCTACTCACCCCAGATAAGGAACCCATAATAGACCAAAGTACTGATACCATCAAAGTTCAACTTGGTGATCCAATGAGTTTTACTGGGGTAACTTACAGGAATATGGATGAAGGGTTACTTACAGGAGCAGAAATAATTCACAGCCAGCTGTATCACCAAAGCCCACACCAACATGGGTAACAGCTCACAAAAGCTGGGAACTTGGAGCATACTGCACAACCTGAAGGCAGCTCAATAGGTTGAAGAGTGTCCTTTCCAAGTGACTCTTTTCTAAACCTTTCCCAGGCAAATAGGCTAGTTTCTGCTTCTTCTAAGTAGCTGGTCTGGCTTCACCACCTTTTTGCAACTTGTCTCATCTTTGCAGCTTGGTTTGTCAGAGTGTGACTCTTGGCAGTTTTATAGCTTACGCTGGCAGGGAGGAGCCTAATGAGTCTGGTAAATTGCAAGAACTTCCTGAAGCTATTTTGAGTTGTTGCCTTTCTGCTTAAGGAGTGGTCGCTGCAGGATGGAATGTTTCAGCCTTGAAGGAAAATGTTACACGTCAAGTCCAATGTGACAAAGCATTAACTTTTCCAAATGGGACTGGTAAGATGACTCAGAGGGTTAAAGTACTTGCTGCCAAGTCTGATGACAACCTGAGTTCAATCCCTGAAACCATGTTGGAAGAACAGCGCTGAATCCTAAATTGTCCTCTGACTTCTTCAGATGGATACACACACACACACACACACACACACACACACACACACACATTTTCTCGCAGATACTGTACATATATACACATATTTATGTATATATACATTTACTTGTGTACATATACATATATATGAAAATTTAGTGTGTACACATATATAGACATGTATACTTTAGTTAAAAAATTTCCAAATGAGGTAGTAATAGAGACGTTGATATATGTGAAAAATGAATACCTATGATAGCTAGATCAAAGCAAAAAACAGACATAAGGAACCCACTGCCTTCTTTGTAGAGACTGCAAAGTTGATTTTTCTCAGCATACTTGTTCAGATTGGTCCATTATAACTGTTAGGACAACTTTTGGTGCCAGGAGTCTTGTATCCCAGGCTGGCCTCAGACTATGTAACCCAGGAGGATCTCGTTGAACTTCTGATCCTCCTGCCTCTACCTCTTGAGAGCGAGAGCTGGAGTTACAGACATATGCCACAATTCTTGGTTCTGCCAGTACAACCTTTGTGCATGCTGGTCAAGCACCCTGATTGTTTTCATACTCAGTGGTCATGTTGTGTCAAACAGTAGAATAGCCATTTTCCCTTCAGTTTTCCTGGCTTTCTACTGGCTGAGATGCTGGGCAAACCCGCTACCACCAAGCTACATTTCCAGCCCACTTTGTTGTTTTCGCTTTAGCATGGGATTTCACTACATTTCAAGGGTGGTCTTGAATTTGTAATCCTGCTACCTTAGCCTCTTAAAACTGGGATGCCAGCCTATAATCAACTCTGGTTAAGTTTTTGTCCTTATCATTTATATTCTACCTAACAATTTTTCTTGATCTTCTATTTCTTTACTTCATTAAATCCTTACAGGATTAAAATACAAAAATACATATACTGGGAGTGAAACTATCAGTTTTCCAGAATGGTGATGCCATGACACTATTCAAGCAATGGCTAAAAGTTCTATTTGTCCATGTTTCTTCAACATTGTCATCCTCTGTAAAAGCAGTTTACCCCTGCTCCAGCTCTCTGCACCATATTTTGTGTTGACTCTTTCTAGGTATCTTAGGGTATCCTGGAATCTCTGACTCCAGAGTGCTGGGATTACAGGTGTGTATGGGTTAGTCATTATTTTGATTACATATTTGTTTGTAAATGTTTATATGATGTATACTTATATATTCTGCATAGTATTAGATTTTTCAGTTGTCTTGATTGGGTTTCTATTGCTGTGAAGACACCATGACCACACCAACTCAATTTATAAAGGAAAACATTTAAAATAGAGGTGGCAGCTCACGAGTTCAGAGGTTCCATCCATTATCATGATGATAGGGTGCATGGCCGTGTGCAGGCAGACATGGTGCTGGAGAGGTAGCTGGAGTCCTACATCTTACAAGATATAGGACGTGGACTGTCTCACTGGGCATGGCTTGGCAGTAAGAGACCGTGGGGTTCCTCCATAGACACTTCCTCTAATAATGCCACACCTAATAATGCCACTCCCTGAGTTTATGGGTGCCAACTATACTCAAACTACTACAACAGTCCATTATTTTTTTTATATATTTCAATAAGAAAAAAATGTTGCATCCTTTAGGAACTCATACTCCTCTTGTTCTTAACTCCTTTTTAGACTTGTTCATCTGGTGTGTTTCTCATCTGGAAAATGTCCTTGGTCTCTGTGATGTCTCCTTGTGGTAAATTTTTGTTTTTTTTGAGACAGAGTTTCTCTACTATATATCCCTGACTGTCCTGTAACTCACTATGTAACCCAGGATGGCCTAAACCTCACCGACATCCTCTTGCTTCAGCCTCTTAAGTACTAAGCAAAACAGCATTCACCACCCATACAGGCTGGTGATGAATTCTTAAGATATCATTTGCCTCTCATTTTCAAAGGAAATACTCAACCTGGTGTGGAATTCGATTGGCGGGATGGTGGGATTTTCTCTGTTGCTGGAACCTGCTTCCATTTGGCCTGGCTGGCATTGCTGTCTGTTACTCTTGCTCTTCTCTTCAGAATGTGGATCCCCCTTGTGGCTGCTTCAGAGAATTTCTTTATCTGGTTTTAGCCAGCTGATCGTTGACTCATCTTTCCAGGCCACTGGGACTGTGCTTGTTTCACTCCTTTCAGTCAGCGAAGCAATATGATGTGAACACCATTTCAACTACGATCATATCATACTGCCATCAGCTTTTAACTGCAGGATTTAATGTGGTTGCCTATTCCTCTAATAGAAATTTTTTTTTAATATTATTTATTATGTATACAATATTCTGTCTGTATGACTGAAGGCCAGAAGAGGGCGCCAGACCTCTTTACAGATGGTTGTGAGCTACCATGTGGTTGCTGGGAATTGAACTCAGGACCTTTGGAAGAGCAGGCAATGCTCTTAACAACCACTGAGCCATCTCTCCAGCCCTCTAATAGAAATTTTTATAGAACTTATGGTTTAATCATACATTACAGAAAACAATTTTATCATCCACATCCTAAATACATTCGGGTTTTAACTTTGACCAATTACAATTTTTTTCTTTTTTTAACTTTGTGTGTCTCTGTGTGCATCTATGTCAGAGGACAACTCGCAGAAGCCAGTTTTCACCACGTTAGATCCTAGAATGGAACTCATATTTATCAGGCTTGGCAGCTTTCCTTTAAAGATTTGTTATTTTTATGTGTATGTGTGTGGGTCTGTGCACACAAATACAGGTACAGAGGCCAAGGGCATCAGATTTTCTTAGACCTGGAGTTTTCCTCTGCCACTGTGTGCTCTTTACAGCTGGGTTCTCTCTCCAATCAAAGTTTTTGTTTTTTTAACTAAAATAAGTACTTGGTGCTGTAAAGATGTTTCAGTCTTTAAGAACACCTGCTGCTTTCCCAGAAAATTAGAGTTCAGTTCCCAGCATCCATATTGGGTGGCTCACAACCAACTATAACTTCAGCTCTGGGGGATCCAATACTCTCTGCTGGCCTCTGCCCTCCTCATGTGAACATACCCACACATACACATAATTTAGTCATTAAAAAACTTTATTTGAGTATTTCAAAAATCTGCTGCACAGGTGTTAAGAAATAGTAAAAATCCTATTTTAACAGTTTCATAAAAATTTGATTTAGAAGTTAATTTTCAAGACCCGTAGTTTTAGTTACTTTAAATGCGACTGGGTTATCACTGACATTCAAATATTAGGTGGTTTCCCAGTTCAAAGTCATATTTGGGCAGTGTTCAGCTTATGTATTCTAAAGATATTTACATGGCATACTTTGTGTTTAGTATTGAAATAGCATACTTTTACACAAACTGGTAATTAGAACTCTCTTTAAAAAAAAAAACAACCCACCCTTTCCTTTTAGGTAATGTGCAAGCAGTCTTATGCAGAAATGGAAAAGGGTTTTGCCTGACAAAAGAACATTCGACACGAAACACCAAGGAGAGAAGAAGAGTCCTTCAGAGAGGAGCAGTTATCAGTTCAAATGGCCTCCTGGAAGGGCACATAAAAACCACCAGAGGTCTTGGATTTCATGGGAACCTCACACTGAAGAAGTTCATTATTCCAGTACCCCAAACAATTTCTGTCCCTCTAGATGATCTATGTCAGTTTCTCATCGTAGCCACTAATGGGCTTTGGGAAGTTCTGGACAAGAAGGAAGTCACTGCACTGGTAATAACCTTGTTTCATGCATATAAAGATACATATGTTTCTGGCCCTAAAAACAAATCCTGGCCATCTAACAAGCCTCTTTACCCATCAGACAGTAACATCCGAGTGCTGTTCCAGTACAAACCTGAAAATGAAGGTATGTCAACTACTAATCTAATGAAAAGGTCGTCTGATTCAATACATCCTGAAGCCTGCATTCATCAGGCTAAAAATGCAGAAACATTTTCTCCAGAAGGGAGTAATTATGACCCTTGCAGCAAGAAAGAAACTAACAGTTTACCCAATATAGACAGTAAGAAGGGAAGCAAGAAAGAACTATATGCTAAGAATTTCTATGAAGATGCAGCTGAGTACATTGGCTGTGAACTTGTAAGTGCTGCTTTAGAAGGTGGTTCCAGAGACAGCATCACTGTTATGGTAATGTTTCTCAATGGGAGTGAGTATCAGCTGCTGACATAAAAACAGCAAACAGTACCACAAAGACTTCAGTGCTCTAGACTCTAGGACATATCATGACTGTGAGATTCATTCGTAAGAACAGGAAGAAAATACAAAAGCTTCCAGTTACATACCATGTGTGTTATGCTCACTTCTTTATGTAAAGAGAAAAAAAACTCAGTGTTGCTTTTTATACCACTTTATTCCAACCTGAGCACCTCAATATAAAACTAAACACTGGTGAACTGTTTTCCTTACTAATTTTGAGTTACTGTAAAATGTACACGTTCTGCTAGCAGATCAACACTTAAATAGATTAAATCATCTGACACAATGGTAGATTTCATATAATGAAAATACCTAAAATAATTAGTGCAATATACTGATCAAAATTAAATGGACTTTGAAAAACAAGGTTTCAAGATTATTACTAAGAACATTGTAATACTTATGTTACAAATTGCAGGTACAGTGTTTATTATGGTTCGAGCCATGAAGAACAGCAAAGCCCCTTCCTTTTATAGGGGGACAAAGAAATAAGTAGCTGTTTTAGTAACTGTACATTTTGTATATGCTTAGGTAATTCTTAAATATTACAGAAAATAATAAACATGGAAACTACAATGCAGTACTCTATTTACAGTACAGCTGAAGATCATATTTAAAATCAAGTTTGAATGTACATAATTGTTAGTGCACTGACTAATCATGTCCAAAAGGAACCAGAGCTCCCTCCCTGCTCCAGACAGACCTCTATGTAATGGTCAACAGTGATTAAAGAGAAATCAGACACCTGGTTTGTTTCCACTTTGTTGAAGAGCTCCCATTAAGATGCATTTATCAGTTTTATATTCCTAAAACAAGATGGGGTTACACATGACTTCTTTTCAATCAAATATTAAGAAATAACAGGACTGAGCAAGATATCATCAATATTCATTCTTTCTGGAGATGTAGGACTGTTTTCTTAGGATTATTTTATTATTATGTGGAATGTACACTTTTTAGACAATAGAAGAAATTACCATTTGCTTGGCTTCTGTTGCTAAGCATAAATATTTTTAGTCTTCTAAAAATGTTTTCCTAAAGCTCACATTAGTAATTCTGAATCTTTCACACCTAACTATTATACCAGTTTGAAGACTGGTTGGGTTAAGTGTGGGTCCACACCCACTGGAGATAAATGGTTCCCCTTTTATCCACTTTCCCGTGGAACAAATTGTACACAGTTCTCATTTCCCCTTCTACTGCCAAAACATTAGTCGGAAGAACACATGCATGTTATTAAAAATTAAGTCAAAACACTCAAAATAATTCAGTATTAGAAACTTGATTCTACCAAAAGTCTCTTTTTTGAAGTCACACTGGGCCGGCTAAATGCTCCCACTTCACGGGTTTTGCCATTCAGGAAGTTCACACTGGAGTTCAGTTACTACAACACTGGCTTCTGGCTGGCTGTGCAGGCTCAGTAAGGTCTACTCCTCGTCCTCTGGCCGAGTTTGCGCCTAGATTCTGTGGTTCATTCTTTGGCAGCTTTTTAGCTAAGAAAGAAATGACCAAAATAAAATTATAATACTCATATTAAAATCACTTAGACCTGCTTATTTATAATACACTTTTCCAGTTGGGTTATCTCCAGTTTCAAGTGATTGACTTATGTTTGTTCTTTTCAAATGCTTATTATCTACTAAATGTCAAAAAGCAAAGCAAAACACCAAATAACCCACAAAAAGCACCCTGCTGGTTGTTGTACTAAAGGAATTTAATTGCTTAGTGTTTGCAAAGGAGTAGGTAGAGGCCAATTGTAAGCATACCATTTAAACTTAAATTTAACTACAACTATACACAATTTTTATATCAATTCCCTTAGAAATAACATATTTTTCTTAATTATTAATACTTTGTGTTGTGCTGGTTCACAGGCAAACTAGGCAAGGCCACTACCACTTAGCTACATTCAGACTTTCATAGTCATTAAATTTCTATTATATACAATCTGGTGGACACGGTAGAACATGACTGTAATTCTCACGATTCATTCTGGAGAATAAATTGTGACAATCAGTTGAGCTGAGGTTAAAACTAGCCTTGAAGGGGGAG